>NC_091762.1:104559049-104876559 GCF_029378745.1 Bos indicus
GTATGGCAGAGGCCAACAGAATATTGTAAAGCAATTAAAAATAAAGAAAATTCCCATTGATTACATTATCAGTTATAGCTGTGTAAGGCAGACAGCAGGATGCATTTTGGTTTGGGCATAGGAAGGGGAGCTTTTGAATGCTTTGACTCATTTATACATTCATGTGATGAATGCTTACAGAATGCCTGCTCTGTTCCAGGCACTGTGCCAGGCACTGGGGATGAAATTTGGGAGCTGAGAGTCTAGTGAAAGGGAGTGCAAGTAAATTGGAGGGTTGTGCATAAAATTATTTAATTGTAAAGTTGAAAGTAGAGAGTAATAAGGAGACTCTGACCCATAGTAGGTGCTTAGTAATTATTTGTTGAATGAGTGAGGCAATGAATGAATGACCTGACCTAGTGTTGGGAGGCTTCTTTGAAGAAGGGGTGTTTTGGCAAAGGTCTGAGGCATGGGTGGGGTCAGTGGGGCGGGGATGGTGGGGTGGAGAGTGGGATTTAGGAGAGCGGCATCTTTCTTCTTAGAGGAGCAGAGGCACTGCTTTTGGGCAGCAAGAACCTCAGGTCTTGGACTTTCGACTCACATCTTAAGCAAAGCTTTCTTGTCTTACTGTCACCCATACTCATGTTCTGCTTCTTTTCGAAGCTGTTTAGATGTTGTTTGGGCTGTCTCCTCATTATTTGTTCTCTAAATTTCTTACCTAAAATGTCTATTCCTTAATAATTCGTGTTTTCATAGCATCTGAGGCCAATTGTCTTTTTCTCCAGAAGGAACACATTTTCAGATTTATGATGATGGCACTAGTATAGTATAAAAATTTACTTTATAGGTAGGATTGTTGAATTTTTTCCAGTAGTCATGTATGGATGCGAGAGTTGGATTGTGAAGAAAGCTGAGCGCCAAAGAATTGATGCTTTTGAACTGTGGTGTTGGAGAAGACTCTTGAGAGTCCCTTGGACTGCAAGGAGATCCAACCAGTCCATCCTAAAGAAGATCAGTCCTGGGTGTTCACTGGAAGGACTGATGCTGAAACTGAAGCTCCAGTACTTTGGCCACCGGGTGCAAAGAACTGACTCACTGGAAAAGACCCTGATGCTGGGAAAGATTGAAGGTGGGAGGAGAAGGGGACGACAGAAGATGAGATGGTTAGATAGTGTTACTGACTCAATGGACATGAGTTTGAGCAAACTCCAGGAGACAGTGGAGGACAGAAGAGCCTGGCATGCCACAGTCCATGGGGTTGCAAAGAGTCAGACATGACTTATCACCTGAACAGTGGTAACAACAACATCTCCATTTAACAGATGAGATAACTGAGGCCCAGAGAGCTTGGTACCACATCCAGATCAGACTAGTTGTACAGGCAGCTCTAGGATTTGAAATCTAACCTGCCACCAAAACTGAAGCCCCCCCTGCCCTTTCTGGGCCTGCCGTTTGGTTGTGGTGAGTGAGGAAGAGCCACGAGCACGTGTGTTCTAAACCTTGAAGCGATCGTTTGTTTTTTCCTGTGGATAGGTGGTTAGTTTGGCTGAAATCTGAGTTTTTTGCTGCTTTAGGATTGAATATAAACAGTTTGAGACTGCTGGCTCCAGGGGTTTATCTGTTTTCATTGTTTTGTCCTGAGGGGGCTTCAGAGCCAGATGTTCATTTGCATAAAGGTATCCAAGTGCGGCTGAATACGTAGTGTCATGGCAAGGCTGCCATCTCTCCCCCATCAGCAGGGGACCTGTCCCTGTGCATTCTACAGATATTTGTGGAGCCCCTCCTCTGTGGTGAGCACTTTGCCCTAGGGTATCACATTGTAGAAGTTAAACCTCTCGCTGATGGAGCTTAAATTCCAGTGAGAAAAGCAAAAAGTAAGACAAAAAAACATGAAAAATTATGTGAACCGTTGGTGATCAGTGCTAAGAGGAAAAAGAAAACCTGGGTAAAGAAGGAGGCCAGCGTGGTTAGAGTTGGCATTAGCCAGGAGGAGATGGGAGGTGAGGCCAGGCAGGTAGCCATGCAGACCCAGGGGACTTAGTGAGCCAGTGGAGGGGCCTCGACGTTGGGTTTATTTTCACTGTTCATGTGTGCGTGCTAAGTCGCTTCAGTTGTGTCCGACTCTTTATGACCCTGTGGACTGTAGCCCACCAGGCTCTCTGTCCTTGGGATTCTCCAGGCAAGAATACTGGAGTGGGCTGCCATGCCCTTCTCCAGGGGATCTTTCGGACTCAAGGATTGAACCCACATCTCTTATGTCTCCTGCATTGGCAAGCAGGTTCTTGAACACTAGCGCCACCTGGGAAGCGCCTTCATTGTTCGTAGGCATTGATTTTACTGGGACTGAGATGGGAGGTTTTAAGAAAGGGGGAGGGAGAAGGGCAGGGATGGAAGGAGTGGGCTTAGTTGGGAGCCTGGCAGTGGTACCGGGAGAAGTGGTGGGGCCTAGTGATAGCAGTGGACACGTGGGAAGTGATGGCTCCTGACCATGTTCCAGATGGAACTGGTGGGATTTGCCATGCTCTGGGTCTGCCGGTCCTGTGCTATGTAGGAGGTAGAGTAGAACGAACCCAAGCTAAGTCGTTTACTAGATGGGACCACCGTGGCAGGGAGATGGATAAACAGGGGTGATCAGGCGAGACTGCACAGTGCAGGATGGAGCTGCCTGGGCCTTCAGCATCTTGGTGTTAACCACACGGAGGACAGGCTAGCTTACCATCTGCATCTGTACTGTGCTTTCTCAGTGAAATGTGTGCTGCAGAGAGGCTACCCTCGGTCTGAGCACAGATGCCAGGTGCAGCTGGAGCAGTGTCAGGGGCAGTCCCTTGGCTTGCAGGAGGGTCTAGAGACATCCGGGCAGGGAGGGAAGGTGGCAAGGGGCTGCTGGGTGGAGACCAGTAAAAAAATGTTCCAGCTTCTTCCTGTTTGCCAGGGCTCTACAAACTGCAGCCTGTCTGTTGGCCAAATCTGCCTACTGCCTGTGTTTGCTCAGTCCCTCAAGCTAAGAATGGTTCTTACATTTTTCAAAGAGTTGTTTAAAAAAAAAAAAAAAGACCCTGAAGGGATAGAGTTTGCAGCAGAAGTGGCATATGACCCTGCCAAGTCTAAAATATTTCCTATTGGCCCTTTATAGGAAACGCTTGTTGTAGGCAGATGATGGCTTGGAGAAACTGGGGTCAAGACAGGAATGCCCCATCCATTCCACTTCTTACAGATCCTAGGAAGATGGTGTTCCAGGATGCTGGGGGCGCATCTGGTCCAGGAGTACCCAATACAGAACAGTGTGCTCCCTCTCTAAGAGGGAATCTTCAGTAGCATTTAAAGACTGAATGATTGGGACTTCCCTGGTGGTCCAGTGATTAAACATCCACCTGCCAATGCAGGGCACACAGGTTTAATCCGTGGTCCGGGAAGATCCCATATGCCATGGGGCAACTAAGCACGTGTACCACGACTACTGAAGCCCACACCCTGTGCTGCACAAGAGAAACCACCTTGACGAAAACCCCGAGCACCGCAGTGAAGAACAGTCCCCAGCTGCAACTAGAGAAAGCCCATGAGCGGCAAGCAATACATCCAAAAATAAATAAATAAATTAAAAGCCTGATTAGAAAGACCTGTCCTCGCTGTCCATCAGGTTGGCTGTGAGGAATCGAATCTGGGGGGAGATAGTGTTGGAGAAACCCTGCGGGTCATAGTTTTGCCCATTGTGTTCGAAATACTCAGAGGCCGCCCTTCCTCTCATAGGTCTCCCAGCAGTGATCACCCTTGAGAGAGAGTCTGCCTTTAAGGCAGGATGTATATGGTGAGTCAGGACTTTTAGAGTCTTGTCCAGCTCTTCAGGTGACCTCTGAACTAACTGTAAGACATCAGGAACTCACTGTGCAGCTGACTGTCCAGGGGTGGTTAGTTAGCTGGGGGAAAAGACCAGCCTCCTGCCTCTCAGAGTGCCTTATGGATCAGCTGTGTTCCTCCAATAAATACCCAGCACCCCAGAGGTCAGTCAAAGTCAGAGAGAAACTGATCGAAAGGCTGATTTGGAGCTGGAAAGGTAGTTGGGGAGGGAAAAATTAGGGGACAGGGGCTACCTTGTTGAGCCTGCTTGACCTTCTACATCAGGCAAGACAGAGGGGTTCTGGGTCCAGACCCAGTGAACCCCACAAGGAGCAGCCAAGCTCACTGTGACTCCTTGACAAGGAGCCTGCCGTTGGGACCAGCCGTGCTTCAGAGGCCAGGAGGCAGGCCAGGCAGCAGTCGGTCTGGGTTGGACCCAGAGCTGTAGCTCAGCCTGACCTCTCTGGTGTCCAGCTCTGGATCGAGAAGGGAGGGTCTTTTGCACCTACTACTGCTGAGGCAGTGGCACCAGTGGTTTCTATTGATTTATTTTTATTGGAGTATAATTTCTTTATAAGGTTGTGTTAGTTTCTGTTGTACAATGAAGCAAATTGGCTATATGTATACCTATATTCCCTCCCTCTTGAGCCTCCCTCCCAACCTCCCCTCCCACCCCTCTAGGTCATCACAGAGCAAGAACTGATCTTCCTGTGCTATTCAGCAGGTTCCCACTAGCTATCTATTTCACACATGATAGTGTGTATATGTTAATCCTAGTCTCCCAATTTGTCCCACCCTCCCCTTCCCCGCCCCGTGTCCACATACCCATTCTCTACGTCCACATCTCTATTCCTGCTCTGCAGGTAGGTTCATCTGTACCATTTTTTTTTAGCTTCCATATATATGTGTTAATATATGATACTTGTTTTTCTCTTTCTGACTTACGTCACTCTGTAGGACAGACTCTAGGTTAGGGTTAGAGTCTACATCTCTACAAATGACCCAATTTCATTCTTTTTTATGGCTGGATGTACCATAGCTTCTTTATCCATTCCTCTGCCAATGGACATTTAGTTGGCTTCCATGTCCTGGCTATTGTAAATAGTGCTGCAATGAACATTGGGATACGTGTGTCTTTTTGAATTATGTTTTTCTCAGGGTATATGCCCATGACCCCCAGCTCTGGGGACTGGCCAGAAAACAAGCCTCTGAAGAGCAGTGGCCTAGATGGAAGGGCTGGGATCTTCATCCCCTCCCCTGACCAAGGCATGTTCATCCCCCATTCCCCCAGTTCATTGTCCACAGACTTAGGGCATCTGCACCCCATACTCTGAGAACTGTCGGTGTTAGTGGGACTGAAGATTCCTAGACAGTTGGCCTTGTATCTTCCTCTGATGGTGAACTTTGACTCAGCTGGGTAGTTATCCATCTTCCTGCCTGTTCACAGGCAGCAGGAGGGCTGAGATGCCAGCTGCAGTCACAGCAGGGAGGAGGGCAGGCACAGAGGGGCTCAGATTTTGACTGTCTTTTCTACCACAGAAGCCTTTGTTAGTTGACTTGTCAGCTCCTTCAGACCTGTTTGTGAGCCTAGAGTTCTGTGTTATGTTTTCCCCCACATCCTGAAGTGATGTGTGATAGACAGATATTGTCAGCATTGGCAGTCACCATAGTAGAAGCTGCTGCCTCTGCTCATCCACCTCCTTCTTGCCCCAGCTGTAACTTTTCATTTTTAAGACTATTTCCTCCTAGCAAATATAAGGTTCTACCAACTACTCAAGACTGATTTTACTCCTGTCTAATAATCCACAAGGACTTCCCAGGTGGCACAGTGGTAAAGAATCTGCCTGCAATGCAGGAGATACAGGAACGTGGGATCAATACCTGGGTCAGGAAGATCCCCTAGAGTAGGAAACAGCAACCCACTCCAGTATTCTTGCCTGGAAAATTCCATAGACAGAGGAGCTTGGCAGGCTACAGTCCATGGTGTTGCAGGACGACTTCAGATGACTGAAGCGACTGAGCACACATACAATAATTTACCAACTGAATTCAAATCTAAAGTTGCCTGGTCATGTCTTACTCTGCTTTAAAATAATTCCCATCTCTCCAGAGTACAATCCAGAAAATGTTCCCGGATCATTTCTAACAGGGAACACAGCACCCAGAGTCGCTCTATTTTAAAGGCAATTGGAGGAGACAGTGGCAATGCCCAGAGCAGACCATCCCTGTGGTTTGGGGTGTGGCAACTCAGCAGAGCATCCCCTGAGGGCAGGGCCCGGGTGGCCGGTGCTGGCTGCGCTTCTGTAAGGCCATAGGGTTCTGGGTTCCAGCCCTGGCTTCCCTACTACCACCATCTAAGAGGGCATAGCCAGAGAGCTTTTGGTGGGAGGGTCGCAAGGCGGGTCTAACTCATTGCTTATGCCCTTGGTCCTACCAGATCTCTTCTCTGTCGCTGTCCTTCCTACCCTCTTGTCTCCTAATCTTTGTTTAGCTCCAGATGCTGTTATGGCTCTGGACTAAAAGCTGGTGTCCAGGAGGGTATGAGCCAGGGCTTTAATTTCCCTGGTTACCAAGGAAAAAGTGGATTAAAAAAAAATAGACCCAAGTGTTTAAATGGAAAAGATACTTGACCTCACCTCTCGTGGAGTCAAGTCCAGAGATGAGAAAGTTTGTGCACCTAGGACACATCCTTTCCCTTCTGCTGTTTAACTGCCCCAGCCTCCAGAGCTGGCAGGAGGCACGCTGCTTTCATTAATCTCTGCAAGACTTCTCTGGGAACCCAGATTAAGTAGCTCTGTGAAGGGAATCTACTTATCAAAATACTGATGAATGGTCTGGGTCAAGGGTGAGAGTCAGAGGCAGCCAGCACTGAAGCATAAACCCCTTGGATTAGTGTGAGTTGCTCTATCTTTATGCCTGTTTTAGCTGCTAAAGCAATTTGCAATCTGGATCTGATGCTCCTTTGATAGTTTTTCTTATACGGAGTTTTTCCAGGGATCAGCTGCCACTCAGCTATGTCTGAGGGTAGCTGCTATCAAGACATCTTCTGGGAATTCTTTTCCATCCTGACAGAAGCCATTGCTCCATCCTGTATATCTGAACTCTCTCCCCATGTCTCAAAGTCCTTCTGAGAAGAGAATCAGGTGAGCTGCGTAGTCACCCGGATATGCTTCAGTGCCTATTCATGGTTGATCCAGTCCCTTTGTCCAGAGGTCACCCATTTGTAGAGTAAGAGATGCAACTCACTGTGAGAAGACCAGCCTGAGGTTAGCCAGAGGCTGCTTCATTGTTCTGTTCTTTGGGGGGGGCTTTAGAAATGGTAAGAAGTGATACCACCTTTCTGGGTCTTCATTTTCTTATCCATAAGAAGGGTGATAGGGATATTGGCTGGCTGGTTCTCACATCCTCAAAGTCTTTGCAACCATCCAGCTCTCTCTGGATGGTGTCTGCACCCAAGCATGAATCGTTTTTCTCCTCCCCTCCCAGGACGAGCCCTGCTGCAGGCACCTGGACATCACAAACCCAGAGGGAGTTTGGAAGCAAGGGAAGAGAACTGTGTGTCCCAATCTTGAGGCCACTAGGGAATTTCAGGAGGAAGAGGTTAAGAGAGCCTGTAGGGGCAGGTGATACTGCAAAGGGAGTGATTGTTGGCCTCTTTCCTTGATGTGGAGGATGGCATCTTCACCTGTGTCCACATTTGGTTCCAGGATGGATGATTTTGGAGGAGTTTTCTGCAGGCAGCAAATCTCATTCATAAATTCTTAGCTTGCATCGATGATTGTCATGCTTCTTAAACTGAATGTACTGCATATTTCCTGCCACAACCAGCTCTTACAATTATAAATTTTACAGCCATGTGGCACTTAGAGGCTGGCTTCATAGTTTCAATTTGATAGATGGGGAACTTTGGACCACAGAAGGTTAAATGACTCATCCAAGGTCACATAATCGGTTAATTGGGAGAGCCAGATTTACTGGTATCTAAGGAATGTAGAAAAGACCCTGATGCTGGGAAAGATTGAAGGCAGGAGGAGAAGGGGTGACAGAGGATGAGATGGTTGGATGGCATCACTGACTCAATGGACATGAGTTTGAGCAAGCTCCGGGAGATGTTGAAGGACAGGGAGTGAAGCTGCAGTCCATGGGATTGCAAAGAGTCAGACATGACTGAGCAACTGAACAACAATTACACGGAATGTACAGTGGAATATACAGATCAGTTTTGACAAATCCATGCACCTGTGTAATCCACACCCTCAGCAGCAAACTAGAATTAGAATCATTCTGTTGGCCACAAATGCAAGAATACTGAAAGCATGAACCTAATGGGAATTCAGTTTCCCTTTAGGAAAACCTCCCTTTCTCTGCTTGTCCCCATTCCCTGAAGTGGCATGTGGCATCATCTTCTTGCCTTTCCTATTTTATTCCATTCCCAGGACCTGTATTATTTTCCAAGCAGGAGTTCCAATTTCTACCTGGTTTAGGCAGAGTTGTCTAGGAAACTAGAAATAACAGCAGGTTCCAGGCTGTGCAGTTGGAGTGATGCTCGGCTCCTTCAGAACAACGTCAGACCAGCCTTCTCTGCTTTTTCTCCTGGGCTCAGCTCACCTGCCCTCAGGTCCCTAGAATCATCCCCACGTGGCCTAGTTTGTTTTCAACTCCCCAGCGGCAATGGATCTGTCCCTCCAGCTTAATTTACAAGGAGGCGGTGGCTGGTAGCTCTAGATGCTGGGTGACATGGGGACAGATGAGTCTGTGTCTGGGAATGTGTGTGACGAGCGGAGGAGGAAAGCCTGTGAAATTAAGCTTCTGCTTGACTCATCTTTGTTTTCCAGGAACTGGAGGAGGTGTGCATTTCAGACTGTTCACATCCATTCCACCTTAAGCATTGCCCTTTTTTTTTTCTCGCATTCATTGTTTCCTTCCCTCCCGGTGTCATTCAGAGCAACTGCAGCTGTGAGCACTGCACTTGGGGTTACCTCCCTGAAAGGGAGCTGCTTATCACCCATCTGTATCTGTGGAGGGAGAAAACTTGTCTACGCCAGCAGAGCTGGGGAATCATGAGCCCCTGGTCCCTAAGGATCTTTATCTGATTCCCTTGCTTGACTCTCCAAACTCAAGTCTCCTGACTTGTCTCAATACTCTTTTCACAACAAGCCACCTGTCTTTGTTGAAATCTGTGGTTCTCTGTCCTGTCGAATCTGGAGTTCATCTCCTACTAGACTCCCAGCATTTCTAAAGAAGAAGACAAGCTCGGAGGGAATGGGAGGTGCGCAGGGTCACACAGCAGTGTGACGGAGAAAACCGTGTGCAGTGGTTTAGGGGGTGGAGGATGAGGTGCTGGTACTGGTGGGAGGGGAAGACGGAGTCGAGAGGGGAAGGGAAAAGGAAGAAGTGACTCAGTACTTACACACTGAGCTCAAAGCATGTGCCTAAGTGTGAGAATATGGCGTGTCCTCATCTACTGGAGGCATAGCCTGAACTTTTCTTTCTGATGTAATGTGGGCATCCTTATGCAGAGGCTCCTGGTGGAAGTTTAGGTATTAAATCTATCCTGGGAAAGCATGGGGACCACTGATCTCAGAGGGGTTTGTCAGCAGAAGAGAGGATTAGAAGTCTGGATTTCTGCATTTTCTAGGTACTGTTCTCTATGGCCGATCACTGCTTCTAGCCTGAGAAACTGTCTGGGGAGGCTTGCAGGCAGGGGAGGCAGAAAGAGTGCACAGAACCCACACTAACTGGTTATTTGTTTGGACAGACAGCTGTTTCATTGACACTGGATAAAAACTTCAGTCATATTTTTAATTCCCTTGAACAGAAATTACAAAAATCTGTGGCCTTCTGCTTCCAGTTTTGCTGCCTGTCTTTTGGACATGTGGGCCTTTTTAAGTTCTTGTAAGACGGCTGTTACTCTCCAGAGCTGAGCCCATCACTTCTTACCTCCTCAGCTGCAACCTGTTTCTTTGCCTTTGACAAGGCCACCTCTACTTCACAGCTACCAAGTTGCAAAATTCACAACTGCCTCTGACTCATCCTCAAGCCCTCTTGCCAGACTCTTCTCCCTTAGAGATTTGCTTTGTGGTACCTTTCAGATCTCTTTCTCTCCCATGGTCCAGCTCGATCACAGCCACTGTGAAAAAATTTCTAGCATGCTCCCTACCCTAGCCTGTTCTGCAGCCCCACAGAAAGCTTGAAGCCTTTAAGATTCTCCTTTAAGTGTGTTAATCTGCTATTCACATGTCTCCAACTGCTCCCTACTGCTTACTGGATAAAACCCAGACTTCTCTGTGTGGATTCAGACCTCTCTGAAATCTGGCCTCCTCCCTCCCTGTGTCTGCCTTGCAGGAACCTTCCTCCAAGGGCTGGGAATGCAGGCAGCTTGTGCCTGTGCTCAGCTGCTCTCCCCGTCTGTGCTCTCCCCCACAAACCAGCTCACTTCTTATCAGCTGGCCTGAACTCCACCCCGCCTACACTCCAAGGTGAAAGCACCCGCTTTCCCAGAAAGGCCAGGCAGCCTCCTCCTGAGTCTGCCAGCCTCCCTCAGGGGTGTTTAGTGGCGCCCACTGCTGAGATCTCTTTCTGGCACCTGACTTGCGAGCTACTGTTATGAACATAATCTCCTCAGTGAAATCACAAGCCTTTAGAGTGACTTGATTTCTTACCAACCCCAGTGCTTGGCCCAGTGTAGCACATTCACCGCTGGATATGGCTTTGGTGGATTAGCATGCATTGCTCAAGCAAGCCACCAAGTGACTCTGTATCCTCTGCTACAATGTGATCCCAGACTGGATGGAGAAGGCTCTTCTTTGGGCTCATCAGCCAGTCTGCCCATCTCTGAGGGTCACATGCACAGCACCCAGCTCCCCACACCCTGTCTGCCTCCAAGGGGTGTGCTAAGTAAGAGGCTGGCAAGAAGCACTCCCCTCCAAGTTTGGGGTTTCACTCATATTGCCAAGAACCTAGTCCTGGCTTTGCCTCCATCTGATTCCACCTCCCTCCTGGAAGATGGTCTTCTTTTTGCTTTATTTTGGCTGCTGATTTTACTACTCTGCAGCTTTCAGGTTTGTGGGCTTACCATGTGCCCGCAGGAAAATTCGCCAGGGTTTTCACCCCACACGTGACTCCTCCTGCAGAGCAGTCATTTAAGAGATGCGAGTGTTCTGCTTCCAACTGCCGTTAGGCCAGTGGGGCCAAACCCAGCAAGAAACTCCAACTGTGACAGCAGAAATGGGGGAGGTTTTAGAGGAGGAAAGTCCCCTTGGTGAAAATGAAGAGGTCCTCTGAAAACAGTGCAGAATTCTGGCTGGAGGAGTCAGATACTTTCAGGCCCATTTCTAATCCAAGAACAGTAATGCTTTAAGAGCAGACAACTAGCAAATCTGGGTCCAGGTGTCTGCTTACTGCAAACACAGTAGACTCTCCAAGTCTGGTGGATTTTTGGCCAGCTTAGGAGAAAATTTCTGCGTAAATATTAATACCTGTCGGGGAGTGAGATACGGAGGAGGTTATATGTCAAATTATTGTCCCAAAGCCAATGCAGAGCAACAAGGAAAATTATATAGATATGGCTTGAGATAAGCAGGCCACAGCCACACCTTGGAAATCTCGTGCTCCATCAACCTGGAGTGTGAAGGTGTGTGTTGTAGCAAGGTTTGGTCTGTGGCCCTCAAAGGTTTCATTCTTGGCAAGGGGGAGAGTTAGGGAGCTTCCCCCATTGTGGTGTGTGCTCATCTACTCGAGGCATAGGCTCATCACCTGAACTTTTCTTTCTGATGTAATGTGGGCATCCTTATGCAGACGCTCCTGGCAGAAGTTTAGCTATTAAATCTATCCTGGGAAAGCATGGGGACCACTGGTCTCAGAGGGGCCTAGAGTCCAGCTGTTGATTTGCAGGGATTTTTTTCCTATCAGGTTTGGTGACTCCCCTTGCTGGTTTGAACCAGAGTTAAATCTCAGGGTTAGAGAGGACTGTGGAGCTCGCCTAGTTTGACTCTCCACAAGATAAAGAGATGTGAAAGTTCCATAGTGTACAACCACTTGGCTCAGTGTGACTGTTCCCCATAGCAGGGAATTCACTTTAAGCTGCTTATTCTGCTGCTTCTAATTACTAGAATGGACTTCCATTTTAAACATTAGCAGGCAATTCACAAGAGAAGCAACACAAATGAAAACTGTTCCACATCCCTGGTAATTAAAAAAAAGGCAAATTAAAACAATAAAATGTCCTTCTTTCCCCCAACAAATTGGCACAGATTTTCTTAAAGTCTAGTACTGAGCATAGATGAAAATTTAAGGAAATGGATCCATACTTGTATTTTGAGGACAGTGTGGCAGCTGTGTTAAAAGCCTGAAAATCTGTATAACCTTTGATTTGGCAATGCCATTTCTAGTGCTTTCTCTTGAGGAGAGAAATTCTGTTTATGTTACAAGAGTTTAGCTATAAGGATATTTCTAGTGTGATGTTTATTATAAAACCTGAGAAGTAGTCATGCCTCTAACAAAAGGGGATTGGTTAAGTCAGTGGTGCCACAGTCCAAGAAGTACTTAGGCATTTTGTATCAACTCAGTTTTCATGATACTACAACAAGGTTGGCCTGTTATTTAGGAGGTTTTACAGATAAAAATAACTGAGCCATGAAAAGGACAAGTAACTTCAGTGAAATGATATAGATGGCCAATGATGGGGGCAGGATGTACATCCCAGCAGTCTCTCTAGATCCCACACATTCTTAACCCATATGATCCACTACTTCTCATATCAACATATGAAGCAGAAAATACATCTTAAGTGGTGTGTAGAATAAGCTTCTATATTGGTTTCAAATATCATAGACTCACAGAATATACATAACATTATTTTTATAATTAGAAAAAAGTTTAGTTAAAACAAAATCTATCTTTTGTATTCTATAGCCTTTTCCCATTTTTCAACTCATTCATTTACTAAATTTTCATTGAGCTCTTTCAATTGGCAAAGCATGATGACAGCTGCTCTGGATAAGCAGAGTAGAAGACTGGCTGTGCCCAACTGGTAGAGAACTTCCATGCTATCGGGAGATCAATGTTAAAGAAGTGAACAGATACCAAAGGCTGCCATTTATTGACATAAGCTGTGTGCTGTGCATGCTTCTAATTAATATTGATGCTTCATATGTTTATTCTTTTCATCTTTTACCTGTGTGTATTAGCTACTCAATCATGTCTGACTCTTTGCAACCCATGGACTATGGCCTGCCAGGCTCCTCTGTCCATGAAATTCTCCAGGCAAGAATACTGGAGTGGGTAGCCATTCCCTTGTCTAGAGGATCTTCCTGACCCAGGGATTGATTGAGCCTGGGTCTCTTGCATTGCAGGCAGATTCTTGATGGTCTGAGCCACCAGGGAAGCCTATCTTTTACAGAAGTCTTTTATAACCCTGAGCAGCATGTGGCATTCATCTCTAAGTTCACTCAGTTAGTAGGCACTGTGGCTAGGCTTTGTCTCTGGCAGGGACTTTCCACCCATAGCTTCTAACTTCTCCAGCCTGTCTTACTACAAACTCATTATAGTCCAGCCACCCTGGCCTCCTCTCCTGCCCCGGGACCTTACACTTGACGTTCTCTCTGCCCAGGGCACTTACTCTCCAAGTAGACCTTAGCAAGGTGGTCTCCTCATCATGCAACTTGCAGAGACCTTCCTCGAGGTCCCTATGTGTCTTTCCTCTCACTCCCACAGTCATTCACTATCGTTTTCTATCACGACACCCTGTTTTATTTACTTTGTGGCTATTATCACTAGCGGACATGATCTGACATTGTTTCATGGACTGCACTGTAAGCTCCATGGAAGACAAGATCTTTGTCCTTTTTTTTTGATATAAGAGGTCTCATTTTACTTATTTATTAAAATATACTTATCAATGTTATGTATTTAATACAATGTATTACGATATAGTACATGGCAACCCACTCCAGTATTCTTGCCTGGGAAATCCTGTGGACAAGGAGCCTGGTGGGCTACAGTCCGTGGGGTCACCAAGAGTCAGTCCCAACTTAGTGACTAAACAACAACATGGTGTTATTACTGTTCCTGACAGTGTGAGCATGGAGCATTGTCAAGGCAACATACAGAGGGCTACCTAACTTGTCTTGGGGGATTGAATAATTGTGAATACTTACATTTTCAAAGATTGCTTTGTTAATATTAGTAATGATTGTTTTTAAGTCTTTATTGAATTTGTTACAATATTGCTTCTTTTTTATGTTTTGGTTTTTTGGTCATAGGGCATGTGGTATCTTAGCTCCCCAACCAGGGGTTGAACTCACACCCCCTACATTGGAAGGTGAGGTCTTAACCACTAGACCACTGAGGAAGTCTCAGTAATTATTGTTTCTAAAATTATTCAAGAATACACAAGCTCTTATTATTAGACCATTAAAGCAACATAGTCAGTCGCAAAGAGCCGGACAAGACTGAGTGACTGAACAGCAGCAGAGCAACCAGTCCTGTGGCCCTTATGGTCATTTTCCTAATAGATGCTGGAAGAGTGACCGCCGAAGAGTTCACAGTTGACTAGCTAGAGAGAGTAGTTTCCAAGGAGTTTAAATATAGCTGTTAATGAGTGTGGTTAAATATCCAAGTTGCCCTTGCTTTCTGAGCTGCAAAAGTAACCTGAAGAATAGAAAAATAAATGTCTTCAGACTCTGGTCTCCTAGCTAGACGGGCAACGGGGCACTGCAGTGGAAGAACGTGGGCTTTGGAGTCTGGCCAACTTGGGTCTCCCTGAATACCAGTGGGTCTCCCTGAATATCATTTCCTTCCTAGTTCCTCTGTTTAAAGAGAGAGTGCCATGCACTTAGAAAGGACTTCTCCATCCTTCCGAACACCACCAAGAACATACTTTTTTCTTTTTGTACTTGATTAAACTGAGTCATGCTTGAATATGTTCTTCTTTAAATAATTTAAGTTGACTTCGTGTAAGCCACAGCCATCCTTCCTGAGGCTGTATTGACCTTTGATATTTTGCTGGTGATGCTATCAGGCTAACCTTCTTTTCCTTCCTTGGCTGAAGTTTGGCTACGGCGGCAGCTGGGCTTCTGCACGACAAATAACTCCCGTCTTCTGAGCATGGAGGACTGCTGTTGGCTTGAAGCAGAGTAAACAGAGAGAAGCTGGGACCTTGGCCGGGGAACCACCTGTGTCCAGGCAGCGAGGCCTCTTGTGGAGTGGGGGTGGGGGGCTGAGTGGCCTGTTTGGAGGAGAGGAATTGGATCAGGAAGGGGAGGATTGAGTTGGGCAGAACTCAGCAGATTCCTTGGCATGCACTGCAGAAGGATTCCCTGAAGGGCTGCACAGAAAAGAAATGTGCTGTGTGTTTGGCAGGCCAGAAACCACAGAGAAACTGGCAGTGCTTCTGGAGGATTTGGGAGCAGAAAAGCAGCCTCCCTGGGCGGTTATTTATAGAGCCGGCAGCAGTAATGATCGGTTAGAAGAAATAAATTATAACTCAGTTGAACCTGAAATAACTTTTCTTTTGCAACCCCAGGCATTCCACCCGGGCAGCTTGCACACCACTCCCTCCTGATAGAGTTCCTGGAGGCTGAGGGTCCAAGCCAGGCTCACTCATGGCCACCCCCACCCGAGGCTTCACTGCTGTCCACAGGCGGCAGAGAAGGAGTTTTCTAGCTAGAGGCAGAATTCTGGCTGGATGACTCTTTTCTTTCCACCTTGCTCCCCTCAAATTGCGAAATCGCCTCTTCTTTCTTCCCTTGGCAGAAGGTGGACATCTCTGGGAATGTGGAATCTGCGGCATGCCTGAGCCTCCACTTTTGCACACCTTGTACAGTGAGTGTGTGCACACCAGTTTGTTTGCTGTGTCTGTGTTTTGGCTGAAGTGAGAGTGCCTTCTGAGAACTGGATGCTGACTCTGAGTTCACAGGCTCCGAGTCTCTCATCCCCGCCCCCCAACCCCAGTCAGCCAGCAAGACCACCATGATGTTCACACTGACAGCTTGGCACTGGGGTCACCTTGAGCTGCCCGACCTGCCACTTGGCATCTTGACTCCTGGGCATCCATCCTGTTTCCCCTCTCTCAGCCATCTGCTCCTTCTTTTCTATTCATTCATTCATTTGCTCATTTGCGTTTCAATCAACAAGCATTTATTGAGCGTCTACAATGTGCCAGGCACTGGCAATGTGCAAGAAATCTAGAGGCTGCAAATGGGTGGCACTCAAGTCAGTCTGGCCTGCAGATGCATTCATTTGGCTCACAACGTGGTGTCTTAAATTTGAATTTACTGCTGACACTAAAGATGTGATTTCGCATGAGAATGCTGATACCTTCTTCTCCCTGAATATCTGAAGTTCTGGCAATATGTGCCCACACTCCCACATGGTAGTATTTTCAATGAGAGCAGTTACCCCTTTAGGTGAGGCAGGTCCCCTCCCCCATTCATTACAGATCCTGAGACTCCCAGTTTTCTGGCCCACACCAGGATACACACCATCCTGGCCCCATAAAAGAACTGCATCTCCCATTTATGGGATCTGCCTGGTTGCCTGTGCATTTGAATCTGATGTGGACCCTCATCTGAGGGATTTTCTGGTCCAGTGAGGGAGGGAGACAGATCCACAAGTAATTTTAGGAGATGAAGAGTGTTACAAGAACTGTGTCCTTTGGGAGAATGTGAAAAGGAAAGATTGTTATTGCTGAAAAGAATCAGGGACTTGATGGGGAAAGTGAATTTAGACCCTGACTTCGGGCTTCCCTGGTGGCCCAGATGGTAAAGAATCTGCCTGAAGTGCGGGAGACCTGGGTTCGATCCCTGGGTCAGGAAGATCCCCTGGAGAAGGAAATGGCAACCCACTCTAGTGTTCTTGCCTGGAGAATCCCATGGACAGAGCATGGGATTCTGTCCATGGGGCCACAAAGAGTCAGACATGACTGAGCAACTTTCACTTTGAAAATACAGTGAGAGTATGCCAAGATGTAGCTGTGAAGGGCACCCCCAACACAAGGATCGGTCTGTACAGCAGCTCAGAGAATGAAGGAGCATAGAAGTCCAGTGGGATGCTCTCAGCCAACCCTGCCTAAACCCAAACCAGAGACCCCAGGGCCCTTCACACCTGTTTCTGACTAGCAGACATCCCTCCCCCAGCACCTGTCCCAGGTAGCTGGGTGGCCTGTGAGCACGTCCCAACCTGCCCACCAAAATTTGGAGTAACAGAGCCCTGCTGTTTCTCTCTGCCCCAGAACAGAACTCAGGGAGGGGAGGGAGAGAAGGAAAGAACAAGGCAGGCCTGTCTCCACCCTCAGGGGCAGTAGATGGCCCTAGGTACAGGCCCAGGAATAGGACAGACTGAATAAGCCTCCATGGTCCCCTCCCTCTATGGCACCTTTTCTCCTCATCCCTTGAAAGCCAGAGAGCCTTAACATGTGCATTCCCTTGGTCTTCCCTTGGCACTGCCACATTCATCATCACTTACAGTAGTCTGGTGTCTCCCCAGGTGGCATCCTCAACCTAGAGTGGGGAGGGGTGGGGGAGACTTGTATCAATAGCTTCTGTATGATTCTCCTTAGAGAGTTCTTAAGAGCCTCCCATTCTACTAGCTCTCATCCCTCCACATCCCAGTCCTGACTTTGCCCTGGGCACACTCTTCGCCCCATCTTTGCTTTTCTCACCTCCCTCTGCCTGGACTTCCCTTTCTCGCCCTTCTGACTTGTTGAAATCTTTCCTTCTGTAAGCCCCTTGATGCATGATGCCTCCCTGAACATCTCTGATTTGGGATCCACCAGCATCAATCACTTCATAACATTGCCAGAAAGAAAAGAATTCACCTGTGATCCAGATGACCCAATCAATGCAGCATTTCAGAGCCAAAAGAGAACTCAGCCACTGAAGATGACCCCCTGGCTTTATTCCCCACCCTGTGTGGCTTTTTCCTGGTGATGAACATAGGGGTTCACAGTGAGGGTAATGAATTCTGTGCCTCCAACCAGGTCATGTAGTGCTCCAAGGTGGGAGCTGGCTGTTGTGTGTGTTTTCCTGAGGATGTACTCACTGCTGTGTGACAAATATGCCCAGTTGTATGTGGTTGGTAGCCAGTTGCCCCATGAATTGAATTCTTGGTAGAAAGGATGAGAAATTACTCTTTGCATGCAGATTTGTCATTAAGGTAACCACTGGAGGAAGAATGATTAATGATTTGGGAGTGACTGGGTCAGAGGAGGTGACACTTGCAATGTGAGGGCACCTTGTGGCCAAGAACTTTTTTGCCTGCAGTGTGAAAATTTGACTCTGTAATGACCTATATGGGAAAAAAAATCTAGGAAAAAAGTGGATATACATGTATGTATAACTGATTCAATCTGCTATACACTTGAAACTAACACAACATTGTAAATCAACTACATTCCAATATTTTTTTTTTAATTGGCTAATGGGAAATTGGTTCATGCAGCACCCAGGTTAACATAGGGTTGGGGAAAGGAAGGAGTGTAGACCCTGCACTACCCCCCATCCCACCCCCCCACCAAGGATGTCGAGAAGTCAGGGTGATAAGCAGCAATCTTGGCTACTCTGAAGTCGCCATCTATGGGACTCTAGGTTATCCAGAGATTTTGGCCAGGGATCTCAGACTATTTTCTACCACTTGCCCTGGTTCAGTTCCACTGACGGTTTCCCCAGGCTCCTCTGCGGCTTCCCACAGTGGTCTTCTCCTGGGCTTCCTTCTGGCCGCACCATCTGTGGCTGTGATGCTGCTGGCAGCTGCACCAGGGCTTTGAGTGGCCCGTGCCAGCACCCCAAGATGGCTACTGTTGGGCTAGGGTTTCCACCCAGCAGCCTGAGACCTGGAGGCACTGGGGAGAACTATGAGGGGACAGAGCAGGAACCAGTGGACATTCCTGCCCTGGTACGTTTCATCAGCTTGGATCCCTCCAGAGACTACCTGGTCTTATTATTGATCAGCGAATAGCAAGTTATAGTCTTTTACTGTTTACAGAGAGTTTCTATTTATGCTAATTTCCTTGAAACTCACAAGTACCCCATGTCTTGGGTATTTTTTAATCTATTTATTAAAAAATTTGAAAAAAAATTTTGGCCATACCACGCAACATGTGGGATCTTAGTTCACCAGCCAGGGATCAAACCTGCACCCCTGCCTTGGAAGCACAAAATCCTAACCACTGGACCATGATAGAAGTCCTGTCTTGGGTATTTTTACTATTCCTATTTAACAGATAAAGAAACTAATGAACCTCAGAGAGATTGAAATGACTTGCCTCGGGTTGGAGCCCAAAGTCCTTGACTCTAATGCGTCTCATCCTTCTGTTACACCCTTTGCCTCCCAAATCCTGTGCCCAGACAGACTCACCAGCATCCTTTCTATGTGAAGGGGCACCAGCGCTGGGAAGTGATTCAGCACCAGCTCCCATCCCTGGAATTTCCTGTCTTTTTGCTCTTGTCATCGAGGACACCAGCCTAAGGGGACATTTTCTCCCTCCACATCCTGTTGAAGCACAAGGGGTCCAACTCCTACTGTGCAAAGGGAGAGAAGAGGAAAATCTCAGATTCCAACTTTGGGAACCACTTGGGAAGAAGATGCTCCTGGTGCTTTAGGGGCTTTTGTTCTCTGTGTACTTATTTATTTAACAGAAATGTATAAATAACTGGCTGTGTGCCGGGCACAGTTGCAGGTGCTGGGATCACAGTGGTGAATGAGACAGGCCGAGTCCCCACCCGCTTGGAGCTCACATGCTAGTGAATGATGAACACTGTTTCACACCATGCTGGGGCCTGTAAAGAAAATAGAGAAGGTGACGGGGTAGGAAGAGTGGGAGTGAGATCTGCTTGGATTAGTTTCTCAGGAGTGACTCTTGAAGAAGAAACATATAAGCTGAGACTTGGGTGACAGAAGGAGCCTGGCATGAGAAAAGTGGGTCAGGAAGAGGGACCAGGAAGGGCAAAGGCCCACGTGGGAGCTCAGAATGAGATTTTCAGTTCAGTTCAGTTCAGTTCAGTCACTCAGTCATGTCCGACTCTTTGCGACCCCATGAATCGCAGCACGCCAGGCCTCCCTGTCCATCACCAACTCCCGGAGTTCACTCAGACTCACGTCCATAGAGTCAGTGATGCCATCCAGCCATCTCATCCTCTGTCGTCCCCTTCTCCTCCTGCCCCCAATCCCTCCCAGCATCAGAGACTTTTCCAATGAGTCAACTCTTCGCATGAGGTGGCCAAAGTACTGGAGTTTCAGCTTTAGCATCATTCCTTCCAAAGAAATCCCAGGGCTGATCTCCTTCAGAATGGACTGGTTGGATCTCCTTGCAGTCCAAGGGACTCTCAAAGAGACTTCTCCAACACCACACTTCAAAAGCATCAATTCTTTGGCACTCAGCCTTCTTCACATATTCTTCATGGTGTTAGATCACTGTGGTTCAGTAATACTGTGCCTACTGGGAGGAGTTATCCCCAGGCCCTACACATGTAATAAGGGGATTTCTGTGAGAAAACCAGTCTAAGTGCCAGACAATGGACTCATGGTTGACTTTGGAGACCCAGAAACTGCTTCTATCATAGGTTTACTAAGAAATGACCATGGCATGGAATGAGTGCTTTGTTGGGGAGGACAGGAAGAAAGCCCAAATTCACCAATTGTAGAAACTCTTGATCCTTGTAGTCCAGGTTTTCTGAGACTCCATGTTTATGATTTGACCTTGTGCTGTGGGGGTTTCAAGTTTGGGTTCTGCTTTCGATTATCTGTGTTTTATTGTTTTTTGGGTGAGTCATTTAATCTCTGTAAACTTAGAACTATTAAATGAAGCGAAGGAGAGAGATGAAATGAACCCTGAGGTACTTCTTTCCCTTTTGATGCCTTAAAATGAATGCATTGACCAGCAGTTAGTTTTCTCTTCGTCACAGGCTTTTCTGTGCCTCTGCTTGGAGTGAGGTTAGAGTACTAAGTCTGAGTCATTTGTGATGGTAGTGATTCCTTAACATAAGCCAGGTGCTACTGTTGACTTCTCTTGGTGTAGTAGACCAGTGGCTCCCGAAGTGTAGTCCCTGAATCAGCGGCCCCTGGGAATTTGTTAGAAATACAGATTCTCAGCCTCCACCCCAGACCTACTGAATCAGAAACTGTGGGTGTGTCACCCCAACATCTAGATTTAACAAGGCCTCCAGCTGATTCTGAGGTATGGTAAAGTCTAGTATGAAATGTGTACTCTTTGGGGACTACCAGTGATAGGTTCTTATATTTTAGTCATTCTGGTGGCCACAGGAAATGCTTGCATTTGTAAGATGTTTATCCAACTTGGCTTAGCAAACACTCCTGTGGCTGAAAGGCAGAAGGAAAGCTCATGGCTTTTGCTGGGATTGGGTCCAAGGTCTTCTGTTGGCATTGTGTCCTGTCCACTACTCCAGGCAAGGGCCTGCTGGGAGGAGGGTGTTGGCAAGGGGGCGTGCTCATCCTAGAGGAAGCCTTGGCAGAGGGACTGCGGGACCTGCCTCCATGGAGGCTGATTCAAACTGGGCTGGTTGTTGATTACATTAGTGTTCACGTGGTTTTAAAGCATGAAACTGTCCTGCTTGCACCTGTGAAGATCCATGGTGATGAAAGGTCTTGGGTGCCAAGTAAAAAGTAATCTGGTGGCCCCGTACACTTCTGTACACTGGATCTAGAACTCTGATCCCCCTTAGTCTCCTTGTCTAAATGTCCACTCATAAAACTAGAATGAGGTGACCAGATGGTCCAGATCACCCAGGACTGTCCCATGTTTCCCCTTCCTGTCCTCTCAGTCTGGTGTCTCGGATTTGACCCCGCGTTGCCCACTCCTGCTGGATCTTGTCCTGTCGAGGGACAGAACATGCTGACGCCCTCCTGAAGAATGGGAAGAGAGGAGATTTTGAAAGCACAGATTGCAATACTCTGCCAGAGGCCAAGGAAACCAATGCCTGGAGGGATTGCCTCCACACCAAGAGGAGCATCAAGGATACTGGAGCTGGAGGCACACAGGCCCAAGAAGGGCAGAAGTAAGTTTATTTTCCCGGTAGGGCCTAGAGGAGGGTTAGTACTAGGTAGGGGTTGGGAGTGGGGCTGGGACGGACTCTACTGACCAGAAGGCAAGGCATGGGAGGCAGATGGGCAAAGCAGGAGGTGACAAGGGCATGGCAAGGAGTATGATGAGCCTTCCAGCCCAAGCTGGCCTTGCCTCTCTCCTCCTGCCTTCTGCCCCTCTTCCTGAATTCTTTCATCTCTGACCATGTCATTCCATCCTGGGGTCCTTCCTTCCTCCTGCCATCCTGGCAGCCCTGATACCCTTGTTATCCTCTTGCCTGGCTCCCTCCCCAGGCTCCTGCTGTACCCTGCCCACTGCCCACTCCATCCTCCTCGTCCTGCGCCTGTGTGTCGTTGACATGATGGAAATGGGAGAATGGTAGAGTCCCATAGTGATAAGCACTCTCCCTGTTCACAGATGCCAGCAATGACCAAGGGCCACCCATAACAGTTCCCTGGCTGTCTACCCAGGACCCACCGAACGGAGATCATGTACTCACTTTGCAACCACAAAAGCTGGAACAAAGGCCAGAGAAGCCGAAGAAGCAGCAGGAGTCCAGAAGCTTTCAGAATAACCCTGAGAAAAGTATCTATTGACTTACAACCACTTGTGTGGATGGATAGTATGAGAAGACATCTTCCCTCCACCACTGGGTTCCACCCTGCCCGGATGCCCGTCCTTATGGACTTTGATCTCCTATCTACCCTGAAGCATGCGGTTCCTGCTTCAGCTGTGGTAGTTCTGGTTAATCATCTCTATGAGAAAATGTTAATTTTTTCCCCTCCCTCCACATTCTGGATTGAATTGTCTTCTTATCTGCTGCTGCTGCTGCTGCTGTGTCGCTTCAGTCATGTCCGACTCTATGCGACCCCATAGACGGCAGCCCACCAGGCTCCCCTGTCCCTGGGATTCTCCAGGCAAGAACACTGGAGTGGGTTGCCATTTCCTTCTCCAATGCATGAAAGTGAAAAGTGAAAGTGAAGTTGCTCAGTCATGTCTGACTCCTAGTGACCCCATGGACTGCAGCCCACCAGGCTCCATGGGATTTCCAGGCAAGAGTACTGGAGTGGGTTGCCGTTGCCTTCTGCACTTCTTACCTGAAACTGGGTTATTTTAGGCTAGAAGCACCTCTGGACATGCCTGTTTCTCAGAAGTTGCCATGTGCATGTCACAGTTGTTTCATTTGTGAACTGGGGTCCCTTTCTGACAGATGCTGCCTGGTCTGGGCAGTGTGTCTCCTGGCAGCTCCCTGGTACCTTTCTCCCTCCCGCACCCTGTTCCAAGGGAGACTCAGTAATGATCCTGCCACTCCTGGTGAGGACCACATGTGTGGTAGATGTGCTTTGACTTGAGGTATGAGGGCAAGTGTGGTCTGGTGGAACTGATATCTTTGTAAATTTGGAGGTGACTGGAGCAGGGCTTTATCTCAGGGAGAAGGCAGCTTCAGCGAGGCTGGCTCTTTTTTCCATGTTCCTCTTAACTCTTTTTCTCACCTTTTAGTGTCTTTCTTAATCCAGGGTAGTTGTTCTTTTCTTTTTTCAATTAGAAGTAACTTTGGTTGTTATTTTTCATCATTGCAAAGCAGCACATGCTTATTATGAAGGCATCAGAAATGTAAGACAAACGAAAGAAGGAAAAACCAGGCCCAGATCCTATTTACCCCAAAGACAACCACTGAGCTTTCTAGATCCCTCTCTAGACATATAGTATCATATATATTAATATATATCATATGTCAATATGACTTCTCATATTGTGATATCATGATACCACATATATTCTTTAATAACATATATTGTCATTTAATGTCAATGTGAACAGCTTTTCTATGTCAACGAACTGTTTTTTAATGATTAAGTACTTTGCCAACAAAGGTCCGTCTAGTCAAGGCTATGGTTTTTCCTGTGGTCATGCATGGATGTGAAAGTTGGACTGTGAAGAAGGCTGAGCGCCGAAGAATTGATGCTTTTGAACTGTAGTGTTGGAGAAGACTCTTGAGAGTCCCTTGGACTGCAAGGAGATCCAACCAGTCCATTCTGAAGGAGATCAGCCCTGGGATTTCTTTGGAAGGAATGATGCTAAAGCTGAAACTCCAGTACTTTGGCCACCTCATGAGAAGAGTTGACTCATTGGAAAAGACTCTGATGCTGGGAGGGATTGGGGGCAGGAGGAGAAGGGGACGACAGAGGATGAGATGGCTGGATGGCATCACTGACTCGATGGACATGAGTTGAGTAAACTCTGGGAGTTGGTGATGGACAGGGAGGCCTGGCGTGCTGCGATTCATGGGGTCGCAAAGAGTCAGACATGACTGAGCGACTCAGCTGAACTGAACTGAATGCCTTTAATTACAGAAGAGAAAATGTAGGCCAAAATGTAAAGTAATTTACAAAAAAATGAGACTGTTAAGTCATTTGGTATAAGGGAATAAAACCAGGCAGATACAGCTCAAAGAATGCACACCGCCAGTTTCTGGGCTGTGAGTTATGTGAGTCTACAGCAACTGTCATGTAAGAGTACTCAATTATAGAGTTATCCTATCGTTTATTTATTTAATCTCATATGGTTCCATGTTTAGGTTATTTCCAGATTTTCTCTATTTTAAAATGTTCTATAATGAACATGGTTCTGGTTTAATCTATATATAGTTATTTCCTTGAGGTGAATGCCCAGAAGGAGATCAGAGGACAGTTAGTGAAAGTTACTAAGACCTCTAAGCATGAAACCAGCATTAACTGCTTGGCATCCAATTACGTTAAAGGCTGGGCCACTGAAAGGCTGCATACACTCTTTCTTAGATGATGTCACATATCCATGCTTGGGTAGCTCTGGGCTCCTTTCCCTTGCCCAGAACAGAACTCACCCATGAATGATGGCTAAAGTAAACAGATGGGAAACAGAGAGTAGGCATTGGCTCTTTAGGTTAGGTACTGGGGTATGTCTTACAGTTCCTCACTGGATGCTGAAAGATAGTCCTTCATTCATTCATTATCCACTTACGGAGTAGCCACTGTTGCAAAGTGCCAAGTTGGAGTCTGAGAACACAAAGATGAAGTAAACATTCTCAGGAAGGTCACAGCCTAGAGACCTTGTTTCCTTGTTCCTCTCTTAACTCTTACTCTCACCTTTTAGTGTCTTTCTAAATCCAGGGCAGTTGTTCTTTTCTTTTTTTAATTAAAAGTAACTTTGGTTGTTATTTTTCGTCTCAGATCACAGCCTAGAGAAGGTCAGTGATGAATAACATATGTTTACTCCACAGTATACTCTTCCTGGGGAAGCTTAAATGGTGAAGAATCTGCTTGCATTGTGGGAGACATGAGTTCAATCCTTGGGTCGGGAAGATCCCCTGAAGAAGGACATGGCAACCCTCTCCAGTATTCTTGCCTGGAGAATTCCATGGATAGAGGAGCCTGGTGGGCTACCGTCCATGGTACCCACAAAGAGTTGGATACAACTGAGGGACTAACACTTCCACTCCACAGTATAGTAAGGGAGAAAAGTTGTAAGTTCAGTTGTACATCTCAGGGCAGAACATTTGGAACAATTTGAACACCCCAAAGGGAGAACATGAAAATTGCACATAATCCACTGGCCTGTTCATGACAGCTGTCCTCTTCAAGTGTGTTCTTTGGGTCTTGCTTGCTTGTGATTGTCCTCATTGGGTGAAACCTCCGTGAAGGCATTGTCTGTTCTTCATCTGCACCTCCAGAGACTCTGGCACCATCTTAGACAACTTATTCAGAAATCTGTTCCATGTGAAATCCAAATGGGAGGAAACAAAATTAAAGGTAAAGGGATTCAGGAATTGAAACAGAGTCTCAATGTTTTATGTATGCAGAGAAATTTGCATTAATTCATATCCTTCTGTTGATGAAAACTTTTTCAAATATTTCATTATGAAAGTAACAATCTCATTTAAGAAAATATGGAAACTAGAGAAAAGGACCACTTTCCACCCTGTCTCACCATCCTAACCCATGGCTGGTGGTGTTTGGGTCAGCTTTACCCAGAAAAATGTGTATTAAGATGATATTGAGGATAAGAGTGGAGGAATATGTGAGCGTTTTTTTTTTTTTTTTTTTTTTTGGTTTTTTTTTGTTATTTTAATTTTTAATTTAACATGTTTAAAAATTAATTATATTCATGTATTTTAAAGTTCAAATAGTATAGAAGTATAGAGAATGAAAAGTCTATGCCCCAGCCACCTAGGTTCCTGGAGAGACCCAAGAGGATCAGTTTCTTGAATATCCTTCTAGAGTTTTTTCATGCATACAAAACCATGTGTGTGTGTGTGCTCAGTTGCTCAGATATGTCCAACTCTTTGCGACTTTATGGACTGTGGCCTGCCAGGCTCTTCTGTCCATGGGATTTTCTCAGCAAGGATACTGGAGTGGGTTGCCATTTGCTCCTCCAGGGGGATCTTCCCAACCCAGAGATCAAACCCACATTTCCTGCATTACAGGCAGATTCCTTACCACTCAGTCAATGAGAAGTCTATACAAAACCATGTATGCATATAAAATATGAATTTCTAATGGAGGACTTGGTAATATCAGTATCTTTACTGACTGTTTTAAGTTTAGTCTAAACTACCCTGTGGCTCTTAGTGGCAGGCCTGAGATATAGCTGGCAAAGAGGAGAAAGGGGCGGACTGGGTTATGTGTGTATATGTGTGTGTGAGTGTGTGTGTGTGTGAGAGAGAGAGAGTGTGTGTTGTGAGGGGAGTAGGTAGTTGTTGCTAAAGGAGAAAGGGAAGGGACAAGGAGCAGAGGGAAAGAGTAAGCATTCTTTCATTAATCCACCAGTATTTATTGAGCATCTATTATATGCCAGATACTATTCTAGACCCAGGGGAATCAGGAGTAAACCAAAAGAAAATTCCTCTTCCTCATGCATATTTATTAGAAACGGAAGGTGGTAGATAATAAATGTAATAAATACATAAAGTGTATAGCCTGGTTAGAATGTGAAATTACTATGGGGAAAAATTGAGTAGGGTTCAGAAGATTGGGAGTATCAGGGAACAATTTAAAAGTGAGTGGTCAGGGTGAGCTTGAGAAGGCAGCGTTTGAGTACAGACTTGAAGGAGGCAAGAGAGTGAGCCCTGTGGATATCCAGGGAAGGAGCATCTGTGGAGGGAAGAGGCAGTGCAAAGGCCCTGAGGCAGAAGAATGAGTCCTGGCAGTTGTCAGCAGCATCCACTCCCAGGCTGTTCCTGGGGACCTCTGCCCTGACGCTGGGTGCCCTCAGGTCCTGAAGAAGCAAAGGTCAGGCTGGTGGGTTCTGTCTGCAGTGCTGAGATTATTGTATACTGGATGTTAATGTTTCCTTTATCTAAATTTTGATCCTAATGTTTAATTTTACTCCTTTCAAGATAATTCTGTGGTTTGGGTGTTAATTTAGTCCAAATAAAGAAAGAAGGGGAATAGCATCATTGTAGTAGAAAAAGCAAGGTTAAGACTCCCAGGGTCTTAGGTTATATAAACAAATACTGCCACATAGTTTAAAGCCTTGGGACACACTTCTCTATCTCTCTGATCCTCGATTTCCTCATTTAGAAATTGCAGGGGGCATACTTAGATGGCTTTAGGGCTGTCCTCAGACTCTGTAACCAGTTAAGATAGGAAGTGGTGTTGGGTGATGTCTAGTGATACTGCAGGAGAGGCGGTGGGGGCTTCTGCCTGCGGAGGACTCTGTGCACGTGCTGTGTGCTGCCACCCGATTTTCCATCTTGGACTAGAAGAGCTCAACTTCACCCTTAAAATAGAATATTCCATCTGAGCAAGTCCAGAATCCCTGATGATAACAGGGGAGATACAGCAACACTGCTAATTGCATTCCTCTCCTTGTTTCCTCTGCGCCCTTGAAGGGTTGGTTTTCCCCGTGCCCCTGAGCTGCACTGGTTCTCTGTCTGCAGTGGACGTCACCGTGGCGGGTCCAGGGCTCCTTCTTTTGTTCTTTCTCACCTCAGAGGTCCCCTCCCCGTCTCACTCTCCTCAGTTTGGATGCCTGGAGTCTTTTGTCTGTGCTGCTGAATTAGGCAGTGGGGAGGAGAGGGAGTGTGTCATTGATATCACCGTTGTTCTATGTGGAGCAAAATCGCTGTGAATTTCAAAGTGGGAATGTGTGTTAAAGGTTGTGGGGGCAGAGCTGGAGTCTTTAGGAATCTTAAGGAGCAATCTTTCCTCCTCACTTAGGAGGAAAAATGTTAAACATGAATAGGAGCCTTTTCTCTTTCACTCTTAAACTGTGAGTCACCTTGGTTGTCATTCCTTCCTTGCTTATTCCTCAGTGCTACCTGTGGTTTTTCTTAAACTACCCATCTTTATTAGCATCCTTGGCTGCTGTTAAGCAGGGCTTTTTGGAAGAGTGGCTTCCAAAACCAGGCTTCTCTTCTCTTGTGTGTGTGTGCGCTAAGTCTCTTCAGTTGTGTCCAATTCTTTGTGACCCTATGAACTGTAGCCCACCAGGCTCCTCTGGCCATGGGATTCTCTAATTAAGGATATTAGAGTGGGTTGCCATGCCCTCCTCCAGGGGGTCTTCCCGACCCAGGGATTGAGCCCGCATTTCTTATTGGCAGGTGGGTTCTCTACTAGAGCCACCTGGATTTTTTTTAACGAGGGAGGACCATGTTCCCTCAGCATTGTGTGAGAAATGTACACACCCACGTGCCTTTCGTTGAGGATGGATTCTGAGATTGTTTAATTTGTTGAACTTCGGATTTATGCTGTTTTCCCAATGCCTGTTTAAGATATATATGTATGTATGTACACACATACACACATATAAATACAAAAATCCCTCTGTCACTTCTCACATTTCCTGTGATGCCCTTTGTCTCTATCAACTGTCGTGGAGAGAAATGTTATTCGGAATATTCATAACAAGTCTATCGCTAATTATCACTTTAACAATGTGTGATGGAGTGTATCCATGCAGTCATCTGGAAAGGCACATATGCCATGAAATTTGGGATTTGCTGTGTAGGGCGTGTGCCCACTCTTAGTGTTTCTCCAGCTCTTTGGTCTGGGAGGAAGTCGAGGTGCTTTGTGAGTGAGACTGGAGTACCGACTTTGTAGCTGAATGCACGCATCCTTCCTTCCTGTTCTCATAGCAGCAATTTCCAGGGTGAATCGTTTTCCAGTGTAAGAAAAGCCTTAACTTTCTCGCACCTAAGTCCCATTCTGGAGAGCCACAGAGATCGGGTCCGAGGTAACCACCCAGGATCAACGCCGGGCGGACAGATCCCAGCTGTAGTTCCTATCGCAGGTGAAGGAGAGGTTACTGGCCTTAATACCTTCTTGATGCTCTGGCAAGAAGGATGGTGCCGAAATCCCCATCCAGTTAGCAGACCTCAGAAGCAAATGCAAAGGAACGTTACCCTCTCAGGAGAGGACAAGAATGAATGCTCCTCTTTTTTCTCTCTTTCCTCTTGGGAAGAATGAACTCATGCTGGGTTGCTTCCTCAGGATCTTCAGTGGGTCTGCGTCTTGGGAATCGAGAATTATATTATCACGGGGGTGCATGGAACTCTTCCCACCAAGACTTCCTGATGGAAGTGGATGAAGCCCCAGAGGCTGCCTGCAAATGAGGCTGAGAGTAATGGAGCATAATGGAGCTGAGCTCCTGGTCGAAGAACTCAGTCCTAGTGTGGTAATAAATCAAATGGCCTCTATGAGGTCCCGGTAATGGGACGGTAGGGAGCGATCTGCCAAACCTGGCTCCCTGGGACTCTGTGGATCTTTGTGGTCCTGCTTTTAACATGAGTGGGCGATTCAGTCTCAGTCTTTTTGGGGGTGTTCTTGGAACATTTTTAGGGATGTAATTTAGATGGATGTTGAGTTGAATCTATTATAATGAGCTTTTTATAATGAGTTTTTATTGCACTTGGAACCTGATTTTGCTAGATGTTACTTTAGAAATAATAACAGTAATTATTGTCTTTGCTGAGTACTTACTGTATGCTGGGCACATTATTCATCAAAATCACTAACAAGCAACATTAATGGAGCATTTATGATGTAGCAAACTTAGGCACTTTAGATACTTACCTTCCTAGGTATTCCTAGAAGGAAGGTCCCATTGGAGTCATCATTTACATGGGAAGAGTCTGAGGCACCAAGCATTTGATCAGCTATCCAGAGCAGCAGTGCTAGTAAGCTCCAGGAAGGAAAACAGTGGTTCCAGGCCTGTCTGCTCAGAGCGGAGCCCTTCTTTTCCATTTTAAAGCAGTGGGAAAAAGCACTCCAGAGAGTAGCCACAGGAAGGTAGGGTGAGGGGCAGAAAGAGCCAGGGGTGTTTTCTGGCCCTGTGTGGTCAGAGGGCGATGCTGGATCAGGGCTCAGCTTACCCATGCTGCCCAGCATTGAGCTCTGGGGGCCTTGCACCTGTTTATAATGTGTTGTAAAAACTTAGGGCTGGCTGCTGCCTTAAAGGATGAATTCAATAAACCCTGGATTTCTGGATGTTTGGTTTCTTTGTGTTTCTTTGGGGTCGTGGAAGAGTTGGGTGGGAGTGTATTTGAGAGCGATAATTCTGGGTGTATTTAAAAAGCAAGCCAAGGCAAACAGTCTGCTGCAGCCTTCATCCACAGGCAGGGGGCTGCGGCAGGTGGAGGGAGGTGGAAATGCAGGCCGGCTTTGTTGTGGTCCGGCCTGAGCCCGGCCAGGTCACATCCATTAACCACGCCAACCCCACGCTAATAGGTGGGTGATTCAGCTCCTTCCTGACTTTTATTACCGGACAGAGACTATAACAGCCCTTTGATTTAGCAAGTTAATAAAGTAAGCTATCAGGCTCCACTGTTTAACCACCGACTGGATCGCCTGGGGCTTTTTGCTTTCTGGGAACCTTGTGATATTGTTTTAGAATGGAAAAGAGTGAGCGTGTGGGATTTGCAGGCTCTACAGGAGTCTCCTGGCTCCTTCGTGGGCAGCCCCGGCCAGTCCCACCAGCCCGCGCCCCTCCAGTGCCAGGCTTCCTCACCTTGTGCAGTGACTGGCTGGCTGGTGTGGTTGAGGAAATGTTTGACTCTGTGGGTGTCATGTCTAGAGGTTAATATCCGAAGGAGCCAGTGGTCTGAGATGTCTGGGAAGGAGGGAGCGCTGTATGAGAATGTGGAGGTCTCCAGGGAGAGGCCTGTGTTAGTTTCCTGTGGCTGCTGTAATAAATTACTGCAATCTGGGTGGCTTTAAACAACGAGTTTATTCTCTCTCAGTTCTGGAGGCTGAAGTCCAAGGTCAAGGGTATCAGGAGAAGCATGGTCTCTTCCTAGCTTCTGGTGGCTGCAGGCGGTGCTTGGCTTTCCTTGTAGATATGTCCTCCAGTTTCTGCCTCTGTCATCACATGGCCTTCTCCTGCTGTGTCTCTTCTTATAAATCCTCCTGGATTTGGGCCCCGTTCTAATCCACTGTGACCTCATCTTAACTGGTTACATCTGCAAAGACCCTCTTCCAGAATAAGGTCATAGTTTGGGTGAACATGAATTTAGAGGGGCACCATTCACCCCAGTCCAAGCCCTTTAGGAACAAGTGGTAAAGATGTGGGGACCATGGTGGTGACGGATTCATAGGAGGAAATTTGGAGAAGGCTGAGCTCAGGCAGCACTGTCCAGATGAACTTAGGGTGATGATGGAAATGTTCTGTAACTGTCTACTAGGGTATCCACAATTGAAATAGGCCTAATGCAACTGGGGAACTGGATTTTAAATTGTATTTAATTTAAATTTAGCTTAAAACGACAAGTGGCTACCCTAACAGACTTGGGCAGTCATTTGCATCGATGATGATTACCAAGTGTTAACGAAGTTGAGCAAGATGGACTGTTACGTCTTTGCCCTTCTGGATTAGGAAAGGATGTCACACAAAGTCTTCTGCAGTGACTGTGTCACAAAGTAAGCCATGCTACAATTCACGTGGGGTCCTCTCACTCCCAGTGGTGCCCATTTGTCGGGGCTTGGTCAGCCCCTCACGGGTATTCACACACACAGAGCATCCCCATCACCTTGCTGTTGAGGTGCTCAGGCTCTGGACCTTGAGATTCCTTAGTTCTACCCCTAGAATGCTCCAGTGGGCAAGTGATTGCCATGCATGTGGCCACAGGTGACCCTACCTTTATCTGCGAGTCAGAGAAGTTCTCTTGGAGGACTTGGTGCTGAAGCTGAGACCTGTTTCTTCTTTAGAGAACCCCGTGCTTATTCACGAGAGCAAGTACTCAGGATCACACGCCTTTAGAGCTAGAAGCAGTGTTAGTGTTAGTCGCTCAGTCATGTCTAACTCTTTGCAACCCCATGGACTATAGCCTGCTAGGCTCCCCTGTCCATGGAATTCTCCAGGCAAGAATACTGGCATGGGTAGCTATTCCCTTCTAGGGAATAGAAGGGGCTCTTCCCAACCCAGGGATTGAATCCAGGTCTTCTGTATTGCAGGCAGATTTCTTTACTGTCTGAACTACCAGGGAAGCCCAGGTAGAGAAACTTCAGCGATTATCAGGATGTGGTCTCAAAAGTTCTTAAACCACCAGAGCTTTTTCAAAGGAAAACTCTCCTGGATTCTTTTTTTTTTTTTAAAGTAAAGAAATGTTTATTTTGATATTGTGAATGATGGAAAAAATTAGAATCCAGCATTACAGACTGAGTTAATAATGTGACATCAACACAATGATACATTATAAAGCCATAACTACAGTTTTTCTATAGGAAAATCTAAAATATTTATGATGAAACATTAAATGAAATCACAAAGAAACTTTAAGTATGTATAATATGGATAAAATTATGACAAAATATATACGATTTTCAAATTATTTGTACTAAAGTAACGGATTTTCTTTCCTTTAAAAAAAATAATTTATTTTTTATTGAAGGATAATTGCTTTACAGAATTTTGCTGTTTTCTGTCAAACCTCAACATGAATCAGCCATAGGTATACATGTATCCCCTCCCTTTTGAAACTCTCTCCCATCTCCCTCCCCATCCCACCCCTCTAGGTTGATACAGAGCCCCTGTTTGAGTTTTCTGTGCCATACAGCAAATTCCCCTTGGCTATCTATTTTACATATGGTAATATAAATTTCCATGTTACTCTTTCCATACATCTCACCCTCTCCTCCCCTGTCCCTATGTCCATAAGTCTATTCTTTATGTCTGCTTCTCCTTTGGTGCCCTGTAAATAAATTATTCAGTACTGAAAGTGAAAAGTGAAAGGGAAGTCGCTCAGTCATGTCCGACTCCTAGCAACCCCATGGACTGCAGCCTACCAGGCTCCTCCATCCATGGGATTTTCCAGGCAAGAGTACTACAGTATCTATCTTTCTCTTTCTGACTCACTTCACTCTGTATAATAGGTTCTAGGTTCATCCACCTCATTAGAACTGATTCACATGTGTTCCTTTTAATGGCTGAGTAATACAGATGACACCACCCTTATGGCAGAAAGTGAAGAAGAACTAAAGAGCCTCTTGATGAAAGTGAAAGAGGAGAGTGAAAAACGTTGAGGAAAGCTCAACGTTCAGAAAACTAAGATCATGGCATCTGGTCCCATCACTTCATGGCAAATAGATGGGGAAACAGTGGAAACAGTGTCAGACTTTATTTTTTGGGGCTCCAAAATCACTGCAGATGGTGACTGCAGCCAAGAAATTAAAAGATGCTTACTCTGTGAAAGGAAAGTTATGACCAACCTAGACAACATATTCAAAAGCAGAGACATTACTTTGCCAAAAAAGGTCCGTCTAGTCAAGGTTATGGTTTTTCCAATAGTCATGTATGGATGTGAGAGCTGGACTATAAAGAAAGCTGAATGCCGAAGAATTGATGCTTTTGAACTGTGGTGTTGGAGAAGACTCTTGAGAGTCCCTTGGACTACAAGGAGATCCAGCCAGTCCATCCTAAAGGAGATCAGTCCTGAGTGTTCATTGGAAAGACTGATGTTGAAGCTGAAACTCTAATACTTTGGCTACCTGATGTGAAGAGCTAACTCATTTGAAAAGACCCTGATGCTGGGAATGATTGAAGGCAGGAGGAGAAGGGGACAACAGAGGATGAGATGGTTGTATGGCATCACCGACTCAATGGACATGAGTTTGGGTAAACTCCGGGAGTTGGTGGTGGACAGGGAGGCCTGGTGTACTGCAGTCCATGGGGTTGCAAAAAGTCGGACACGACTGAGCAACTGAACTGAACTGAACTGAATGTTCCATTGTGTATATATACCACAACTTCTTTATCCATTCATCTGTCGATGACATCTAGGTTGCTTCCATGTTCTAGCTATTGTAAATAGTGCTGCAGTGAACGGTGGGATACATGTGTTTCTTTCAGTTTTGGCTTCCTCGGGGTATATGCTTAGGAGTGGGATTGCTGGGTCATATAGTGGTTTTATTCCTAGTTTTTTAAGAAATCTCCATACCGTCTTCCAAGTAGCTGTATCAATTTACATTCCCACCAACAGTGCAGGAGTGTTCCCTTTTCTCCATATCCTTTCCAGCAATTATTGTTCGTAGACTTTTTGATGAGACCCATTCTGACTGGTGTGAGGTGATATCTCAGTGTAGTTTGGATTTGCATTTCTCTACTAATTAGCAATGTTGAGCATCTTTTCATGTGTTTGTTAGCCATCTGTATGTCTTCTTTGGAGAAATGTCTGTTTAGGTCTTTTTCCCACTTTTTGATTGGGTTGTTTGTTTTTCTGGTATTGAGTTGTATGAGATGCTTGTATATTATAGAAATTAATCCTTTGTCAGTTGTTTCATTCGCTATTATTTTCTCCCATTCTGAGGGTTGTCTTTCATCTTGCTTATAGTTTCCTTTGCTGTGCAAAAGCTTTTAAGTTTAATCAGGTCCCACTTGTTTACTTTTGTTTTTATTTCCATTACTCTAGGAGGTGGGTCATGGAGGATCTTCCTTTGATTTATGTCATGGAGTGTTCTGCCTATGTTTTCCTCTAAGAATTTTATAGTTTCTGGTCTTACATTTAGGTCTTTAATCCATTTTGAGTTTATCTTTGTGTATAGTGTTAGGAAGTGTTCTAATTTCATTCTTTTACATGTAGCTGTCCAGTTTTCCCAGCACCATTTTTTGAAGAAGCTGTCTTTGCCCCACTGTATATTCTTGCCTCCTTTGTAAAAAAATAAGGTACCCATAAGTGCATGGGTTTATTTCTGGGCTTTCTATCTTGTTCCATTGGTCTATATTTCTGTTTTTTTGTGCCAGTACCATACTGTCTTGATGACTGTAGTTTTGTAGTATAACATGAAGTCAGGAAGGTTGCTTCCTCCAGCTCCATTCTTCTTTCTCAAGACTGATTTGACTATTAGGGGTCTTTTGTGTTTGCATATGAATTGTGAAATTTTTTGTTCTAGTTCTGTGAAAAATGCCATTGGTAATTTGATAGGGATCACATTAAATCTGTAGATTGCATTTGGTAGTATAGTCATTTTCATAATATTGATTCTTCCTGCCCAGGAGCTTGGAATACCTCTCCATCTCTTTATGTCATCTTTGATTTCTTTCATTTAGTGTCTTATAATTTTCTGTATACAGTTTTTTCTTCTCCTTAGGTAAGTTTATTCCTAGATATTTAATTCTTTTTGTTGTAATGGTAAATGGGATTGATTCCTTAATTGCTCTTTCTGATTTTTCATTGTTAGTATATAGAAATGCAAGTGATTTCTGTGTATTGATTTTGTATCCTGCAACTTTGCATAATGTCACTGATTAGCTCTAGTAATTTTCTGATACTATCTTTAGGGTTTTCTATGTACAGAATCATGTCATCTGCAAACAGTGAGAACTTCTTCTTTTCCAATCTGAATTCCTTTTATTTCTTTTTCTTCTCTGATTGCTGTAGCTAGGACTTCCAGAACTATATTGAATAATATTGGTGACAGTGGATACCCTTGTCTTGTTCCTGATCTTAGGGGGAAAGCTTTCAGTTTTTCACCATTGAAAATAATGTTTGCTGTAGGCTTATCATATATGGCCTTTACTATGTTGAGGTAGGTTCCTTCTATGCCCATTTTTCAAGAGTTTCAATCATAAATGGGTGCTGAATTTTGTCAAAGGCTTTTCTGCATTTATTGAGATGATCATATGCTTTTTTATCTTTCAATTTGTTAATATGGTGTATCACCATATCACCATATTTGATTGATTTGCATATATTGAAGAATACTTGCATCCCTGGAATAAACCCGACTTGATCATGATATATGAGCTTTTTGATGTGTTGCTGAATTCTGTTTGAAAATATTTTGTTGAGGATTTTTGCATCTATGTTCATCAGTGATATTTGCCTGTAGTTTTCTTTTTTTGTGTTGTCTTTGGTTTTGGTATCAGGGTGATGGTGGCCTTGTAGAATGAGTTTGGAAGCATTCCTTCCTTTACAATTTTTTAAAAAGAGTTTTAGAAGGATAGGCATTAGCTCTTCTCTAAATGTTTGATAGATATCTCCTGTGAAGCCATCTGGTCCTGGGCTTTTGTTTTTTGGAGATTTTTGATCACAGCTTCAATTTCAGTGCTTGTAATTCAGTTGTTCTTAATTTCTATTTCTTCCTGGTTCAGACTTGGAAGATTGAACTTTCCTAAGAACCATTTCTTCCAGGTTATCTATTTTATTGCCATATAGTTGTTCATAATAGTCTTTTATAATCCTTTCTATTTCTGCATTGTCTGTTGTAACCTCTCCTTTTTCATTTGTAATTTTGTTGATTTGCTTCTTCTCTTTTTCTTGTTGAGTCTGGCTAAGGGTTTGTCAATTTTGTTTCTCTTCTCAAAGAATCAGCTTTTAGTTTTATTAATCTTTACTATTGTTTCTTTCATTTCTTTTTAATTTATTTCTGCTTGGATATTTATGATTTCTTTCCTTGTACTAATTTTGGGGTTTTTTTCTTTCTTCTTTTTCCAGTTGCTTTAGGTGTAAAGTTAAGTTGTCTGTTCAATATTTTCCTTGTTTCTTGAAGTAGGATTGTGTTGCTATAAACTTCCCTCTTAGAACTGCTTTTGCTGCATCCCATAGGTTTTAAGTTGTCATGTTTTCATTGTCATTTGTTTCTAGAAATTTTTGATTTCTTCAGTAACCTGTTGATTATTTAGAAACATGCTGTTTAATCTCCATGTGTTTGTGTTTCTTACAGTTTTTTTCTTGTAGTTGATATCTAGTCTCATAGTGTTGTGGTTGGAGAAGATGCTTGATATGATTTCAGTTTTCTTAAATTTACTGAGGTTTGATTTGTGATCCAAGATGTGGTCTATCCTAGAGGATGTTCCATGTGCACTTGAAAAGAAGATATTCTCCTGCATTTGGATGGAATGTCCTGAAGATATCAATGAGATCCATCTCATCTAATATATCATTTTAGACTTATGTTTCCTGATTAATTTTCTGTTTTGATGATCTGTCCATTGGTTTGAGTGAGATGTTAACGTCTCCTACTATTATTGTGTTACTGTTAGTTTCTCCTTTTATGTCTGTTAGTGTTTGTCTTATGTATTGAGGTGCTTCTGTGTTGGATGCATAGATATTTGCAATTGTTATGTCTTCCTCTTGGATTGATCCCTTGATCATTATGTAGTGTCCTTCCTTATCTCTTGTATCTTCTTTATTTTAAGGTCTATTTTGCCTGATATGAGAATTGCTATTCCAGCTTTCTTTTGCTTCCCATTTGCATGGAATATATTTTTCCATCCTCTCACTTTCAGTCTATATGTGTCTTGAGGTCTGAAGTGGGTTTCTTGTAGACAGCATATATATGGATCTTGTTTTGTATCCATTCAGCCAGTCTGTATCTTTTGGTTGGAGCATTTAATCCATTTACATTTAAATTAATTATTGATATATATGTTCCTATTGCCATTTTCTAAATGTTTGGAGTTGATTTTGTAGATCTTTTTCTTCTGTTGTATTTGTTGACTATATAAGTCCATTTAACATTTGTTGTAAAGCTGGTTTGGTGGTGCTGAATTCTCTTAACTTTTGCTTGTCTGAAAAGCTTTTTATTTCTCCATCAATTTTGAATAAGATCCTTGCTGGGTACAGAAATCTTGGTTGTAGATTTTTTCCCTTTCAGTACTTTAAATATATCCTGCCATTCCCTTCTGGCCTGCAGAGTTTCTGCTGAAAGATCGTCTGTTAAGCTTATGGGGTTTCCCTTGTATGTTACTTGTTGCTTCTCCCTTGCTGCTTTTAATATTCTTTCTTTGTGTTTAGTCTTTGTTAGTTTGATTAGTATGTGTCTTGGTGCATTTCTCCTTGGGTTTATCCTGTATGGGACTCTTTGTGCCTCTTGGACTTGATTGGCTATTTCCTTTTCCATGTTGGGGAAATTTTCAACTATAATCACTTCAAAAAATTTCTCATACCCTTTCTTTTTCTCTTCTTCTGAGATCCCTATAATTTGAATGTTGGTGCATTTTATATGGTCCCAGAGATCTCTGAGACTATCCTAAACTCTTTTCATTCTTTTTACTTTATTCTGCTCTTCAGAAGTTATTTCCACCATTTTATCTTCCAGCTCACTGATTCATTCTTCTGCTTCAGATATTCTGCTATTGATTCCTTCTAGAGTATTTTTAACTCAGTAATTGTGTTGTTTGTCTCTGTATCCTTATTCTTTAATTCTTCTAGGTCTTTGTTAATTGATTCTTGCATTTCCTACATTTCGTTTTCAAGGTTTTTAATCATCTTTACTATCATTATTCTGAATTCTTTTCCAGGTAATTTTCCTATTTCCTCTATATTTATTTGGGCCTCTGTGTTTCTCGTTTGCTCCTTCATTTGTGTAGTATTTCTCTGCCTTTTCTTTTTTTTTTAAGTTGTGTTTGAGGTCTCCTTTTCCCAGGCTTCAGGGAAAGTTGAATTCTTTCCTTGAAGGTTGAATTCTTTCTTCCTTTTGGTTTCTGCCCTCCTAAGGTTGGTCTAGTGGTTTGTGTGGGCTTAGTATAGGGTGAGATTATGCTGAGCCTTTGTTTGTTTGTTTGTTTGTTTTCCCTCCGATGGGCAAAGCTGAGTGAGGTGGTAATTCTGTCTGCTGATGATTGAGTTTATATTTTTGTTTTGTTTGTTGTTTAGATGAGGCATCCTGCACAGGGTGCTACTGGTGGTTGGGTGATGCCAGGTCTTGTATTCAAGTGGTTTCCTTTGTGTGAGTTCTCACTATTTGATACCCCCTAGGGTTAGTTCTCTGGCAGTCTAGGGTCTCGGAGTCAGTGCTCCCACTCCAAAGGCTCAGGGGTTGATCTCTGGTCAGGAATGAAGATTCCACAAGTGGTTTGTTATGGCATTGAGGGAGAGTAAAACAAATATCTAAAAACGAGAAACCAAAGATGAACCCCCAGGCCAATGGCAGTTACCAAATCAGGCAAATAATAATTAAAATAATGGAATATACACGTATACATATACACCCATGAGCAAAGTGAAAACACTCCAACAAAAATAAAGTACAGTAGATTGATCCAGCAAACAAAGGAAATAAAAAGTTGTATTTACCAGTTAAGTACAAAACTAACTTAAGCACAAACTGGAAAAATAAGGCGAGGTGCCAAGTGGGGAGAAGAGCAATGAAAACATAACTAACAAATATGTTGAGAGGAAAGGAAAGAAAAGAAAAGAAAGAATAGATATGGAAAGTTAAATAGAGGTAGATGAAGAAGATTTATATACATTAAAGATTAACTGCAAGGGGAAAAGAACAGTAGGAAAGGCAAACGAAAGAATAAGTATAGAAAAAGTACGATAGGTTTAAAAAATTAAAAATACAAAAAGAGAAAAAAACAGAAGAAGAAAGAAAAAAGTGGGGAAAAAAGGAAAACTCCACAGAACTGCAAAGCCCAATGTAGAGGCAGAGGTTTATAACAACAGTAGAAAGTATTACTGAATATACACATATACATATACACTCCTAAGCAAAATCAAAACAGTCCAACAAAAATTACGTACAATAGATTGACCTGGCGAACAAAGGAAACTAGAAAAATTATATCTACCAGAATAAAACTAATTAAAGCGCAAACTGGAAAGCAAAACTAAATCAAGGTGCCAACTGGGGAATAAAGCAATGAAAATAAAGCTAAGCTAACAAATATGTTGAGAGGAAAGGAGAGAAAGGAAAGAAAGAATAGATATGCAGAGTTAAATAGAGGTAGACAAAGGAGATTTATATATGTTAAAGATAAACTGCAAGGAGAAAAGAACAGTAGGAAAGGCAAACAAAGGAATAAATGTAGAAAAAAATAATAATAGGCTTAAAAAATTAAAATTAAAAAAAGAGAAAGAAAAAAAAAGAGGAAAACTCTGCAGAACTAATACATAGGATCAGTAATAGAAGGCTGCTTTGGGTTGGTGGGTGAGGGGAGCAGGAGGCCAGAGTTCTTTGTAGGACCCTGCCTTGCCCTCCCCTGTGGACTCTGAAGCAGAGGTTGAGGAAACCATAGATCAAGACTGGCTTCCCCTGTGGCCGACCAAGAAGTGGAGGTTCAGAAAAGTAGAGAAACTTGACAAGGGCACACAGCAAGTTGTGTGATGAATGTTATTTATCGGTGGATTTCTAATAATCCATTCCGTTCCAAAATCTTGGATACCCTTTTTGAGAGAAGATAACTTAGCCCAGTTTTCAGCTACAGTGTGTAAACTGTAGGAATTCTGCACCAGGATGATGCTTTCTGACTTTAATCCCATCAGGAAATGGCATTTTGTTTAGTTATTATTTTATTTTGCAGACTGGCTGAGATTTGTAAGTGTAATTTATAAATTACATACGGTTGCCCCTCCCACCTACCAGGCATTAAATGTCCACTGTGTGCTAGGTAATGGGAAGTTCCTTCCTTATGTCATTTAATCTCCATGGTTCAAGGAGGTTGGTATTACTGACCCCATTGTGCAGATGAGGAAACTGAGGCTGAAAGAAGTGGAGACGGTATTCAGAGCTCCTGCTTTTTATACAGAGATATACTGTCCACCCAGAAAGATGGAGACACATGTGAAATACCCTGAATACAGTAGAAAGAAGTTGCTAAAAAAAAATCAGAGTGCCATTTAAGGGTGAAGATTGGACAGTGTGACTCAGGAGGAAGAGGGGGCCAGACCTGAGGCTGACCACAAGCGGATGCGAGACAGCCAGCATCCAGCAGCAATGACGTGGGGTCTGAAAGTGTGGTAAGAGCACCAGGAGGGAAATGACAAAATTATAGAAAAGGGGGCCTTCAGGGGTTGTCAGAGTCGGAGAGGGCAGTGGTTATGTTCTGAAAGGGCCACCTGAGTGATTGTGCGGTGACAGAAAGGCTGTGTATCATGCAGTATTGATGACAATATCCAGGCACTGAGATATTATGACATAGTTTTGCAGGATGTTACCACTGGGGGGAACTGGGTGAAGCGGATGTGGGATCTCTTCGTGTTATTTCTTTAAGCTCCCTGTGAATCTACGATGATCTCAACAAGTTTACTTAAAAATATGTCTACTCAATACTCTGTGATGACATACATGGGAAAAGAATCTAAAAAAAGAGTGGGTATATGTATATGTATAAATGATTCACTTTGTTGTACATCTGAAACTAACACAATATTGTAAATCAATTATATGCCAATAAAAATTATTTTTTTTAATGTATATAAATCCTGAAACAAAGAAAGCAAGGAATTCATGGGGCCATCTGTGTCAAAGGAGCAGAATCCTGATGCCTTTCATGCCCTGGATGCAAAACCTGATCATTTTGTTCTGCAGCAATCTGTACCATAGGCATTAAGGCTTGATTTGGGTGCTTCAGAGCCAATGGAGCCACCCCTGAGTGGAAGCTGTCATGACCCAAAGAAGTGAATAAGACAGAGTGAGAAAGGCCACTTATAACCCCCAGAGGTGGTGGGATGTTTGGTCAATACCAGTAAGGCAGGTAACAAACCCTCACTGAGTACCTTCTGAGGCATCAGGCCCTGTTCCAGGGCCGGTGACTCAGCAGTAAGAAAACCAGCATGCCTCTCTGTAATTCTTATATTGTAGAATGGGAGACAGGCACTAAACACAGAAAAAGTGAATCCGGCTTGTCAGCTGCTGACAGGTGCTTTGAGGAAGATGGAAAGGCAAAGTGTGACTAAGTGACTGAGGGGCTGCTTTAGCTAGAGTGGTCAGGGCAGGCTCCTCAGAGGAGGGGACATTTGAGGGAAGGACTGAATGAAGAGGTTGAAGAGATGGGCAAGGGTGAGATCCTGAGGTTCTTGTAGGCTGGGCTAAAGAGTTGGTATTGGGAAGCCCCTGGAAGTTTCTAAGTATGTGAGCGACATGGTCTGCCACGTGGGGATGGATTTCAGAGGAGCAAGAGTAGAAAAAAGGAGAACATTTATGCTACTGGAATAGTCCAGGCAAGATGGTGATTGTGTGATAGGCCTTCGGCAGTGGACATGGAAAGAGCTGTCGGTTTGAGGATACTTTGGAAGTAAGGCCATCAGGGCTTTCCTGGTAGTCTGAACATGGGCGGAGTGGAAACGGAAGAAGCCAGGGTAACTTCCTAGGTATGTCAGCCATATCCTACCGCAGCTGACCCCAGGGACCTGGTCATATTCTTCTGGATCTTACGAGTTGCCATCTGGGCACAGCACAGGAGGAAGCAGAGGATCAGCTGAGACTCAGTAAGTTTGCAGTGGTGTGGGAATCTATGCCACCAATTTCACTGGTCTTAGTTCTTAGGCTCATTCTTGCTGCAGAGAACAGAGGACACACTCAGATTGTCTTGTTGATGGGGTTAATTGTAACGATGGTGAGGTTTACTGAAAACATCCTGGCAGCTGCCGCTTGAGCACCAAGGAGAAGTACAGCACGTTCTTCATCACCCAGGGCCATCGGCAGCTCTTCCAAATCAGTACATCTCTACACGATGGCTCCTGGGAGCATCTGCTTGGATTGGCTGGTGTACCATAGGGCATGTCTGCAGGGCAGAGGGCTCAGGCAGCTGGAGTCCTTGAATTTCTCCTGAAGGTCATTGTCTATGGCTTCTTCACATATTCTTAGCCTAGTCCTGGGCAGAGGATTATGGTACATGAAACATGGCAGCATAGGTGCCAAGGTCCAGCTATGGCCCTGCGAGGACATGCAGGCACCAGTGTTTGTAGACACACTGGTTCATGGATTATCCTATGTACAAACATCATACAATCTAGTGAGACAAGTGTCAGGTGGATGAGAAGGAGTTAACATGGCAGGTTAGGTTAAAGCATTTTTGTTGAAAGTATGAGGAACACAAAATCACCTTTTATTTGCATACTGTATCTCTAGGGACTTGGAATCAACTTTATCATTGGTGCTGCTTCTTAGTATGGCCCAGGGAGAGTTGTAGTCATCCACCATCCATCAGTCCATTGAGGATGCTTGTTAACATGTACTTTCCCTGGGCCCCGTCTGTGCTTCTGAATTAGAACCACCCCAAGGTAGAGAACTGCTGCCCTAGGGTTACTGCAGAGATCTGCTTCCTTTCTCTGTGTATTTGGCTGACTCTGACTTTAGCATTGATTTTCTCCATCAGCTCTTCTGAAGCTAACCATGAAGGAACAGAAAGGATTTTTTTCCTCTAGTTCTTTAGGAGTACAGTTGCCATGGGAGGAATTGTGTACTCCTCAACTCCCATTGTGACTGTATTGGAAATAGGATCTTTAGGAGGTAATAGGAACTGGCAACCCACTCCAGTACGCTTGCCTTGAAAATCTCATGGACTGAGAAGCCTGGTAGGCTACACAGTCTACGGGGTCTCAAGAAGTCGGACAGGACTGAGCGACTTTGCTAGTTCACTATGGTTAAATGAGGTCCTAAGGGTGGGGCCCTGATCTGATAGGATTAGCATCCTTGAAAAATACCAGAGAGGTTGCTTTCTCTCTGGCTCACCCCCTGGAGTGCATGCACTGAGGAAAGGCCATGTGAGGACACTGTGAGAAGGTCACCATCTGCTCTCACCAGAAACAAAATTGGCTGGCACCTTGATCTTGGACCTTCCAACATCCAGAACCATGAAAAATTAATTTCTGTTGTTTAAGCCACCCAGTCTGTTATGTTTTATTATGACAGCCTAAGCAGACTGTGACAATTTATTTTCAAAACAAATTGCTTTCTGTACAAGGGTTCCTCTAATGCCTCTAGATGTCCTTGGAGCTCACACGGGAGATCAGTTATTCTGGTCCCCAAACCATGTGGACTGGATAGTATCAGTGCTGTGCTCAGGGTTCTCCAGTGTCTCCCATGGCGCTTAGAGTAAAATCCAGAGATCTTACTAGGGAAAGTATAATCCTGCATGTTGCACCAGCTTCACTTCTCAGCCCTTCAACTTTTATCGCTGCTTTCTGGCTCCAAGAGCATTCCCACCTCAGGGCCCTTTGCACTTGCTATTCTCTCTGTCTGGAATACCGTCTCTGGCCATCCCATTTCAAATAGCATTCCTTAAAACTCTTTATTCTCATGTGTGCGTCGTCACTCAGTCGTGTCTGACTCTTTGCGACCCCATGGACTGAAGCCTGCCAGGCTCCTCTGTCCATGGGGATTCTCCAGGCAAGAGTATTAGAGTGGGTTGCCATGCCCTCCTCCAGGGGATCTTCCCAACCCAGGGACTGAACCCTAGTTTCCTGCATTGCAGATGGATTCTTTACCGTCTGAGCCACAGTGTCACTTTATTGCCTTTATTACCTTCCTTTCGTATTTTTTAAGTGCATTCGTCACTACCTGACACTATATAACATCTTTGTTTATCTCTTCCCCTAGAATGTAAGTGCCGTGAAGACGAGGACTAGTGTCTGTTTTGTAGATTGTCAAATCCCCACATAGTGCCTGCTCCTAATAGATGATCAGTAAGTACTTAATGAGTCGGTGCACGCCCCCAGTAGAATTCTAGCCTGGCTTTGTGAAGGAGCTCCAGCATCATTGTCTTGTGCTGTTAAGACCGGAGAACTGTTTCTTCCCCAGTGTTCTCCTGAGTCAGACTCTTCACACTGTTGCTGTCATTGAGCCAGCATTTACTGAGCACTTGTTGTGCCAGAGAATGAATAGACTAGGTGCTGATGAAAGCTGCATTTTGTTCTCTGTATTGTACAGGGTAAAGGGGTAAGGGGCAGCCAGACAGAGCCCACAGAGCAATGGCAGTGACAAGGCCCCCTGGGGAAGGGGCCAGGGAACTCTCGACTCAGAGCAGGGCAGTGGGGGTATTGGTGAAGAGTCCCCATCTCTGCCGAGAGCTGAGCAAGGAGCAGTTGGTTCTAGGTAGAACAAGAGAGGTTCTGATAATATCAGAAGGCGGACAGGGCTCCCAGATGGCCACCACGCAGCCTGTCCTCCATAGCTTCAGGCTTTTCTGACCCATTTGTGAGAGGGTTAAATGAGGGGACATGTTATGTAAGGTCCTAGGGCTCAGCTGATAAAGAATCAGACTGCAATGCAGGAGACCCTGGTTCGATTCCTGGATCCAGAGGATCCCCTGGAGAAGGGATAGGCTACCCACTCTAGTATTCTTGGGCTTCTCTGGTGGCTCAGATGATAAAGAATCTGTCAGCAGTGTGGGAGACGTGGGCTTGATCCCTAGGTTGGGAAGATCGCATGAAGAAGGGAACGGGCTATCCACTCCAGTATTCTGACCTGGAGAATTCCATGGACAGAGAAGCCTGGTGGGCTACCGTCCATGGGGTTACAAGGAGTTGGCACAGCTGAGCAACTTTCACCTTTCACTCCATGTAAGGTCCAGACACAGGCCCAGAGGAACAGGGTCAGCTGGTCTCATGACCTTCCAGCCTCCTGACCTTTCTTATTCTGTGATTGTGCCGGGCCTGCTGGCCACACCTCTGACACAGAGGACAGTAGACCCCTGGGATCAGGGTTCTTTCTGGGGTGAGAGCACCGCTTCCCGCTCCTGATGTTGTGTCCCCATCTGGGGCTTACTGCCCCACTGGTTCATGCACTGGAGGCTCCCACGTTGAACGGGTTCGGCAGCATCTCCTCTGAAGTGATTTCCTTTGAGGGTTCATCAGGTCTTGGACTTCTCTCTGTGGCCGGCTTGTGCTTAGTCCTTGTCCATAGGCGCTGGGGGCCACCAGCAGAAGGAGCCATGAAAGCGGAAGTGCCTTTTCACTGTGGCCGCAGGTGAGGCACTGGTCACCATTATACTTGAAGCCTGCAGTGTTTGGGGGAGCCTCTAGAGCCTCACCCAGCTCTTTCCTGGGCTCCGGGGTCCTACTGCCCTTTTACAGATAGAGGGAGACAGAGGAAAGGACATAGACTTTGGAGTCATGTGGCCCTGGATTCAAGTCTCACCTCTACCATTCACTCCTTTGTGCTTTGGACTAAACTCCTTAGCCTCTCTGAGCATCCATTCCCTGCCTCTAAGATAAGGATGGAAATGGCTGCCCACTCCAGTATTCTTGCCCGGAGATTTCCATAGACAGATGAGCCTGGTGAGCTACGGTCTTTGGGGTCACAAAGTCAGACATGACTGAATGACTTTCACTTTCACACACACACAAAATAAGGATAATGTCATCCTCTCATATTACTTTCTTCCTGCCTTAAGCCACTGGGCCTTAAATATATTTGGTTAGTGGACGATTGACCTCAAAAACCAGGCTTCCCTTGTGGCATTGTCTTGTGTGGGAAGCTGGACTCAGTGACCTCTGCATTTCCTGCCAGGGCCAGAGCTTTATATCAGTGTCAAGGACAAATATCGTGGACAGTGGGGCCATCGGGAGACCCTGATGACCACTTTAAGAACAACTGTTTCAAGTATTTGCTCCTTTTAACCTTTTAACTTGTCATTGGCTTTTGGGGTCCCTGATAATAAGCCTTTGACTTGGTTTCTCATTGCAGAATACTTAAAGAGTTTATTTTAACCAGATAATTGTTCCATGCCTTCTCCAACCCCTAAAATGAATCTGTCCCCAGGCCAGAGCCCACCATTTAGGGTCCTCATTTGTTCTATGTGCAAGTGACTTAGACAGCAGAAGTAAAATCTGACTGACTTAGGTGCAGAAGTAAAATCTGGGTCCATTGGGAGAGTTCAGCCAAGCCTCTCAGCTAAAGGGGTAACAGGAGTGAGGGTATAAACAGCCTTGGTATAAGAACCAGGCAGACCTCAGCTTGAGTCCAGGGTTCAGCATGGATGGTTTGGGGTGTGGTCAGTAATGTCTGTTTCCTTATCTGTAAAAATGGGCATCAAAGATGGTTGGGGAGATTAAATTAGATAATCTCTTAAAGTGCTTGGCTCTCTGATTGAACACTAATTACCTACTATGTGCCAGGCACTCTGCTGGTGACTCCTCAAGGACCTGTGTCCTAGGGAAGTAGAGACTAGTGGACAAGCACATTCCTGCCCCTAGCTTATTCTTATGAGTTTTCTGATTTATGATGTGCTTATACACACACACACACACACACACACACACACACACACACACACACCCTATGCTTTGGTCACCAGGAGCATCTTGGGCTGTGGGTGCAAAGGTGAGTTCAACTCTACATTGTAGGCAAGGATTCTGAGTCCCAGGAGAGGTGAGGTGCTTCCTGGCTATGGTCTCATCACCAGGGTTTGCCCGGGCTGGGCCAGCAGCTAGTCTCTGACTTTTAAAAGGAGTTCCTTCTTCTACACTTTTGCTACTCAAAGTCTGGTGGCAGTGGCATGAAGGGCACCTGGAAACAGTTAGGAATGCAGGTTTCAGTCCCCAAATCTTCTGAATCGGAACCTTCCTTTTGAGAAGATCACTCAGCTGATTTGTGTGCACATAAACGTTTGAGAAAGTTGTCCCTAGAACAGACCCATTACCCCTAGTTGAGAGTCAGGTGGTGAGTTATCCCCAGGCCAGGATTCCCATCTTTAAAAAAGAGAATAAACCTCCTGTGGCTGACAGCATTGTTCTGGGGCTAAATGGCAAAGCTCTGGACCAGACTATCCAGGTTCAAACCCTGACTCCACTGCTTATAGGCTGTATGACATGGATGGCTGTGCTTCAGTCTCTGTAACTCCAGGATGCCTAATAAGAGTCCCTGCCTCAAAATGACTGTTGTTTGCCTTCAGAGAACTAGACTTTCAGAGCCAGCATCCCTTGAGGGCTTGCTCCGGGCCAGGCACTGCTCCTAGGGCTTCATGTGAGCACAGATTCCCACTGGCTCTCAGGCAGCCTCCTGCACTGCTTTCTTTTTGCCTTTACCTCACAGGACTTGAGAAAGAGACTTCACACGTCTCTCCTGGTGTTTATGGAAAGACGAAAATAGTTATTTCCTGGTGTTTAATGCTTTGATGACCCGTATGTTAAGTATATTGTTTAATGCAGGGTCTCCCATGGAAATTTCTCTAGCACTTATAAAATCATGAAATTGGCATTTGAAAACACAGGAAATGGCAACCCACTCCAGTGTTCTTGCCCGGAGAATCCCAGGGACGGCGGAGCCTGGTGGGCTGGCGTCTATGGGGTCGCACAGAGTTGGACATGGCTGAAGTGACTTAGCAGCAGCAGCAGCAGCAGCAGTCATTGGATATGGTGAAATGCTCTGGGAAGCTTCTTTCCAGCTAAAACATTCTATGATTCCCATGTAGTTTATAGACAGAGTAATTCCAAGTTGCATAACCATATAAAATTATAGCATGCTAGAGCTGCCAGAATCCCTAGTGATTACCACATTCGGCCAGCTCATTCTACAGATGAGACTGTTGGGTTTCAGAGAGGTCAAGGCACTTGACTGGAGTCACACAGGTGGTTAATGGCAGTCACAGAGCTAGAGGTAAGGGCTGCTCACTCTCAGCCCAGTGCTTTCCACTGAGAATGTGTATACATCTTCTCATTCATTCATTCATTCTCGCAGCAAATATTTATTAAGGGTTTACATTGTGCTGGGTGTAGCTTAGAAGCCGGGCATGTACTGGTGAGCCACCTAGCAAGGTTTCTGTCCTCTGGAGCTTCCATCTGGCAGGAGAGCAGGGGAAAGACCATGATCAAGTAAGAAAGCAATGAGTAAGAACAAGGCAGTTTCAGATGTGATGACTGTAGAGGAGATAAAGTGAGATAATGTGCTAACATTTGATATAGGTGGAGAAGCATTAGACAGGATGTTAGAGAAGTCTTTTTGAAGTGGTGCATCTGAGATGAGCCCTGAATAAAGTAAGGCAGTCAGTCGTGTGAGTATGGGGATGAGAAACTTCCCGGAAAAGCCAACCTGCTTCCACCTTCTAGCTCTTAACCCTGGTACCAACTGTCACAGGCCATGCTCCCCAGGAAACAGACTTGGAGATGGAGATCTGTGTGCAGAAGGCTTGCTGGGAGTGAGGGAGCAGGGTTAGGCAAAGGGAAAAGTTAGACTGTGATGCAGTTGCAACAAGGTCAATTCCATACAGTTCGTTCTGGAGCTGAAACGGAACTTCACAGAGTTGGTCCACGTGGAGGCCAAGGGGCCAGGCTTTGTCTCTGTGCAACTGACCGGTCACAGGATTCAGGCTGCTCGTGGGGAGGGTTGTGGTGGGTCATTTTAGGTAATGCAGTTCCCTTTGGTGAAGGCACTTCCTAGGTTGGGATTCAACTGTGAGCTGTCAGCTAGCAACACTCCTGGCATCTGGGAGAATGAGTACCTTTATCTTTAAGGGGCATCAAAGCAGTGTCGCAGCCTGTCACTCAGGCGCCAAGACTTATTGCTGGCAAGACTGTCCCTCAAACCAAAATAAAGAATCTTTATCTTGGTTTGTATTTGCCTTGTCTGAATATTCGTTTCTGTATCTCAACATTGGCGTTGTTTACTGACTTCCAACTATGGGACTGGACACTGAAGGTGCAGAAAGGAATTAGGCACATTTCCCATCCTGGAGTTTATAGGCTTTTGTGGGGAGAAAGAAAAGTAGACAGAGAGAGAGTTAGACAAGTATCTCCATGTAGCTCTTCCAACCAGTGAATTGTACACAAATGCTTCTGTAATAGACACGATAGTTATGTAAACCTTTAAATCTGTGGGTTCAACAAGATCTTTGCCCAAAGTGTGCCACAGCTGAACATGTTCACCTTTACTTAATGGACAGAAGTCATGGGCATTCCATAGACCCATTTGATCAGCTTCTTTTGGGCAAAGGAAGGAGAAAAGGGAGAGCTGCGTTGCCTTAGATACCTGAATAATAATAATAATTGCAGATACTAATTGAGTCCTTTACTCTGTCCCAGAGCTCTTCTCAGTGTTGCATATGCATTAACCCTTTCAGTTCTCTCAACATTTCTGCACAACAGATACCATTGTTATTCCATTTTACATGGAAAACATGTAAAATATGAGCACAGATTCCCACTGGCATTCAGGCTTGAGGCTTTTTTTTTTTTTTAATTAGGAACATAAAGGAAACATTTTTGAAAGAGGCTAATTAACCAATCTAAAATTATGTGGATCCCTGAAATTTCCTTCTGACTTTTGTTGACTGTATATGAATATGTTTCATAGTTTCTATCTGTATGTGCGAGATTACATGCTGCCCCTTGATATCCTTATTATATGTTAGAATCACATTTTCTCTTTTAATTCTGCATCTCTGAGGATTATTCTGAGAAGCAATAGGACCAATGCTTCCTATGCTCATGGCTTTCTGTTTCGACTGTCTAGTGGCCACTGATCTGGATTTATATCCAGACTGTTTTCGGGATGTGGTTAAGCAATAGAATTAGATGGAGACAGAGAGGGAAGGATTTTTCTAACTCAAGTAAGTTAAGGTGCATGAAAGTAGTTTGAGAATGATAAAACACTCTGTCATTGTGGTATTTTCCTTCTGTCATTATAATCTGAATTTCTGTGTATCGGGTCTCATTCCCATTTCTTTAGGTAAGAGCAAAGACTGATTTTTCCTGAAATCATGAGATATCTAAGATATCTTCCCGTTTTGTGAAGCATCACCTCTATTCGTGATATAAAGCAGAGGTCACAAAAGTGGATGTAACATGAGCAGACATGTCAAATCAATGGCCATGCAGGATGGGGAGAGGGTAGCCTTCAGAGAGCCTGAAGGGGGGTGTCCCAGGAGGGGATCAGCAAGCCAGCAACAGGTGAGCTCTGCCTTGTGGGGGTGCTGCATAGTGGTGGCCCCAAATCCAGAGTTTTAATGTAAAATCTTTTTCTGAGCCAACGAATTCAGACTTTTATAAAGGCCTGTGAATGTCAGATAAAACAGATGCACAGACTGGATTGCCTGGGTGCACTGGATGTAAACTCTGGTACTGTGGCTGGGATCCTGGTTGGGGATTAGGAGATTGACCAGGGCACAGGTGCTCAACAAATACCCCTGAAGGAGCCTAGCTGGCACTTTTAGCTCTGAGATCTTGGGCAAGTCATCTATTCTTGATCAGCTTCTACAATGAGGGCTTCGCAAATTTACAAAATTCATAACATTCAAGTAGGCATCTAACACCAGCAGAGTGGGGTACCCAGCTTCTGGGTTTACAGTCCCAGTGCTAAGCAGCGGTTCCCCAACTTGGCTACACATTAGAATCACCTGGGGAGTAAAAATACCTCCATCACGCTGTGCCCCAGACTTCTTACACCAGAGTCTCTGGGAGTAAGATTTTGGATCTGTATTTTTTTTGTTTTTTTAGTCTTCCCAGTTGGTCCTATGGTGGACAAGGTGGAGGAGAGTCACTGCCTTAATTACCTCCCAGAAATGCCTCCAGAGTCTATGATTCTTTCCTAGGATTCCCCAGGGAAGGCCATTCTATATCTTTTAAGTAATGGTCACGTTTTGGAAATGGTTGAAAGGCAAAAGTCCATCAAATTGGTAAAGCTCTTTAGATTGTTTCAAAATGTGAGTTAGGAATTATTCTGAATAAGGAGAGTCAGTCCCTGGCGCGGTTAAGAATTAGCTCTGATGAAGGCAGTTCCTTCCAGAGACCTTTTGAGCATCTGTGGATTGCAGGCCTGATGGAACATCAATGAGGGGCCTTGAGGAGTCCCCCAGTCCAGGGAGGGGCATGGTTTATGCCCACCCAGTGGGTGCCCTGACCTCCAGAGAACCCTCTGAGCTCCAGAACATTCCAGCTGCCTTTATCAGAGTCCAGAGTGCACTTGAAAGAATTAAAAGCATTCTTGCCTGCTATGTACAGGGGGGTGAGAGGTCTGGGATGTAGAGGAATTCTGTGAAGTGGAAAGAGCCTTATGAAAAGGGAGTGTCATCTCAAGGAGGGTATTATGCAGACAGGGTGAGTTTTGGGTAGAGATCACCCCCCTGCATTCACTTGCTCCCCGCTTCCCATTCTTTCTCACTAGCTTTACAGCCTGGGACTTCTGCCCCTCTTGGGTCTCAGCAGTCTTGCCAGATGGTTGGGTTGGGCCAGGCAGGTTCACCTGTTAGTGAGGAGTCCCTCTTCAGAACTGCTGTCTGGATGGAGCTGCCCGTTTTCCCCTGCGCTTCCAGTCAACACAACTGCCAAGAGGACCATATAGCCCTGTCGTGTTTCTGAGACACACAAACTGGCTGGACGGGAGTGGTTGAAGAACTGTGAGTCTGGAGAATGCTCTTCCTGTGGTTTAGTCAGGAAGCCGCCGTGTCTGACTCTGTGGCCCTGTGGACTGTAGCCTGCCAGACTCTTATGTCCACAGGATTCTCCAGGCAAGAATACTGGAGTGGGTTGCCATTTCCTTCTCTAGGGGATCTTCCCTACCTGCCTGCATTGCAGGCAGTCTCTTGTATTACAGGTGGATTCTCTACTAATTGAACCACAAGGGAAGCCCTATTCCTGTGGGAATCAACTTTTTTCTTTCTTTCTTTTTTTTTTTTTTGAGCAGCTCCTGTTATTGCTCTTCTTTTTTTATTTTTGCCCATTTTAAGCTTTATTTTTCTTTTTATTATTGATTTGTAAGAGTTCTAATTCGGGGATCACTTTTTGAATTTTATTTCAATGTGGTAAGAACACTTAACATGAGATCTACCCTTTTAACACTTTTTTGGTGTACTGTAGAGTATTGTTGACTATAGATGCAGTGTTCTGCAGCAGATCCCTAGAGCTTACTCATTTAACTGAAGCTTTGTACCTATTGAACCACTACTCCCTGTACCCCGCTCCCAGGTTCCTGGCAACCAACATTCCGTTCTTTGAATCTATGAATTTGACTGTTTTAGATATCCCATATAAGTGGAATCATGTAGCGTTTGTCCTTCTGTGACTGGCTTATTGCCCCTTAGCATAATGTCCTCAAGGTTCACTCATGTTGCCACATAGGGGAGGGTTTTCTTTTTTTAAGGCTAAATAGTAGTCCACTGTATGGATATATCACATTTTGCTTATCTATTCTTCCACGGATGGACATGTAGGTTCTTTCTACCTCTTGGCTATTGTGAATAATGCTGCAATGAATATGAGTATGCGTATATCTCTTTGAGATCCTGTTTTCAATTCTTTAGGATAGATATCCAGAAGTAGGATCACTGGATCATATGGTAGTTTTATTTTTAATTTTTTTGAGGAAACTACATACTGTTTTCCTTAGCAGCCATACCACTTTGCATTCCCACTGATGGTGTGCAGGCTTCTGATTTTACGTGGGTCACTTCTAATTGCTCCACCAACTTCCTCCTCACTCTTCTTGTGGCAGTCTGCCTGTACTGGGGGAGCTGGAGGGTCATTGGCTAGAACACTTTCTCTCTCCGTTGTGAGTACAGTCACAGGGTCAGGCATTGCTTGAGGGGCTGCCCATGTATATATTCAGTCCATTCATTCATGCAACGATGTGTATGGAGCACCTACGGTGCCAGTTCCTGTTGCATGACATCCCTGCCTCCTTGTGAGGGAAGACAGCCAACAGATAAACAAGATAATATGCCATTCATCAGATGGTGATGGGTACTATGGAGATAAATAAAGGTAAGGAGGCCAGTCAGTCCCCCCAACCACCCTCTGGTGGGTGGCATTATACCCATTTTATAGGTCATGGAACTGAGGCTCTGGGGGTTAAGCAACATTCTAAGGTCCTGCACCTAATGAGTAGCTGAGCCCAGACTCAAACATGGGACTGTCTGACTCTGCAAGAAAGCTGTATGGCTAGGTGTCAGGCCTGGATCTGGGCTTGGAGTGCAGAGACGACAAGGAGGACTCACGTTCTCAAGGAGACTTCAGTCTAGCATGGAGAACAAGCAAAGGGTCATCCAGCTAACTCGCAACTGTGACCATTTCCACTGGGGTTTGCACATGGAGGTGGCTCTCACGGGGTTGGGGGTGGGGGTCGGGGGTAGGATCTGAGCCAGGTGAGGTCTGAGCAGTTTACAGGCTGAGCCAGTGCAGAAAGGACTTTCTAGGCAGAGGAAATAGCACCTGCAAAGGCAGAGAGGTCAGAGTCATGGCTTTTTGAGAAATTGCAAATAAAAATTATGGACCTTCTTAAAAGTGCTCTTTGGTATCAGTGTTTGAAGAAGTTCTCCTGGGTCCCTGACTTCCCTCCTGTCCCCTCCCTCTTTTCCCCTCTCTCCTTCCTGGTCCTCTCCACCCTCCCCCTCATTTCACTCACCTCCCGTGCCCTGTGGGCTTCCCAGGTGGTGCAGTGGTCAAGAATCCAGTTGCTAGTGCAGATGTGGAAGACGTGGATTCAACCCCTGGGTTGGGAAGATCCCCCAGAGGAGGAAATGGCAGCCCACTCCAGTATTCTTGCTTGGAAAATTCCACAGACAGAGGAGCCTAGCAGGCTACAGTCCATGAGGTCCCAAAGAATCAGACGTGACTGAACGACTGAGCATGCACGCACACACCCATCCCTCCTACCCCACACACACTTTCCCCAATAAGCCTTTAGAAAAGGTAGGCCTTGCTATAATTGTCCAGTGAATTAGAATCAATGAGGTTTAAGTGCAGCCTTGAAAAGAACCATCCTCATGTTCTGTACTGTGATTTAGTTTTACAGGAACAGTTTAATTACTGGAGTGTTTACTGATCTATTAATGATCTAGACCTGTTTGTAGCCTCCGGTCACTCTCAGGTCCCTTTTGCAAACAAAGCCCAGTATTCACCCAAAGATGGATAATGGCTGCTCTGCTGGGGTGGGGGAGGGGAGAGCAGGCCCAGGCTAGCCCTTGTCACTGTCCCCAGCCCATACTTTCCCAGTGGTGCCTTGGATGTCCTTTGTGGAACCTGTATGGTACCCTGAAACAATGTTAAAAACAGCTTATCTAGGATTAGGCAAAAGCGGGTATTTGTTTGCAGGTGATGGTAAATTAGTAAAGTTGGCAACAGCAATGAGGAAGAGGTGTCACAAAGCCGGCCAAGAGGAAAAGGCATGGACACTGATTCAGGAAAAAAAAAATCGAGTTGTTTTTAGGTTTTAGGTGTTGTCAGTGAGGACATGCAGTGAAGTGCTCTAGTCAAAAAGCTAGTGGGGGACTTCCGTCGTGGTCCATGGTTAAGACCACACTCCCAGCGCAGGGAGCCTGGGTTTAATCCCTGGTCATGGAGCTAGATGCCACGACTAAGAGTTTGCACGTGCAACTGAAAAGATCCCATGTGCTGCCATGAAGACCAGAGATCACATGCGGCAACTGAGACCTGTGGTGGCCAAAGAAATTAATAAATAAAATTTTTTTTTTTTTAAAGCGAGTGGAAAAGCTGAATGTCATGTGGATTTTGTCTGAGACGAGAAAGCACTTCTCCATCCATCCAGGCTCATGTCTCTTACCTATTTCAGGAAGAATTCCCTAATCTGTTGTCAGCAGCACCTGAGCTTTGGGGCACCTTCACTGGTGACACTTCTCCTTGCTAAAGTGATACATATTCACTATAGAAAAGTTGAAAAGGATACACATGAATAAAGAAGAAAAATCTCCCCATTGTCTTACCACCTAGTGACAGCTGCTATTAATGTTTTGGTGCATTTCTTTCTACTGTTTCTTGTGTGTATCCACACATATACTTTTAAATCAATTTTTACTATATATAGTTTTAGATTCTTATATCACAAACATTTTCCCACGTCACAATCATCTTGAAAACCTGAGTACTAGTGACCGCATGATATCCTATTATTTGGATCCACCGTAATTGACTTGGCCATTTCCCCAGTGGTCATTTAAGATGTTCCTTATTTTTTGCCATTCTCAATTATAGTTAATAGCAATATCAATGATTAATGTTGTGATGAATTTCCCTCTACACATTTAGGCCAGTCTCATTATTTTATTAGAGTAAATTGCAAGGAGTATATTACTGTGTCAAAAGGAAAATACGACTCCTGCTATTTGTTGCCAAACAGAAAGGTTGTATCAGTTCACACCTTTGAGCTGGGTTTTGAAGGATAAGCCATTTTTGAAGTTATGTTTCCTCCTCTGTAAAATGTAGACAGTGGTATGGATTAGGCAGTGTTTTCTTTGGTGTTGAATGATTTTGAATGGCACAAGAATAGTGAAGTCCCTCTCCTGGTGCCCTTCTCCCTTTATCTTCTCTAATTCCCGGCCTAATTATTGTATGAGATAAACCATACTGTAATTACGTGTTCCTTAAAAGCCTGGGACATCTCATACCCGTGCACACATACGGAATAAGAGCTGCTACACATCCAAGGCCAGGTACTCTGTGTAGAATCTCCTATTTCCTCAAGTCCCTAAATTCCTCATTCATCCTCTCCCAGGGGGAGTGTACCCTCGTTGCTGTGATGGTGACTCCTGGGAAAGCAACCGCAAAAGAGAAATAAGGCGTTTACAAAATATTTATTAATGAATGATAAGATATGCAGATGGCTCACAGACTGGGAAAGAAGGGAAGCAGCCTCATCTGTGAGAGAGAAGGCCTAAAGCAAGCCCTGTACCAGAGCAAGGAGGGTAACAGTGGCATAGGCCAGCAGGGCGGTCATGTTCAGTTGCACAGGCTGTGCGCTGCGTGACAAGGGTGAATCATTCACATTACAGCCCGTCACTCTTTTAGGGTTTCAGGAAGGTGAAACTGCTATGGGACCAAGGGGTCTCTGGAGGTCACATCAAAAGTAGTGAGATTTAAATGTTACTACCTGCCAAGCATTTGAAACAGGGGACACAGAATCTGGTGATCACCAGTACACATTAACTCTGATTTCTTTGAGTTACTGTTCCTCATGTTCCTGAGAAGGACTAGCTTGTCACAAATAATACAGACTGGTGCAAAAGGTCTTTCCTAGTTGGTTAGGTGTGAATGGACTTCCCTGGTGGTAAAGTGTCTGCCTACAGTGTGGGAGACCTGGGTTCAATCCCTGGGTCGGGAAGATCTCCTGGAGAAGGAAATGGCAACCCACTCCAGTATTCTTGCCTGGAAAATCCCATGGACGGAGAAGCCTGGTAGGCTGTAGTCTATGGGGTCTCAGAGAGTTGGACATGCCTGAGTGACTTCGCTCAGGTATGAGAGGGTTTTTAATGAAGGTTTGGGGTGGTTGAGGTTAATTGGAAGGTGGGTTGTGTGGATTGCATGGAAAAATGGCAGGACTAGAGCCTAGGCCACTTATAACATTAGCTGTGTGATCCTGGCCTCAATTGAAAAGGGGGTATTACTTTTCCTTTATTGACTACGCCAAAGCCTTTGACTGTGTGGGTCACAACAAACTGGAAAATTCTTCGAGATGGGAATACTAGACAACCTTACCTGCCTCCTGAGAAATCTGTGTGCACGTCAAGAAGTAACAGTTAAAACTGGACATGAAACAATGAACTGGTTCCAGTAGGTCAAGGCTGTATATTGTCATCCTGCTTATTTAACTTATATGCAGAGTACATCGTGCCAGTTTGAATGAAGCCCAAGCTGGAACCAAGATTGCCAGTAGAAATATCAATAACTTCAGATACACAGATACCACCAACTTTATGGCAGAAAGTAAAGAGGACTTGAGGAGCCTCTTGATGAAAGTAAAAGAGGAGAGTGAAAAATCTGGTGTAAAACTCAACATTCAAAAAAACTAAGATCATGGCATCTGATCCCATCACTTTATGGCAAATAGATGGGGAAACAATGGAAACATTGACATACTTTATTTTCCTGGGCTCAAAAATCACTGCAGATGGTGACTGCAGCCATGAAATTAAGAGATACTTGCTCTGCTCCTTGGAAGAAAAGCTATGACAAACCTAGACAGCATATTAAAACCTAGACAGCATATTAAAAAGCAGAGACATCACTTTGCTGACAAGGGTCCATCTAGTCAAAGCTATGGTTTTTCCAGTAGTCATGTATGGATGTGAGAGTTGGACTGTAAAGAAATCTGAGTGCCAAAGAATTGATGCTTTTGAACTGTGGTTTTGGAGAAGACTCTTGAGAGTCCCTTGGACAGCAAGGAGATCAAACCAATCAATCCTAAAGGAATGTTCATTGGAAGGACTGATGCTGAAGCTGAAGCTCCAATACTTTGACCACCTGATGTGAAGAACTGACTCACTGGAAGAGACCCTGATGCTGGGAAAGATTGAAGACAGGAGGAGAAGGGGACGACAGAAGATGAGATGGTTGAATGGCATTACCTACTCGATGGCCATGAGTTTGAGCAAGCTCTGGGAGTTGGTGATGGACAAGGAAGCCTGGGGTGCGGCAGTCCATGGGGTGGCAAAGAGTCGGACACAACTGAGTGACTAAACTGAACTGAACTGATGATTAAGTTACAAGATGGTAGGTGGTAGCTTTGATAAAGCAAGAAGATGATTAGTGGAAAGTAATAGAGATTTCTATTTGAAGTAGTTAGGAAACAGGTGATGACCATCTCGATGTTAGAGCCTTCTAAGATGGAAAGTTGGGAAGGCGATGGCACCCCACTCCAGTACTCTTGCCTAGAAAATCCCATGGACAGAGGAACCTGGTAGGCTGCAGTCCATGGGGTCGCTAAGAGTCGGACACGACTGAGGGACTTCACTTTCACTTTTCACTTTCATGCATTGGAGAAGGAAATGGCAACCCACTCCAGTGTTCTTGCCTGGAGAATCCCAGGGATGGGGGAGCCTGGTGGGCTGCCGTCTATGGGGTTGCACAGAGTTGGACACAACTGAAGTGACTTAGCAGCAGCAGCAGCAGCAAGATGGAAAGAGTGTTACACTCTGAATGAGAGGCTCTGGGATGGATTCTTGGTGCTTTCTTGGGCTATTAATAGCTTCTTACTTCCTATGTATTCATTTCCTCTCTATGAAATGGGGATCATAATACTCAAATACTCACCCTACTCATGCCTGATGTGAGCATAAAGCTCAATTGGTATAAACATGCCCCGAATTCTGAAAAGTCTTGTACAATGGTGGTTTTTACTAGAGATTAAATCTGTCACTAGAGCTAACAAACCAGCTTCTTTGCTTCTGCTGCCTACTTTGACATAGCAAGTAACCAGACTTTTATGTGCCAAGAGAGAAATAAATGGATTTTAAAAATATTTGGTTCCAGGGCTTTTGAATCACTGACATGAGTGTGTATGCTGGTGTCCTTGCGCCCTCTCAGAATGACCAGGACCTAGAAAGAAGCTGTGTGTGTACTTCCCCAGAAAGGAAGACAAAAGCCGCTGTCTCCCCGCCCACTTACATACTCCGTGCTAATTGGGCTTCTTTGTTGCCCTCCCCAAAGGCTGGGAAGGAATGTGCAGCCCAAGCAGAATTCCTCTTCTCTCTGTCCCCCCAAGGTCAATACTCTGGGATGGCCTGTTCCTAAGAAGAGGGTAGAATGCAGCAGAGGGCAGGGCCAGGAGCAACCAGCCTCCAGCCACGCAAGTCCAGGACTCCACCTCCTTCCCTAAACTACAAGTTACCAGGAGATACACTGGAGGCAAAAAGGTGACACTTGAGTCTTGGGACCAGGCATTCTGGGTTCTGATCTGTCACTCACCGGGTGGCCTTGGTCAACCTACAGTAGTTAAAACAGGTCTCATTTCTCATCTGTGAGGTGTGATACCTGTCTTGTTGGGTCCCTGTGAGGAGATTTAAGCCACTGATGCAGTGTTGTAATCTGCTCAAGCTGACTTAACAACATACCACAGGCTGGGTGGCTTAAACAGCAGACATTTTCCCCCTAAAAATTAGGGAGGCTGAAAGATCTCTTTCACTTCCTCTTCTAGGAATACCACCAGTCCTATCGGATTAGGGCCCCACCCTTCTGACCTGGGTTTCCCTGGTGGCTCAGATGGTAAAGAATCCCCCCGCAACACGGAGACCTGGTTTTGACCCCTGGGTTGTGAAGATCTCCTGGAAGAGGGCACGGCAACCCACTCCAGTATTCTTGCCTGGAGAATCCCTATGGACAGAAGAGCCCCCAAGCTACAGTTCAGGGGGTTGCAAAGAGTCAGACACGACTGAACAACTAAGGATGGCACTTCTGACCTCATTTAACCTTAATTACTTCCTAAAGACCCTATCTCCATATACATTCCCATTGGGGGTTAGGATTGTTTTTATTTTTTTTATGGTTTTTTTTGTGTGTGGGTGGGCCATTTTATTAAGTCTTTATTGAATTTGTTTCAGTATTGCTTCTGTTTTATGTTTTGTTTTGTTTTTTTTGGCCACAAGGTATGTGGAATCTTGGTTCCCCAACCAGGGATTGAATCTTCACCCCTTGCATTGAAAGGTGAAGTCTTAACCACTGGACCACCAGGGAAGTCCCAGTGGTTAGGGTTTTAACACATTGATTTGAGGGACTAAATCAGTCCTTAGCATCAGGGAAAGTGAAACTGGAAAAAATCATCAAAAGGATGTAAAAATGGCAAAGAATAGAATATAAATGCTTGAACTAAGGGCAAGTCTCTACTGCATTCTGCAAACATTAGCAGGCCTCTTTCAGGCTCAGAGCAGTTGTGCACCAAATGGTAGGAAGATGCTTGAGTTGATGGAGAGCTTCAGTTCAGTTCAGTTCAGTCACTCAGTCGTGTCTGACTCTTTGCGACCCCATGAATTGCAGCACGCCAGGCCTCCCTGTCCATCACCAACTCCCGGAGTTCACTCAGACTCACGTCCATCGAGTCAGTGATGCCATCCAGCCATCTCATCCTCTGTCGTCCCCTTCTCCTCCTGCCCCCAATCCCTCCCAGCATCAGAGTCTTTTCCAATGAGTCAACTTTCGATGAGGTGGCCAAAGTACTGGAGTTTCAGCTTTAGCATCGTTCCTTCCAAGGAACACCCAGGGCTGATCTCCTTTAGAATGGACTGGTTGGATCTCCTTGCAGTCCAAGGGACTCTCAAGAGTCTTCTCCAACACCACACTTCAAAAGCATCAATTCTTCAGCACTCAGCTTTCTTGACAGTCCAACTCTCACATCCATATATGACTACTGGAAAAACCATAGCCTTGATTAGATAGACCTTTGTTGGCAAAGTAATGTCTCTGCTTTTGAATATGCTATCTAGGTTAGTCATAACTTTCCTTCCAAGGAGTTAAGTGTCTTTTAATTTCATGGCTGCAATCACCATCTGCAGTGATTTTGGAGCCCCCCAAAATAAAGTCTGCCACTGTTTCCACTGTTTCCCCATCTATTTCCCATGAAGCGATGGGACCAGATGCCATGATCTTCATTTTCTGAATGTTGAGCTTTAAGCCAACTTTTTCATTCTCCTCTTTCACTTTCATCAAGAGGCTCTTTAGCTTCTCTTCACTTTCTGCCATGAGGGTGGTGTCATCTGAATATCTGAGGTGATTGATATTTCTCCCGGCAATCTTGATTCCAGCTTGTGCTTCTTCCAGCCCAGCATTTCTTATGATGGATTCTGTATATAAGTTAAATAAGCAGGGTGACAATATACAGCCTTGACGTACTCCTTTTCCTATTTGAAACCAGTCTGTTGTTCCATGTCCAGTTCTAACTGTTGCTTTCTGACCTGCATATAGGTTTCTCAAGAGCTTGCTCTTCCACAAAAAGCAGTTTTGTGTGATGAAAAGTCAGTGGAGGAAATTTTGAGAAAACCCCACTGTTATTCCCAAATATGGGGACTCTGGTGGTGTAGCTGAACTGGGAAAAATGCAGAGCAGCCTTCTTGGAGCCCCTCCTCCAGTTAATATTACCATCCTAAGGCCTAGGCCAGGTGAACCTCTAACCACACCATTATTTTCTTTGTCCCATGCAAAGGATGGAAAGTAATCTGTAAGGAATTAGCAAGAAGTATGAGCAGAAGGCCAGAACTAATTCTAGCTGGCTGTCCACACTTTCTCCCAGTCCCCTATGTACCCACTGTTCCTCCCATCCAGAAGCCAGTTCTATGAATCTGGACTGGCTTTTGACTTGCTTTGTTCAATCGGATGCAGTAGAAAGTGAGGCCTGGCAACTTCTACCTTTGTTTTCTCAGGACTTAACTGCAAGGTGAAGAAATCCAGGGTCTCTTGCTAGAGAGAAAGGCCCTGGAGGAAAAGAAGCCCCATAGAGAGAGAGAGACCACACAGAGAATCCCGGGGCCCATGGTTTGTGGAAAGGGCTCATCAACAGGAAATGCTGCTGCTTGCTCTGCTGCCGCTGCTGCTCAGTCACTCAGTTGTATCCGACTCTTTGCGACCCCATGGACCCCACCAGGCTCCTCTGTCTGTGGAGTTTTACCTGCACGAGTACTGGAGTGGGTTGCCATTTCCTCCTCCAGGGGATTGAACCCACATCTCTTGCTCTCCTGAATTGAAAGTGGTTTCTGTACCACTGAGCTACCGGGAAAGGCAATAGGAAATGAGAAGCTTAATTCCATTCATCAAGTATGTATGGAGCTCCAAGCACTGTGTGGGGCTCTGGGGATACCAAGAAAAATGATTTGGAGCCGGAGCCTGTCTTCATGAATTGTGTTGATATTAAACATGATTATAGTACCCACTGAGTGTTACTGTGGGAAATGGACAAGGTGCCCTGGAAACACATTGTGGGGAGAGATTGGGGCGATGGCCAAGTCTCCAGGTCAGGGAGCATTTCCTCCCTACCCCGCCCCTCTGAACACCCCTCCTGTCCATTTGCAGTTCATCTTTGTTCCTATCCCCAGCCCCAGGCAACCACTAACCTACTTTCTGGCTCTATAAATCTGCCTTTTTCGGATATTTTGTTTAAATGGGTGCATACATTACATGGTCTCTGGGTTGGCTTCTTTTACTTAACATAGTGTGTTTGGGTCATTTTCATTCTTAAAGGATATTTTCACTTGATACAGAGTTCAATTTTTTTTTTCTTTCAGTATTTTAAGGATGCTGTTCCATTATCTGGCTGCCATTTCACTTTTTTTCTAATGAACAGTTGCCTGAAATTTGAAGTTTGACCCTCTGTATGAGATGTGCCATTTTTCTGTGGCTCCTTTTAAGATTTTCTATCTTTGGTTTTCATCAGTTTTTCTATGACAAAAGGAGGCATCATTTTCTTCATATTCTGCCTACCTGAAGTTCTGCCTGAGGTTCCTAAGTCTAAAATGTATGTCTTTTACAAAATTTGGGAAAGTTTAAGCCAATATTTTTTCAAATTTTTTTTCCTACCCTGATTATTTCACTTCTGTCCTTCCTGGACTCCAAATACATATACATAAGTCTTTTCATATTGTTACTCTAGCCCCTGAGGCTCTCTTTTTTTGGCATTTCTTTTATTAAACTTTTTTTTCAAATTTCAGCTTACCACGGGTGGGCTTTTTTAGCTGATATAATTAACATATAATATTATATTAGTTTTAGGTGTACAACATAATAATTTGTTATATGTATACACTGTGACGGAAAAGACAATGGCACCCCACTCCAGTACTCTTGCCTGGAAAATCCCATGGATGGAGGAGCCTGGTGGGCTGCAGTCCATGGGGTCGCTACGAGTCGGACACGACTGAGGGACTTCACTTTCACTTTCCACTTTCATGCACTGGAGAAGGAAATGGCAACCCACTCCAGTGTTCTTGCCTGGAGAATCCCAGGGATGGGGGAGCCTGGTGGGCTGCTGTCTCTGGGGTCGCACAGAGTTGGACACAACTGAAGCAATGCAGCAGCAGCAGCAGCAGCATACACTGTGAAACAATTATCACAATAAGTTTAGCCAGCAGTTAGTTACAATTTTTTCCCTTGTGTTGAGAACCTTTAAGTCTACTCTCTTCGCAACTTTCAAACAAACAATAGTGTTGTTAACTATAGTCACCATGCTCTTCGATTCATTCTCAGGATTTATTCCTCTTATAATTGGAAGTTTGTGTTTTTTGACCACCTTCACTCATTTCGTCACCACCACCACCACACCCCCCACCCCCATCCTGTGGGAACGAATCTATTCTATCTGTGAGTTTGATTTTTTTTTTTTTTTTTAGGTTCCACATGTAAGTGATGTCATACAGTATTTGTCTTTCTAAATCTGACTTATTTCCCTTAGCGTAGTGCCTTCCATTTTTATCCATGTTGTTGTGAATGGCAGGATTTCCATCTTTTCTATGACTGGATAGTATCCCACTGGATATATTCACCACATTTTCTTTATCCATTCATTCTTTAATGAACACTTAGGTTGCTTCCGTGACCTGGCTATTGTAAATACTGCTGCAATGAACATGGGATACAGATATCTTTTTAAGACGGTGATTTCATTTCCTTTGGATAAATACCCAGAAGTAAAAGTGCTGGATCATATGCTAGTTTTATTTTTAATTTTTTGAGGAAACCCCACACTGTTTTCTATAGTGGCTGCCCCAGTTTGCATCCTCACCAACAGTGCACAAAGTTTTCCTTGTCTCCACATCTTTACCAACACTTGTTATTTCTTAATGTTTTGATAATGGTTTGATTAGCATTTCCCTAATGATTAGTGATGCTGTGCACCTTTTCACGCACCTGTTGGCCACTTGTATGTCTTTATTATAGAAATGTCTATTCAGATCCTCTACTTATTTTTTAATCAAATTGTTTATTTTTGTTATTGTGTTATATGAGTTATTTTTATATTTTAGATATTAACCTCTTATCAAATATATGACTTGCAAATATTTTCTTCCACTAAGTAGGTTACCTTTTCACTTTGCTGATGATTTTTTTTTTTTTTGCCCTACAAAAAACTTTTTGGTTTCATGTAGTCCCACTTGTTTAGTTTTACTTCCGGTTTTGGTATCAAATGCAAAAAAAAGTTATGGCCAAGTCTGATGTCAAGAAACTTTCCCACTAAATTTTCTTGGAGTTTTATGGTTTCAAGTCTTATATTCAAGTCTTTAATCCATTTTCACTTGATTTTTGGGTATAATGTAAGAGAGCAGCCCAGGTCAATTCTTTTGCATGTAGCTGTCCAGTTTTCCCATTACTATGTATTAAAGATACCATCTGTTCCCCTAGTGTATATTTTTGGCTCTTGTGTCATGAGTTTATTTACCATATGTACATGAGTTTATTTCTGAGATCCCTAGTCAGTCTTTGTGTCTGTTTGATTGTTGCATCAGTTTTGATGCTAATACCATACTGTTTTGATTATTATAGCTTTGTAATATAGTTTGAAAGCAGGTAGTATGATGCCTCCAGCTTTGTTGTTTTTCTAAGACTGCAGTGGCTATTCAAAGTCTTCTGTGATTCCATACAGATATTAGGATTATTTTTTCTACTTCTGTGAAAAATGTCACTGGAATTTTGATAAGGATTGTATTGAATCTGCAGATTGCTTTAGGTAGTATGGATATTAATTCTCCCAATTCATGGGCATGACTATCTTTCCATTTCTTTGAACCCGCATTTTCTTTTATCAGTGTCTTAGAGTTTTCAGGAATTTCTGCTCCTTGGTCAAATTTATTCCTAATATTTTATTCATTTTTGATGCAACTGTAAGTGGATTGCTCCTTAAATTTTTCTTTCTGATAGTTTGGTAGTAATTTGTATAAATGCATGTCTGATTTTTGTATATTGAATTTTTATCTTACAACTTTACCAAATTCATTTATTAGTTCACTCTGTTCATTTTAAAAAAATCTTTTTCTCTTTATTCTTGAGATTTGAATATTTTCTGTTGATCTGTCTTTGAATTCACTGTCTCTTCTGTCATCTCCATATGCTGCCAAGTTTAGACAATGAATTTTTATTGCAGATATTGTGTTTTACAGTTCTAGAGTTTTCATTTTGTCCTTCTTTTATAGCTCATGTTTCTTCAGTGATGTTTCCTATCTTCTTCACTGTGATTGCATTTTCTTTTACATTATCAAATGTAATTATAAAAGCTGCTTTAAAATTCTTGTCTGGTGGTTCCAGCATCTTGCTTATCTTGATGTTGATCTTGTTGATTGCCTTTTCTCTTGAAAATGGATCATTTTTTCCTGCTTTCATATATCAGGTAATTCTGAACAAGTATCAAGAATCCTAGACATTGTTAATGTTTTACAGACTTGGCCCTTCAATATTCTTCCAAAAATTGTGTCAATTTTATTTGTTTGTTGGGTGGTTTTAGCAGGCAATTAGCTTGGTTGGATCCAAGCTAAAAACTTAATCTCTTGGGTTGCAGTTTAAATATCCATCTAGTGAATATCTGGCAGAAGAATAGAGCTAACTTAAGTCTTTCTGTGCATAAAAAAATCTTAATTTATTATGAGGCACTTATAAGTCATAGGTCAAATTCATAGACTCAGAAAATACTTTTCTAGATGCCAGGGGCTGGTATGGCAGGATGAGGGTGGGTGGGATGGGGACTTAGAGTTTAATAGGGACAGAGTTTCAGTTTAGGAAAGTGAAAAATTTGGGAGATGGATGATGGTGAGGGTTGCACAACAATGTAACCACTAAAATGTACAGTTAAATATGGTTAAAATAGTATGTCTTATGTTATGTGACTTTTACCACAATAAAAAAAAACATTTAAAAAATCTTAAGATAAACAATAAAAAAAGGCATTAGGAAATACAACTCAAATAGGATGTTAAATGCAAGTTTTGACAGAGGCCAAGATATAATAATCTGCTCCTTTCAAAACAAGGTGCTTGATCAAGAGGCAGAATTTCCAATGGAAACGTTGATCCCCCACTCCATGACTCTGAGACCCAAGAACAAGACCCAGGACTCACCCAGAGGGTGAAGATTTAGGAGTGGGGATCTTATGAGGCGGCTTTGAAGTCCATCCCCTAAGGATCAATTCAACCTGAGTATCTATGGTGCTGGAATGGGGGTAGGGCAGAGACTTCAACCAGGCAACTCAGAGAGCCTGACTTTGTCTCCTGCAGGTGGGAGGCACCTGCTCTGACGTCTGACATTGGACTGAGACACCAAAGTGGAGTTTGGCAAAGAGGAGAGTGTAGAGGATTGCGTTTGGGAAGTACCTAAGACACTACTACCAGCTGAGGATGGCTTCCATGGATGAGATATAGATCATGCAGAGAGTCAGATGGGAATCTTAACATTTAAGACCCACTGGAAAAGACAGAGTGAGATCCTGTGATATGGACCTCTGGAGGTCTGGGGGCAGAGGGGTGGGGCAGTCAGCGGGATGGGATGCAGCCCCCACCTCAGGGGACTCGCAGCCAGAGGAACCCAGCTGTAACTTCTGCTTGGCTCAGAGAGTGTCGAGTCTCTCGGACCACCTAGTAGCCAAGTAAGAGAGTCACTGCCCCTGCTTCTCCCCTCGGCACCCAACTCCTTCTGAGGCTTAGAGCCCTGCTTAATAGACTAGGTAGGGGCAAGAGGGTGAGAGGAAAAAGAGGCTCATCATACTTTCCTTCTCTGATCCTGTATTCCCACCTGCCACAGGCCCTGTTTAGGGAAGGGAGAAATCACCTTTAACCAGCCAATTTGGGGACAGAAGAGCTTTTACTTTGAAATGGAGATTCAAAAGTTCAGTCTTGAAATAAATATGTATTGAGTGCCTATTCTGAGCCAGGTATTGCTCAACACTGGGGATTTCTTAGTGAACAAGATACATAAAAATATCTTCCTTCATGGAGCTAACAATTTAATGGATTAATATCTAGGACTAGACATTTTAAAGTTGATATTTTATGTTGTGATTTAAAGTGACCACAAAACTGTTTGTTACCCAAAACAAAATAGAAATTTGAGGAGGTAAGTAAATATAAAATAAACATTTGAATTTTAATAGATGGTTATTTACCAGACAAATACTGCCAAAAGAAAGTATATTATGATCAGAAAACAGTCTGTAAACAAAGAATGTTGTTAAGGACTTTTAAAAAGTTCATGAAGCTATAACAATTCTAAACTTGTTTCTACCTAATAACATAACTTCAGCAAACATAAAACAAAAATTTGTAGAATGATAAGGAGAAATGAACAGATCCAGTATAATAAAGGGGTATTTAAACATCACTCATAACTCTGTAACTGACAGAGTAAACAGACAAAGAATTTATTAAGGTTGGTTACAGAATATTTTAACGCACATCTGACAAACATGGTCTAAAGTCAAGATTGACATGTTATGACCCGTGGGCAAATTTCAGCCCATTGCCTGTTTCTATAAATAAAGTTTTATTGGAAGAAGCCTTGTTCATCTATTTAGTATTGACAACAGCTGCCTTTGTGCTGCAATGGCAGCGTCGAATAGCTGTGACAGACAGTATTTGCAAAACTGAAAATATTTACTAGCTGGCCCTTTACTGGACGTTTGTTGACCTCTGATAGAAAGCATTTAACAAAATCCTGCTTCTAACAATTGAAGAATACATGTTCTTTTCAAGCATGCATGAACATTTGTAAAAATTAATAATGTAGCAAATATTGACTAATAAAAAAATGGCATATATATCACTAACCACAGGGAAAAAGCCAGTATCATATAATCTCTTATTACAAAGCAATTAAATCTGATAATGAAAAGATAACCAACCCTGTCAAGTTAGAAATTTTCAAAAATTTTCTAAATCGTGAATCGAAGAAGAAATCATAATAGAAATTATATGTTTAAACTGAATGAGAGTGAAAATGCTGTGTTTCAAAAGTGAGTGGGAAATGGCTGAAACAATTCTGAGAGGAAAAGGTAGAACTATCATTATTTATATTTGAAAAGAAGAATTCAAGTCCAAAAGTAAGGGAAAGAACAGAAGAGCAGACTCAAAGAAAGAGGAAAGGAAATGTTAAAGACTGAATTAATAAAATAGAAAATAAAGAACCAATAGAAAAGATCCAGTAAATCAGAAAACAAAAGATAAAGAATCCTTCAGTAACACAGACCAAGGCGGGGAAAAAAGACAAGAACAAATAAACACGATTGAGAATGAAACGCTTTGTAGTCAAATGGCTGTGGACTGGATAGACCCGGGAGATAGGCACAATGTATTCTTTTTATTTGTCTCTGTACATTTCTGTATGTTTGAGAGATTTCCTTATACACATGCGCACACATAAAATGTGCAAACAAAGAGAGTGGATTCAAACTGCCTGAGCTTTGAGACCAGTTCTAGAATTTGATAGTGAGTGCCTTGGAGAAGGAAATGGCAACCCACTCCAGTGTTCTTGCCTGGAGAATCCCAGGGATGGGGGAGCCTGGTGGGCTTCCATCTACGAGGCTGCACAGAGTCGGACAGGACTGAAGCGACTTAGCAGCAGCAGCCTTGGGGCAAGTTTCTTAAATCCTCTCCATCCCCTCCTGTTCCTGTCTGTAAAATGGAGATAATCCCAATATCTGCTCACAGGCCCTTCTTGAGATGCTGGGCTTTCATGCCAAGGTTTCACTGACATTGTTTTTCAAAACTCTTTCTCTAGTCTTAAGCTTGCCCCAGAATCACTTAATCCATCTCCCTTACCTTGAGACAAGAGTGTTTAAACTACTCTGGAGACTTTAGGAAGTTCTCTTGTTGCGCTAGACCTGACCTGGGAGGAAGGGGAGGGCTTGTCAAGGGAGGCTGTAGAAGGAGAACCAGAGCTGGGAAGTTGCCAAGAGCTTAGATGCTTAGTCGTGTCTGACTTTTCGTGACCCCATGAACTGTAGCCTGCCAGGCTCCTCTGACCATGGGATTCTCCAGGCAGGAATACTGTGGGTTGCCATGCCCTCCTCCAGGGGATCTTCCTAACCCAAGGATCGAATCCAGGTCTCCCACATTGCAGGTGGATTCTTTACCATCTGAGCCACCAAGGAAGTCCAAGAACACTGGAGTGGGTAATCTATTCCTTCTCCAGAGGAACTTCCTGACCCAGGAATTGGACTGTGGTCTCCTGCACTGCAGGTGGATTCTTTACCAGTTGAGCTACCAGAGAAGTCCAGGTAAAGAACCAGTATTTACTGAATCCCCACAGTGCATCAGCTGGTGTGCTAGATGTGAACACCTACTTCCTCCTATGAAAGGTGATAACTGTGTTATCAACCACTGGCTCTATTTATTTTCATTGGCATTACTCATCAAGTTATCTCTGTGCAGCCATGCATCTAGTTAGGGCCTCTAATGACTGTGTGATACTTTAGTGGTGAGCCAGATCCTGCCACAACCTCTTCTTACCCTTTCCCCTAGTCTCAGGAACCTAGATTGCCTTTAATTCCTGGCCACAAGAAACAATACTTGGGAATGTCTTCATAGATGACCTCTTGTGGAACCTCTTATGTGAACATTTCTCTGGGATTGATAGCTGGGGGTGAACTCTCTGGGTCACAAGGAAGATAAACACCAACTTACAGTAAGAATTTTCATGTGTTTTTCCAGAATGTCAGCAGGGACTTGAGCACCTGCAGACATGGGTATCCTCAGGGTGTCCTGCAACCAAGACCTCACAGATACTGAGGGGTGATATTGCATTGCCAGCAAGTGCTGTAGGGATGGATGTTGTTAGTTGTTATTAGACTAAAAATTTGCCTCTGGGGTTTGTCTGAAGTAAGAGAAATGCTGGACTCCTGTCTCACCAGGTTTGGGTGGTCTGCTTTCACGTACCCACCCAACTGTACATAAGGAATGCGCTACATAAGACTACACTTTGCATTCAGCGTTGTGATTCCTTTTTCCATATTATCTTTACGTGTGTTCCATGTCTAAACTTTACATGGGAGCCTGGAGCAGAGAGAGACTCAAGATTTTGGAGTCAGGCTGATGGGAGCTCACATGATGGGTGTGCCACTTTCTATTACACTTACCAGTTCTGACTCTGCCTCCAAGGCCACCTTGATTAGTTTGGGGTGCTTTGCAGTTCTTTGGATACTCACTCCAGGAACCAACAGGTGGCTGGTTACATCAACTGTGTGTAGGTTTTATGGTTTAATTCTGAAGATGATTTTATTCCTTAATTCTGGGTGCACATGCTACATTTAACTAAAAGAAAAGCCAGGCCTCTTCCCTTGGCCCAGAGTCTTATGTGGATGAACATACCTCAGCTTCCACTGCTTTCTCTGAGCTCTCCAAGTCCCATTAACACTGGCCAAGACCATTGCTGCCTCAGGGATTTTGTGCTTACTGTTCCTTCTGCCTGCAACTTTCTTTCACCTGATTTTTATAGGGTTTGCTTCTTCTTCATTATCAGTTCAAACGTTGTCTCTTGCTGCCTCCCTGGTCACCTGTTTTTATTGTAGCACTTATTACCTGAAATCGTCTTATTTATTTATTCACTTCTCTCCTCTGCTAGAATGTAAGTTCTGCCTGAGCAGGGATCTTATCTGTCTTGATCACTATTATATCCCCAGAACAGTGCTGTGTACACACTCCTCACTCAATAAATGTATAAAATTTGAATGCATGGGAGATGGAGTACAGAGACTTACTGTAAGAAGAAGCAGCTGTCCATTTAAAAAATATGGAAACTAACTTCTTTGGTGCCTATCAATATGTGTGGAATTGAAACATAAATATTTGTGGAACTGAAACACATTAATGCTTAATAAAGCTTTTGGTTGAGAGCACCATGGAAAGTGGTCATAAATGAGTAATAATTACCAGATTAGCATGCTGTGGGAGGCACTGGGGATTGAGCCTAGCATATTTTAGGACAACTCTTGATTCTGAAATAGAGTTTGAGAAAGTGTTTCACCCAGGTTATATAAGCTCTGTGGCTGTAATGTGGTGGGAGGCACTGGCCTTAGAGAATAAGGCCCGAGTTGAAGTTCTGCTTCTGTATCTTCTTAGCTGTATGGCTTTGAGCATTTCCCTTCAGCTTTGGGGGGCTGTATTTTCTCATCTGCGAAATGGGAGCATTCTAATTTGAATTTCTGCCAAATTCAGAATTTGACATCCTGAACAAAGTGATGGATATGGTGCATGTGAAACAAACGTCGGGACGGAGCAGGGATTGTGATCACATGATCCTGCTCTGGGCAGCTCTGGCCCTGGCAGTGTGAGCTCAGAGGTCATGCCAGATAAGTGTCTGCCGAGTGCTGGCTGAGGGCACTCTTCTCCACCCTCTGAGGTCCGAAGCCAGCTTTCTACAACTTCATAGACATGACATCTTGGGGCTTGAATTTTATTCATGGCTGAAAAGACAATCCAGGTCAGGAAGGCTCTTGCTGTGTCTTCTGGGGATTTTTCTTAGAACAAGGTTGTCAAGAAATGAAGCGCCCCACCATGGGAGGATGAGCTGAGTGGGGGTCAGCAGGTGGCTGCCATGGGTCGCTGCAGGCAGGCACAGGAGTCCCAGACACCCCTTAAGTGGGAAGGCCCAGATCGCCATCCAAATGGTTAAGGAATCTGGGAGACAGATAAATGATGGTTCTTTGCTATTTGTGCCTCTTTTGGGGAACAAAGGTAGGGGCTGACTAGGAAAGACCCCATGTGCAGACCTGCTGCTCTGACCTAGAATTAAAGGGAAGGTGTTAAGTGGCCTGATGTCAGCTTTCCAGTTTTAATATCATCTCTCATGTGTTAGAATTACTTGTTGGACATCATGCACAGAGTTGGAGGGCACTTGCTGACTTCTGACAGCCATTCCTATTTGATGGCTCTGTAACTCTAATCCATCTCCTTTTGGCCTAGAAGATACATTCTTTCTGGTCAGCAGCAAAGAAGAGATTTCCATAGCAGTTTCTGTTCACTGTGGTCCTAGGGAGAGAAATAGCACCTTGGTACATGGTGAGAGGGAGATAGCTGGGAGAGAGCATCTCTGAAGCTCCCTCCGGGTAACCGAGTCTTGCTTGTGGTGTTCGGGAGGAGGACCAGCTGGTGGTGACTGCCCGGCACATGTGTGAGTCACTGTTTGGGGGCTGCCATGGCAGTGCTGCTTCTGGGTCACCAGAGAGACAAGATGTGCTTGACATATAGTGGCTGCCCCTGCCGGTAGAGGCTGCAGGCCAGACATTAAGAAAGTGCTAGATGGGGGTCTCAATGACTGGATTCCAGGCCCACTTCTGTCTCTTACTGGCTGTGGGGCCTGGGACCTCAGAGTCCTCATCTCTAGAATAAGGACGTTGGACCAGGACCTGGAGACGTGAAGGCTTGCAGTTCCTCTAACAGTCTCTGAGGCCCTGCAGAACACAGGCTCATGGGCATGGCCAGGCTGATCTGGGTCCAGAAAACTGCTGCTGGGGACACCCTCCCTCCTCCGCCCCCATCCTAACAGGCTGCATCTGTACTGCAGAGAGCCTTGTTCTGTCTCACCTGTCTGAGGTTGGGGGTGGTGGTGGGGGCAGGCAGAGATGCTTCTCATTCTCAGATGGGGCAGTGGGTCCCTAGACCAGTGGTTTGCCTTCTCTGAACTGAGGAACCGCAAGTCCTCCCAGCAGCCCTGGTATTTGCTAATTTCCCTTCCTGGGGACACTCATCACTATCACTCCTGAAATGAGGTGTCCAGATGGGAACACAATACAGATGTGACCCAGCTATTACAGAGGGGATGCTCGAAAGCTGCTGAGCAGTGTCTGGAATTGAGACACTTCCCCAGCTGGCCTTATCCTCCGTTTGTGCCAAATCCGGGGCATCCTATTAGACATCTGCCCGTTTCAGGCCGAGACAGTTTTCTGTTTGTGTTTCTTATGTTTGTAAGTGTGTGTGAAGGCTCCATTTAGAGACCAGGACTGACTCTGGCTCCCCCTGGAGGACAGCTGGCTGCGATTAGGATGGGTAGCCTCACACACTGCCTTGGCCCTGCACTGCTGTCTGTCCTAAGGCAGCAGGTATTTTTATGACCTGGGTTGTTTTGTTTATTAAAATATCATCTTGGGGTTTTTTTATACCCTCATAAGGCAGGTTTGACTGAGTATCTATCTGTCTTCTTAAGCAGGTGCCTCTGAGTATTTCTCTTTGTAACTTGGCACTTAGGAGCTTCTCTGGGCCTCTGCTTACCCGGCTTTAAAATAAGGCAATTTGTCTAGCTCTAAATTATATGACACTTGGGGAGTTAGATAGGATCTGCCTTTATAACTACAGTAGCTGCTATTTTTTTTATAGTGTTATTTCTCTTGCTAGAGTTTACTGTGACCCTAAGAAAAAGAAAAAGGCTTCCCTGGTGGCTCAGATGGTAAAGAATTTGCCTGCAATGGAGGAAAACAGGGTTCAATTCCCAGATCGGGAAGATATCCTGGAGAAGGGTATGGCTACCCACTCCAGTATTCTTGCCTGGAAAATTCCATGTACAAAGGAGTGTGGAGGGCTACAGTCCTGGGGACCCAAAGAGTTGGACACGACTGAGCAAATAACACTAAGAAAAAGAACTCATCCTCTCCATAACTTTCTACCTGTTTATCACCTCCTCCTGATGCTTTGCCACTTCCCACCCCCTAACCTGAAGATGCTCTGAGTTCAGCAGGAAGAGCAACATAGCACAGTGGTTAAGGACAGTGTCTCTGGAGGGGTCCAGCCTGGATGTATGGTCTGGGTCCATCACTGACCATCTGGGTGACCCGGGGTGCATCACATAATCTTTCTGTGTCTACTCTGTTATCTTTTTTAAAAAAGTGGCATGGGTGGGGGCTGTGGATAATTCCAGCACCTTATAAACAAATGCACATAAAGTGCTTAGAATAGTATTCCAAAGATCCGTTTGTTGTGATTTTGTCATGGCTGCTTTCTTATGGGGTGAAATGGGAAGTGTAACCCTGGGTCACTATCAGCCTCTTTCCGTCTAGAATATACAACAAACAAACAAGCAAACAGAAAACATGGACCCTAAAGTTGCCAGTGATGCCTGTTCTGAGTGCAAGACCAGTACAGGCCACTGTCCCCACCGTCAGGAGAGCCCAGCTATCTGGTCGGCAGAATGGGCCACAGAGAGCAGGTCAAGACAAGGGTATAAGAGATGGGGTCACAGTCAGGAGGTTATTCATTATCTGTCTATAAGGCAGTAAACACTGAGGATCCTGAGGACCATTCCCTACAGTGGGGATGAATAAGCATCTGGTCATTGAAAGACTCAAACCAGTGGAAGAGATAAATGGAGTGCCCTTTAAGGGCTAAAAGCAGCATCCTAGGAATTTGGAGTTCCTAGGAAGGGGTGCAAAGTATCCAAGGCCAAGATAATAGAACAGGCAAGATCCAAGACGTGAAAACTTGGTGAAATCAAAGGTTCAAGGCAATTGTAGGCAAACCCATGGCCCACATGCCACACTGGCCTCCTGGTTTCAAAAAAAGACCCACACTTTAGATAAAAAATTAGAAATCTGCTTCTCAAAGTGATAAGAACATTCCTTTTATTCCCACTATAAGACACATAGGGCTTCCCTGGTTGCTCAGCTGATAAAGAATTTGCCTGCAATGCAGGAGACCCCAGTTTGATTCCTGGGTTGGGAAGAGCCACTGGAGAAGGGATAGGCTATTCAAGTGTGGGTGCTCGGTTGTGCCGGACTCTTCATGACCCCATGGGCTATAGCATGCCAGGCTCCTCTGTCCATGGAATTTTCCAGTCAAGAGTATGGACTGGGTTGTCCTTCCCTACTCCAGGGGATCTTCCTGATCCAGGGATCAAACCTGCATCTCTTACAAACCTGCATTGGCAGGTGGATTCGTTACCCCTGTGCCACCTGGGAAGCCTATGAGACACAAATAGGTCAGCAATAAAGCTAAATTTATCTTAAATTGATTCCTTTTTAAAATAATGTAATCATTTAATTGTACTTCACCTTAATGCATTTAGCAGATTCCATGACTTTTACAAATTGAAAAGGTATGGCAACCCTGGATTGTCAGATGATGGTTAGCATTTTTAAGCAATAGAAATTTTTAATTAAGGTATATACTTTTTTGAGACATAATCTTATTTCACACTCAACAGATTACAGTGTAAACATAACTTTTATATGTAGTGGGAAAACAAAAATTCACGTCACTTGCTTTACTGAAATATTTGCTTTACTGCAGTGATCTATAACCAAACCCACAATGTATCCAAAGTGTGCCTGTATATTACATAAACTCTTAACAACCACTGTTCACCAGGGCACGGTTTTTAGGGGCCCAGCCAGGAATGAGGGTCAGTACCTTGGAGAGTTCCAAGGGGGTTCCAAATAGCTGAGGAAGACAACTTGTTCAGCATGAGGCAGAACCCTGCTGTTGGACTGCCAAGGTACTGTGGGCATTGGTTTGTGAAGGCTGGTGCTTCTCTAGATGGAGACCCCAGAGCCAGGATGGTGACAGATGGGGAGCAAGATGGAGTTTGGGCATCTGCCCTCTCCCTGGTTGCAGTCTTCCTGGTACCCAGGAGAGATCATTGCCCTGATCCTGGGGTCAGCTGTTAGATCCTGACACTAGGGTGATTGTGGCATTTTGCTGGCTTAAAGGCAGTTGGTAGCGTTTCTCCTCTAATGGAGGTGACTTAGTTATTTGAAACAAGAAATTGAAAGGATTGTTGCTGCCTGAAGGCAGAACCAAAGAACTGGGACACGCTCAGCGGCAGTTGTGCTGTTTCAGTCTCATGGATTTGTGGATTTCTCCAGTGAATCCATTCACTTCTCGTGGGTGGCCGGGGACTGTCTGCGAGACGCAGGGCGAAGCTAGGCTTTCGCACGTTGTGATTGACTGCTGGCCCTGAACAGCGGAGCCAGGTTAAGTTTGGCGTAAAGCTTGGCTGACTGCAGTTTGGGAAGATGCACCCACACGCATCTGTTGTATGTGTGCAGATGGGCGTGCGGTTTGGGTATTTCTCTTCTGAAACAAAGCATTAAAGTATAATTTATAGGTTCAGTCCACAGCCAGGTGTGGACCCTGGTGAGATGGTGATGTCCATGGATTTTATCCTCACTGCTCCTCCACTTCCTCGTCTCAGTTGGTTTCCCCTTCACGTTTCCTTGGGCATTTATTGTCTTTTCTGCGCAAGGCTGAAAGGTATGCACCCATGGTCACCTGTGGCAACCATATGACCTAGATTATCAGGGACATTTCTGGTTATGGGTACTTTCATTCTGTTCATTAAAAGTGATTTGCTAAGTGTATAACTGAATGTGATTTCATTTTATGCTTTTATAAAACATAAATGAATTAATAAATCAGGAAAATAACCTTCAGTCAAACCACACATCCGAACTTTGCATGTAGGAAATGTGGTCACCATATGTCGTAGACTGAGAGGGAAAATAAGTTTCATCTCCTGGGTCAGTTCAATCCACTACAGGAATCACCTGTGTTGAGAAGGAGCCTGACGCTCCACTGGGAAAGAGGGTCATGACTGATTAGTGATGTCTACGTCATATGGCTTCCGGTGTTGCCTTGGGAAAAAGGATCATGATTGATTAGTGATGTCTACGTCATATGGCTTTCAGTGTTGTCTTGGGAAAGAGGGTCATGACTGATTAGTGATGTCTATGTCATATGGCTTCCGGTGTTGTCTTTGGCACCAGGCATTTGTGTTCCAAGGTCCTCCTGCTCTCAGGCTGTTTCAAGTCTCTTTTGTCAACAGAAAAAAGCTGTCTTAGTCATCAGGGGTGAGGAATTATTACCTTAATGTGTAACCACAACCAGAGGATGGAAGAGACTCATGTCTCAACTGAGCTTCCAGAGATAGACTTGGAGAATGGGATACTTCGTAGCTTCTCAGCACTCATTGCCAAGCGCTGGTTCTGAATCCTAAACTGAGTTCTTACCTTGAGACCACTTAGTTTGGAAGCACACAGACTTGGCTGTAAATCTTGACTATTCCCCGTACGTTGTATGACCCTAAAGAGATTACTTAACTTTTCTGGGGCCTTCCCAGGTGGTGCAGTGGTAAAGAATCTGCCTGCCAATGCAGGAGACACAAGAGATGCATGTTCAATCCCTGGCTCGGGAAGATCCCCTGGAATAGGAAATGGCAACCCACTCCAGTATTCTTGCCTGGAAAATTCCATGGACAGAGGAGCCTAGTGGGCTACAGTCTATGGGATCGCAAGGAGTCGGACAGGACTGAGCATGCACTCACACACACACCACTTTTCTGGTTTTCAGTTTATTCTTCTCAAAGAAAGGAATAATCTGTGTTATGGTCTTATTATTATAAGAATTAAATCATATAACATATTTAAAGCACCTATAAGTGGTTCCTGGCACAGAGTAGGTACTCCTTAAATAGGAACCCTTCTAACAAATTGTAAGAACCTGGAGTATATCATTTGCTCCTGATTGGCTATTTGGATAAACCTATTTTAAATAATGGATGTCACTTGTACTTTGGGCAGTAATTTCATCTCACTGCTACTCCCAAATCCAAAAAATAAATAAAGGAAATGACCTTTACTAAGTGATTTGGAATTTCAGCGGAAGGTTCCATAATTGCTAGTTAACAGGCCTGGGAAACCGGCTCTTGCACAGTAATTGGAGGTGTGCAGGTTGGGACATTTAATTACGGCCTGGCCTCCTGGAATAGAAACCTTGCCACCATGACAACACCTTTCTGCATCTGCCTGATTAAGTCAACAAATTGTTGGTTCCCAGCCCCAACCAGACAGCAACAAGGGCTTTCTGCTGCTGGAATCTTCAGGTCCGGACATGCCAGTCAAATTCCTTTAGGAAAACCAGGCGCAGTATCAGGGGAGACAGCCAGGAGGAGGAGGAGGAGACACAGCGCCTGCTGCAGAGGTGCCTGCAGCCTGGGTGGATGAGACTAGCAGAGATGGACCTGCGGGGAGAGGGAAGGCAGGGCGGGACTGTGGAGGCAGCAAAGCAGCGTGGTCTGCAGAGCTGCCTGCTGGAGCCTGCTGGTCAGTTCAAATCCAGCCCCACCACTCACAGGGGCACATGCCTTGGACCTTACTTAGCCTCTTTGGTTCAATTTCTTTTCTTTTCTTTTTTTTTTTTTAATTTATTTCTGTTTATTTATCCAGCTGCTCCAGGTCTTAGCTGCAGCATGCAGGTGTGGGATGCAGATCTTTAGTTGCAGTGTGTGACTTCTTAGTGACAGCATGTGGGATCTAGTTCCCTCACCAGGGATGGAACCTGACCCCCTGCACTGGGAACTTGGAGTCCTAGCCACTGGACCATCCGGGGAGTCTCAGGGCCCAGTTTTTTTTATCTGTAAAGTGGGGATATTCATCACACTTACCTCTTTGAGTTACTGTGAGAATTAAACAGGATGGTGTTGATCAAGTGCTGAAGACCATGTCTAGCAGATGGTGTACATATTTGATATTATTATTATTGGAGTTATAGCTCTAATTATCTGAAAACAGAATGACTTCTGGGGTCCAGGTGAGCAGGGAAGACAGCAGGGAACGCTGGAGGCCTCCTCCACCATCTTGCCGTGGGCTGCAGCCCCTACTTCTGGACACCTCTGGGCCTTTGCCTCTGCTGTTTGCCCTCCTGATCTAACCTTTTCCCAGGCATGCAGCCTTCAAGACCCAGGCAAGACATCAGGACTGTCATGAAATCCTTCGGGTCCTCCATCTCCCCCCATAGGGCTGGTCGGCCCATCTCCAAGCTCTCCGAGCACCTTTCACTCCTGGCCTGGTGATCTGGCTCCTCGTGTGTATCCATCAGCCACCACATTGGAGGCAGCAGACCTGGATGTGCGTTCTGACTCCCAGCTCGTTAGGGGTGAGATGCTGGGCAACTACCTACCCCCGACCCCTGTGTCTTTGCAGGTGGGCGCAGCCACCTGGCAGGGTGTGTAGAGACTGTGTCTGGGCCATCACTGAGCCCCTTCCCTCCCTCCCTTCTCACCTCGGTCTCCCTGATCTAGCAAGAGCCCACACACGCTGGCTTCTAAGCATCCTTCCTCTCTATCCCCTGGGCTTCTGGGATCCATCTCAAGGTCTAAAGCATGAGGGGTGAACTATCTTTGTATTTTTTTCCCTTCTCCCCTCATTTCACGTCTTCATTCTCTTGTATGTGTGTGCTCAGTCGCTCAGTCATGTCCGACCCTTTGTGGCCCCATGGACTGTAGCTGAATTTCCCAGGCAAGAATACTGGGTCGGGTTGCCATTTCCTATTCCAGGGGATCTTCCCGACCCAGGCATCAAACCCATGTCTCTTGAGCCTCCTGCTTTGGCAGGCAGATGCTTTACCACTGTGCCACCTGGGAAGCCTTCATTCTCTAGCATAGGGCTATCAAATAGTGGGGAGGGGGACCTCAGTGTGAAGCTGAGGAGTGGGGGGACCAGAGGCCAAACGGCAGGGGGAGAGTTCTGGGAGCCAGGCCCAGACCCTGTGCTTGGCTGAGCCTTGTTCTACAGTGGGGAGAATTAAATGCCCTCTACTTTTAATTCTGAAGCATTTCGATGGGCACGATCCCTCCCACATCAGAGCACAGGAAAGGGACAGGGGTTGAGAGTGGGAGGGGAGCTGGGGGTCTGATACATCAGGAGGGAAAGAGGAAATTGAGCCCCAGCAGCCTGAGCTGCTGGCTCAGTGACCAGGTGATCCGGGGGTGACTCATCCTGAACTCTTGGGGGTGTAGGGGGTGTGGGGGTGGGAGTCGGGTTGAGAGTGGGGGTGGTGAGCGTGTCACAGTCTAGATTCTGTCGGGTTGACCTTTCCTGGGAAAAGGAGCAAAGGCACTGAGCTGGGAGTCCCCCACCCCTGGATTCCCCTCAAGACGTTCCTTCCCTCCAGCGTCTGAGTCAGGTCTGAGCCATCCTGCTGGCCCTGTCCCTGCCCCTTCTTCAGAAGGGAAGCCCAGACATGTCCCTTCCTGCTCAGCTTTTACTCAGAACCACGCTGTGACAGAAGCCGCCGCTCACTGGCCTTGGCTGTGTGCCAGGTGCAGCGTAAGCATTTCACATTCTCACCACAACCCTCGGGGCAGGGGCCCTGCAGCCCCACTGAACGTATGTGGAAACAGAGGCTCGCGGAGGTGAACGCACTTGCCCAAGTTCTGAAAGGGCCTTGACATAGCGGGGACTCATTCCTGAGTCTGTGGGCCCCCAGCGCAGTTAATCACCATGACACTGTCTCTGAAACTGATGGGATGGGGCAGTGATGAGGGGAGCAGAGGAAGGGATACACCAGGAAGATCATCTGTCCCCCTGTGTGGTCAGGTTGTTCACCACGGCTGGGTTTCCTGAGGGGATGCCACCCAAGGCTGTGGGGAGACCTGAGTGGGGCAGATCAGTCCTGAATTGGAAGGACTGATGCTGAAGCTGAAACTCCAATACTTTGGCCACCTGATACAAAGAGCTGACTCATTTGAAAAGGCCCTGATGCTGAGAAAGATTGAAGGCGGGAGGAGAAGGGGATGACAGAGGATGAGATGGCTGGATGGCTTCACCGACTCAATGGGCATGAGTTTGAGTAAACTCCAGGAGCTGGTGATGGACAGGGAGGCCTGGCGTGCTGCAGTCCATGGGGTCACAAAGTGGACATGACTGAGTGACTGAACTGAACTGAACTGAGTGGGGCAGTTGTGGGAGGTGCAGCTGATCTGGGCTGAGAAACAACTGTGGGGCAGTGAGGAAGCTGGCTCAGAAAGCAGAGGGGAGTGGCCCGAGGCCCCAGAACCTTCAGGAAGGGAGGGAGTGGGCAGGTGCCCGGGCCCTATCTGGTAGGGAGGACAGAGAACTGACATCTACTGAAGATGCCTGCCATGTGCCGAGCTGTGTGCTGGGAGCCGGGCACCCAGATCAGGATGTGTTTCAGCCTGAGGAAGCCCAGTGGAGTGGGGGAGGCAGGCGAGGGTCCATAGCTTTGGGATAATACCAGACGCACTGCCAGAGACAGACATGTATAAGATGGACTGGTAGCGCAGAGGGGTGGTGGGTATGGGCTGGGAAGGATGTGGGAATGACTAAGAAGGGTTCCTGTTTGAGCTGAATCTTGAATGGCAAGCAGTAGTTCACCCACCAGGCAGCATGGAGAAGCTGTTGGGAGGTGGGGACAGCACCTGGGCAAAGGCAGGGAGGAGGAAGACAGATGGGCTGGGGCTCTGGAAGGAGCAGCAGAGGGTTAGGGTTAGAGTGAACCCAGTGGAGAATGACCACAGGGTTCATCCCGTGGCTCACAGGTCAGTGGAGTGTGAAGCTGAGGAGTGACTGAGATAAACCCTTGATAGGTATCAGAGAAGTGACTCTGGCAGTCAATGTGGGAGATGGACAAGCGTGGGGGCTGGGACTGATGGGGAGGCTGGGAGATCCTTTCTTGAGGATGACAGATGGAGAGTCCTGCTAACAGTTACACCTGATGCCCAGCCCACCACGTCGAATCTGGGCATCTTAAATGGGGCAGGTGCATGCCCCAGCTCTCTGCTTCTGGGTGCTGACCAAGGAAAAGGTGAAGCTGGGTGGCCCAGGATCCTGCAGATGGAGGCAGGAGGACACAGGCCAGAATGAACTTGTCAAGGGCCTGCTTTGTGCCAGACACTAGGCTGGGCGCTTTGCCTGCCAGGCAGATGTCTTATGCTCACACTTAAGATGAAAAGCTGGAGGGTCAGAGAGAGTGAGTAAGCTACCCCCAGGGCACCTGGCTGATGAGCTGAAACTGCACACTGAGCCCCTCTGACCTTAGAGCTTTTGGACTCTGTCAGGCTTGTGGTTTTCCCCAGCTCTGAGATAGCTGCTGCTCTCATCGATTCACTCAGCGAATAATGATCTCAATTGCATGCCAGATGCTGGGGGTGGGGGTGGGGGGATCTGGGTGAATTAGGCATGGCAGCTGGGTGCAGAGTCCACAGTTGCATATAGGAGAGGCACTACACACACACACACACACACACACACACACACAAGATATAAAATGGCCCAAGGGAAAAACAAACATAACCCTTGGAAGAGACAGTCTCCACTGGGACATGGAATGCTCCTACAGAAGTGGCTCAGAAATCCTTTTCCTCCCTCTACGCAGATCTTATGCCGTATTCCGTTTTCTTTCCAACTTTGCTCTCACTGTAAAACAAGGGAACACAGGGTCTGAAAAGAGGCTCCCCATTCTTGCTTGCATATGCTTTGCCTGGAATGCAGTGATAATTCCCTGCTGTGCTAGCCCATCCTCTCTTTGGCCCTGGGAGGCAGTACTATTCTCATTCCCTTGAAAGTGAAAGTGTTAGTCGCTCAGTCATGTCCGACTCTGTGACCCCATGGACTGTAGCCTGCCAGGCTCCTCTGTCCATGAAATTCTCCGGGCAAGAATACTGGAGTGGGTTGTCATTCCCTTTTCCAAGGGATCTTCCCAACCCGAGGATCGAACCCAGGTCCTCCGATATGGCAGGCATATTCTTTACCATCTGAGCCTGCCGCTTAGAGGGAGGGACCTGGACTTGTACAGGTTCATTTGGACCCAGATCCAGGCAGCCTTCTGCGGTTTTGCCTCCCAAGTTGAATGAAAATGCACTGGTCTATGTAGTAGGAGTTTTAATTTAAAAGCATCAGACCAATGAGGTTCCCAACTGGAACATTAAATATTTAAAATTCTTTCATAGAGTTTAGTTACAGTCTGGCCACTGTAGAGCTGAGGAGTGAATGGCCTCATGGTTCACGTGCACCTACTCATCAGGAAAGTTGACCTTACCGTCTTCTGGAAGCTTCTTGCAGAAGTAGCTCTTGCTTCTGGTTTCATTTTATTCTGTAACCACTTCCCAGAATTTAAAAATGTGTGTGTATGTTTTGAGGGGTGAGGATGGGGATACTCGGAAACAGTCAAGCATGTGATTCAATTCCCTAATCTATTTGTTCTAAGCAGCCTATGGGAGGGTAAGCATGAGGGAACCACAATTAAATGTGTGTAAAATTTTCCAGACAGTTGTAGAGAATGGATTTTTATAATCCAAGCCATATTTTAAATGGTTCAAGTGGTGTGGATGGGTTTGGAGTCCATAGTAAATTATTTAATAATCTAAGGAAATCTAATTTCCTTCCCTCCTTCTCCCTCTTATTTTCTTTTATGTAAAGTTCTTTTGCATATGTTGGGTCAACTTAGGGACATGAACCCAAGACAAGGTTAGAACACCGAGGCCTGTGTCAGCTCTGGCCCCAGTGGCCCTGTCTAAGCATCTTGTGTTGCTGACCCTTGGTTTCTTCAGTTGTAGAATGGGCACAACCTTCCCTATCTGGCAGGTTTGTCTTAAGCAGTAAACAAGCTGACCTATACGGAGCACTGGGTACCGGTTTTGGCAGAAGGTAAGCTCTCAGGTTTTACATCCAAGAACCTTCTAATCTGATGGTGGTGAGAGTGGGGAAAACAGGAAGTACAGAACTGTGGCTGAATGCCAGTCCAGGGAAGTCCACACAGGGACTATGGGGCCCCTGGGGAGGGGAGCCCCGCTTTCATGGGGTGGTTAGGGAGAAGTCAGAGTTAGGGACCTTCTAGGTGGGTTTTGCAAAGTAACTAGGAGCTGTTTAATTGGTTATGTATGTATCCTCTACCTTATTCCAGTGCTTCCTTGGTGGCTCAGTGGTAAAGAATCTGCCTGTAATGCAGACGACTCAAGAGACACAGGTTTGATCCCTGGGTTGGGAAGATCCTGTGAAGGAGGGCATGGCAACCCACTCCAGTGTTCTTGCCTGGAGAATCTGATGAACAGAGGAGCCTGGTGGGATACAGTCCATGGGTTCACAAAGAGTCGGACACGACTGAGCACCTGAGCATGCATGCACACACATCTTATTCAGCATAAAGATTTTAAATGATGTACAGATATTCTACATGAAAGTAAAATAAGGTAAATGAGGAAATAAGGAAAAAGAACTAAAATAAAACCATGGGACAGGTTACGACATAAAACTGGTAGAGGTGATTAACACATTTGGCACTAAGCTTCTTAGCCATGAAAATGGAAAAGGAACATGATCAGGTTGGCAATTCTTAATCACTGTGTTCACAGGCTAGAAACAGATCAAGAGCCCACGATGTGCACAGCTTTCCAGAGGCCAAGAACTGAGACACCTTTCCTTCAGGACTGCTCGATAAAGGAACTCTGTGATAAAATGTTGTTGTCATTTAGTCACTAAGTCGTGTCCGACTCTTTGTGATCCCATGGACTGTGGCCTGCCAGGGTCCTCTGTCCGTGGGATTCTCCAGGCAAGAATACTGGAGCCATTCCCTTCTCTAGGGGATCTTCCTGACCCAGGGATTGAACCCAAGTCTCCTGTGTTGGCAGGCCGATTCTTTACTGCTGAGCCATCTGGGAAGCCCTGTCCTTAGTGATATCACTGCAGTAATCGAGTCTTCATTCCAATATGAGTGTTTTCGAGGGGCAGTGTATCAAGCAGGGAACAGTGTTCTTGGCAGAGGGAGTAGCATGAGCCCAGCTCCATGGCTTTATGGTTCTTTGGAGGGAATGTCTGCTGGCCAATTCAGCATGGTTCTCAGATGTGGTGACCCATTAGGGCCTCTGGGTACCTGTGGAAGAAGTGGGTGGATGGGATTGCATGGGAGGCTGCACAGGAAGGGCATTGCTGGAGTGTGGAGACCTACTTGGACAAGACAGGGATCTGGGCTTCTCTGGCCCTGTGGTCTGACCATTTACAATCATATAGGAGACTCGGAAGGCGGGGCCTTGGCGATGGCGCAAGAAGCCTGATTGCCTGGGCTGCCTCCTGGCTTGGGCCCCTGGAGGCTAGCTGCCTTTATAAAGACATTGCAAGACTTTTCTCTGGTGAAATTAAAAAAAAAGAAAAAAAACACACATTCTGCAGGCTGTCAGGAAGCAGTGTGAGAAACCTGAGCTGCCCCACTGTCAGAGCCTCATATTTTGGGGTTTTTGTCTGTTCTATTTTTGAGGCTGGTAAACTGGTTTCCTGTTTGTTGCAAAATGGGTGGTTGTCACTGTCTGTGCCTGGCCTGGAGGGAGGTGGCCTCACCCACTGAGGCCCTTCGTTCTCCCTTGAGCCAGTTACCTTCTGAGCAGGAGCCAAAGAGGAACCCAGGATTGTGGGGGCAAGGGCCGGGGCACCCTGCCAGCTACTTCCTGGGACACCCAGAGGTTTGAAGTCGCCACGCTCAGTTCTGCAGTGCCCCTCTCTGGGAAGACTAGCTCTGTGTTACAAAAGGGGGGATGGTTCATTCTCGAGGGTCAAATGAGAGACTCAGAAAGAGCATGAGGGTGGGACTTGGAACAAAGAGCAGCTATCATTAGAAGGATCAGGGAAGAAGAGAGAAAAGCTAACGTTAATTGTAGGAGGCTATCATTTTCACAACTCCCCTCTCACTTGTTACATATGATTCCCATTTGTAGATAAGAAGACTGAGACTCAGAAATGTTCTGTTGACTAGAGTCACTTACTCAGGAGCTGGCAGTCTGACCTCCCTCGGGAAGCAAGCTCAATATTCCTCACCGGTTCTACCTGCCCTCATCCCTTCTTACTGAAATTTCAAGGAGCAAACAAACAAACAAACAACTCATAGAAACTCACATAGCTAGTTAGTAGCAGAATCATAAAGTTAATTCATGATTTCTAGACTACTGGTTTTCTAGACTGCCTGAGATACTTTCTAAACTGGCAGGGAAATGATGCTAGTTTGACCTAGGACAGAGTTGGAACTCTAGCAAGGTACCCAGACCAGCCTGTGTGTGTGTGTGTGTGTGTGTGTGTGAGGGGTGCCTTTGTGAATATTGCTGCTCAAAGCAGCCTGATGGTGACAGACCATCAGGGGATAGGGAAGGGGGATAGGGTTCTGTTTCTCCCTGCCCCTCCCCCCACTCCTTTCATGTGTCATCCCAGATCCTGCAACTCCGCCTCTGTCTTTTGGGGTAAAATAAGGATGATCCTTCTAAAAGTGTGTGTGTGTGTGTGTGTGTGTGTGTGTGTGTGTGTTAGTCACTCAGTCATCTCCGACTCTTTGAGACCCCATGGACTGTAGCCCATCAGGCTCCTCTGTTCATGGGATTCTCTAGGCAAGAATACTGGAGTGGATAGCCACTGTTTCTTTCTCCAGGAAATCTTCCTCACCCAGGGATCAGACCCAGGTCTCCTGCATTGCAGGCAGATTTTTTACCTGTTGAGCAACCAGGGAATCCTTCTGAAAGTGTAGGTATGTTTTATTTGCTGGCTATTTTCCTTTTACTGGTTTTTGTTTTTGTTTTTGTTTTTCCCCCAATCTCCCTCTTGACTCCTGGGGGCATTACTGTAAAGAGGATTGAACTCTATTTTCACAGGTATATTTTCTCAAGCAACAGATTCTAACAGTTACCACTGATTTCTTGCAGGAATTCTTAAATTCCCAAAGCTAGAACCAGTACCTGGGGACATTCTCAAATTCTTCTCAAATGCTTAGTTTTTCAGATTAACTCAGCCCAGAGCTGGGCACAGGGTGGGGTAGAGGCAGAGTAAAATCCATCATCCAAGAGGGCATTGCCTTGAGGGGTGTTGGAGAGGGAAGAAGGGAGACTAGCTTGGGGGGAAGAATGACCTGGGGGGTGCTTTTGCTTTCTGACAGTGTCCCCTACTTTTCTGCCTTTTTCCCACTCCCTCTGCCTTGGATAATGTCCTGTCTCTGAGACTGTGTAACTCAGGTTGGGGCTTGAACCTAGAGACTTTTAACTGAGATCACACACCTGGTCTCAGGAAGCTCAGGTTCTGGATGATTCATCCCAGAAAGAATTCAGTGAGAGACAAAGTGATAGGCAAGAAGTGGATTTATTTAAAGAGAAGCACACTCCATAGGGGCTTCCCTGGTGGCTCAGAAGGTAAAGAATGTGCCCGCAATGCAGGAGACCTGGGTTTGATCCTTGAGTTGGGAAGATCCTCTGGAGAAGGGAATGCAACCCACTCCAGTATTCTTGCCTGGAGAATTGCATGGACGGAGGAGATGGGTGGGCTAGAGTCCATGGGGTCACAAAAATTTGAACATGATTAAATGACAAACACTTTCACTTTCACACTCCACAGTCAGAGTGTGGGCCGTGTCAGGAGGCAAGAGTAGCACAAGGGTGTGGGGTTGTCAGTTTTTATAGGGCTGGGTAATCTCATAGGCTAATGAGTGGGAGGAGCATTCCAGCTATTTGGGGGAAGGGATAGGGATTTCCAGGAACTGGGCCACCGCCCACTTTTGGAGCTTCATTTTCAGCCTTGGAACTGTCTGAGCACCTGTAGGTGTATCATTTAGCTTGCCGATGTGTTGTTCGCTGTTCAGTCGCTAAGCCCTGTCTGACTCTTTGCGACCCCATAGACTGCAGCACACCAGATTTCCTTGTCCTTCACTGTCTCCCAGAGTTTGCTCAGATTCATGTCCATTGAGTTAATGATGCCATCCAACCATCTCATCCTCTGTCGCCCCCTTCTCCTCCTGTCCTCAGTCTTCAGGGGCTTTTCCAAGGAGTCGGCTCTTTGCGTCAGGTGGCCAAAGTATTGGAGCTTCAGCTTCAGTATCAGTCCTTCCAATGAATATTCAGGACTGATTTCCTTTGAGATTGACTGGTTTCATCTCCTTGCTGTCCCAGGGACTCTCACGAGTCTTCTCCAGCATATACTGAGGCTTGAGATCTAGTGGAAGTTGACTCTTCCTACATCTTGGACCTATTTTGTTCTAATAAGTTTATGTCGTGCCCTTGAGCTGTGTCATTCTTTTAAAGGTCGTGCCCTGCCACATTCCCTCCTGTTTCATCTCCATCTCTTCCTGCTAAGTTTTCCCTTCCTTCCATGCTTAGAACAGAGGGAAGACGCCTTGTATCTTCTCCTTCCTCCAAATCCTGCTAAATCTTTGGTTATACTGCCTCTCTTCTGACCTGCCTTCATTGTATTTGCTTTTAAGTTATTTGTGACTTTAATTCCACTTGGCAATTGTAGCTCCTTGCATGTAAAGGTATTCTAATTAGAGTTTTTTCTCTCCACATCATGGTTCAGATCCTGAGAATGTAGAAAAAGGGAGCCAGGGCAGTTAGGCAGTTAGGTTGTTCCTTCCTTCCTTTGCCTCAGGGTAAACTCTGGCTGTGGTGTTGGAGAGGACTCTTGAGAGTCCCTTGGACTGCAAGGAGATCCAACCAGTCCATTCTGAAGGAGATCAGCCCTGGGATTTCTTTGGAAGGAATGATGCTAAAGCTGAAACTCCAGCACTTTGGCCACCTCATGCAAAGAGTTGACTCATTGGAAAAGACTCTGATGCTGGGAGGGATTGGGGGCAGGAGAAGGGGACGACAGAAGATGAGATGGCTGGATGGCATCACCGACTCGATGGATGTGAGTCTGAGTGAACTCCAGGAGTTGGTGATGGACAGGGAGGCCTGGCGTGCTGTGATTCATGTGGTCGCAAAGAGTCGGACACGACTGAGCGACTGAACTGAACTGAACTGAAACTCTGGCTGGAACATTATGGGAGAGGCAGAGATGGACAGTCCCAGGTCAAGCCCACCTTCCACATCTGGGCCTGTCATCTCTCTGTTTGGGGAGGCAGTCTTGTCATTTGGGTTTCTGATACCTCAATTCTGTGGAGATTTTGTGGAAAAGGCACACCTACCTTGCTTTTGCATCTTCTCCCCTATGGTCTGCCACATGTGTGCTCTATCCTTCATCCGGAACCTTCCTTCCATTTTTTGCTATCTATTGCTGCCTAACAAACTACCCCAAAACTTAGTAGCTTGGGAAGTGATTTATTTCTCACAGTTGTGGGTAGGCAGTTCTCCCCTGGGCTTGGCGGGGCTCACTCTTGTAGCTGCACTCAGCTCATGGTGGGGTAGGGAGGTCCGAGAGAGCCTCACCCCCGTGCTTAGGGTCTCGGTGCTGGCACTTCTCCTGCATGTGGCCTCTCGTATTCCAGGAGGCCAGATCCAGCTTCTTCACAGTGCGATGGTCTCAGGGTTCCCAGAGTTGTGAAGGCAAAGCTGCTAGGCTTCTGAAGGCCTAGGCCCAAACTGACACAACAGCACTTCCGCCACATTCTTTGGGTTAAAGCAAAAATCAAGGGTGGCCATATTCAAGGGGAGGGGAAATAGACCCACCTTTTGCTGAAAGGAGCAGGAAAATCACATTGCAAAGCCTCGGGGAGTGTTTAGCAATGATCTGCTGCACCCCACTTCGTTTGCTTTGAAAGATAAAACCCCTTTTTTTGAAACCTTTGTGAAATGGTTTCTAGGGAACATTCTGAATATGGCATGGTCAGGTTCAGGAATTGATGCTGGTCTCTGCCTTCCCCAAAGCTCTGGAAGAGTCTATTTGCATAGTGGAGCTGGGGATGGCTGCTTCTAAGGAATGAGGGCACCTACCTTCTTGATTAACAGGAGCAGCACCTTAGGGCACACCCCCCCCCACCCCCAACCAGCACTGGACAAAAGGCTTTCTCAGGATAAGAGTCACAGTGGGGACCTCGGTCACCACTCAGATCATGCTAAACTTTCCCTGGAGTCCTGTGAGCGTTAATCCCCCTGTGAAAATAGACCTGATTTTTTTATTTTTTTGCCATTTTCAATATCTGTTTCTTGAGCTCAATATATTGTAAAACTCTTCTTTCTGGATATAGAAGTTAGTTTTACTTTTTTGTTTGTTTTTTGTTTTTAAATCATAAGCAACAGAAACTAATTCTCATTAACTTGAAAAAAAAAAGAGTGTATTAAAGTGGAATGGGGTCTCATGGAATTGAAGGGAGGCTGAAGAATTGGGCCAGGAGAGAGCAAGAAGCAAAGCAGAGGACTGATAGGTTCAGTTCCGTCACTCATTCATGTCCGACTCTTTGTGACCCCATGCACTGCAGCACATCAGGCCTCCCTGTCCATCACCAATTCCCAGAGCTTGCTCAAACTCATGTCCATTGAGTTGGTGATGCCATCCAACCACCTTATCCTCTGTCATCCCCTTCTCCACCTGCCTTCAATCTTTCCCAGCATCAGGGTCTTTTCCAATGAGTCAGTTTGGAAATATACATTTACAATCTGAGGGCATGCTCACAGGGGGAAGGCAGAGAACTGCTGGAGCAACAGGGCTGGTATGTCTCTATCAGCCTGAGGGAACTGGGGGCATTTCACAGAATGAGCAGTGTTGACCTCAGAGGACAAGCAAGGAAAAGCATTTAAAAAAAGCATTTCAGGCTGGTGGAACAGCATGTGCAAAGGCACTAAACCTTGAAGCAAGGTGATCTTGTTTAGGGACTTGCAGGTAGTTCAAGGGTGAGTGGCAGGAAAAGTATAGGAGAGAGACAGAGGATGAGCCTGGAATGGGAGGGACTCACTAGATGAGAGAAGGCCTTTAGTGACTATTAAGGAATTGGTATTGTATCCTGTCAGAGAAGGTGATGGCACCCTACTCCAGTACTCTTGCCTGGAAAATCCCATGGACAGGGGAGCCTGGTAGGCTGCAGTCCAGGGGGTCGCTAAGAGTCGGACACGACTGAGCGACTTCACTTTCACTTTTCACTTTCATGCATTGGAGAAGGAAATGGCAACCCACTCCAGTGTTCTTGCCTGGAGAATCCCAGGGATGGGGGAGCCTGGTGGGCTGCCATCTATGGGGTCACACAGAGTTGGACACGACTGAAGTGACTTAGCAGCAGCATTGTATTCTGTAGGCCAGAGTTTTCCACACTGGATTTCTGGAACCATACTGATAGTGACCTGAGAGATGCTAGTAGATGCTCCTTGAATAAAGGATTCCATGAGCACATAAGTTTGGGAAATCTATATATCATTATGTGTTAATATTTCTCTCTTGGCTTGATCATCAACATACGAAAGGCTCTGAGAAGTTCTGTAGTAAAAGCAACAAAAACAAAAACACAGGAGGAGACCAACTGAGAGGCTGAAGTGGTGCTCCAGGTGAGAACTGCTAAGTGCTCTCTGTCAACAAGCTAGAAAGGAGGCCTTCTTCGCTTCCTACCTGTTCTATGGGATGGTACAAGAGCAAAGCACCTTAATTCTTTTGAAAATGGAAGAGGCAGCAGAGGGGAACTTGGTTGTAAATCCATTCGAAAGGGATGAAGCTCATGTGGAGGATGAGCCCTCTGACAAAACACTTTTGTTTTTTTTTAATGAACTCAGTATTTCCAGATTTATTTTCATGACAAGCCTTCAGTTCCTTTTGGTTTTGCTGAAAATGATGCATTTTCTCTGGCTTGCAGTCTTTGCTGGTTGAACATCTCTGCGTTCTCGGTTCTAAAAATTCAGAATATTTCCTCTCCTTTTGAGTGGTTCTCTTTCATTTTTTTTTTAATTGAAAAAGGTATAGAAATTAAAATGCTCTTTCTTCCTTCCTCTTGGAAGAAAGGAAGGGAAAAGTTTCCCAGAGGAATTCATTGAGGGTAGAAGAAGAAATAAGGACTCTCTTTAAGCCAGGACTGCTGGATGGTGACATGTCACCCGAGGGTTGGGTGCTTTGCTGTGTTTGCTCAGAGGCTGCAAACCCTGTGACCCGTGGCCTTCCAGTGCTGATTCAGGAGAGTGATGGAAGCTGAGCTCTGGTTGCAGATGAACAGAGGAGCCTGGAGTTTTAACCGGGGCCTCATGCTGGGCTGGGAGACACCCAGGCATGGGCCTTGGGAGTGGACCCTCCTTGTCCTCAAGAATATTCCTACCAGAGACCTCCACCATGGGAGTGCACTGATAGGAGGATTCCACATGATGAAGAAAGGGGCTCATTTGATGACTTTTTGCTATGGTCATCCCTGCTCAAACCTGGAGAAAAAAGGAGAGGAAGACTTTTTTCATCCATTTCACACATAGCACCTGGAAGGATCAGTAAAAGATAAGAAAGAAAATGGCAGCCAACACCTGTTAAATGTCTGCTTTATGCCAAGAACTTGCAGCTCGTGTGTGTCTTCCTCCACACATGCATACTGTCCTTAGAGTGTCCTTCAGAGTGCAAGCCTCTGAAAAGCTTATTAATATTAATTGTAGGGAAAAGCGTGAGAGATGCTATTTTGCTGTTTTTTTAATTGTTTTCTCTTATTGTTTATAAAACATGTTTGTTTTAGACAATTTAGAATTACCAGGAAGGAAACAGCAAGTGCTGAGACCTGAAAAGAGTATTTCACCCACCCGTGTGAGTGAGTGATGGAATGTGGATTTGAACCAGAGAGAGGCCACAGCATGTGCCCAAACCCACTCATGCACTCAACTGCCAGTGATTAAGCACTTTCTGTGTATCATAGAAAACATTATCTAATTTAATTTCACAAGAAAAGAATCTGTCAGGAGATAAAATTAATGATAGGGCTGGGATTTTTTCTTTTGAGCATAAGTACTTAGTCGTGTCTGACTCTTTGCGACCCCATGGACTGTAGCCCACCAGGCTTCTCTGTCCATGGAATTTCCCAGGCAAGACCACTGGACTGGGTTACCACTTCCTACTCCAGGGGATCTTCCTGACTGAGGGATCACGTCTCCTGTGTCTCCCTCATTGGCAGGCAAATTCTTTACCACTGTGCCACCTGGGATATATTTTTAATGTAGAAGGCTGAGTGCCGAAGAATTGATGCTTTCAAACTGTGGTGCTGGAGAAGACTCTTGAGAGTCCCTTGGACAGCAAGGAGATCAAACCAGTCAATCCTAAAGGAAACCAGTCCTGAATATTCATTGGAAGGACTGATTGAAGAGCCCACTCATTGGAAACGCCCCTGATGCTGGGAAAAGATTGAAGGCAAAAGGAGAAAGGGGCAGCAAAGCATGAGATGGTTAGATGGCATCACCGACTCAATGGACATGAGTTTGAGCAAAGTCTGGGAGACAGTGAAGGACAGTGAAGCCTGGCATAGTGTAGTCCATGGAGTCGCAAAGAATCGGACACGACTTAGTGACTGAACAACAACAAAATACAGAAGTAAATAGAGATGTGTGTTTATGCTTGGGTTAGGACACACATGTTTTTTTTCCCTAGCTTTGACCATTTGTAATGATACTCCAGTTAGAAATGAGCACACTCCACTAACAGATCTTAGTTTTTGAGTACCATTCTCCAGTGAAAGGAGCCAGGGCTCTTTGGAGAAATGGCTGATTCTGGAGTTGGGCAGGGAAAATACACGAGCCTGAAACATCTTATAGTTCTAGAAAGTAAGACAGTGCTTAAAACCAAAACCAAACCCAACAAAAAATACAAGTATGTCTTAAGGACTTACAGGCCAACTAGAAAGAACTCTCAATGACCAAAACCAAGCATTTGAAGCAATAAAATAAATAACAATAGTACTGAATTATAACCAAAAGAAGCCTTGAATCCATGTATTACAAATAAACAAGTGAATAAATAAAGTAGGGAAGAAAGCGCATATCTTCTTTTTGAGAATTTCAATTAATTTATGCTACTCCCCTTCCAGTAGATGGAGCTTAATTCCTTTCCCCTTGTGGGTAAGCTAGACTTGGTGACTCATTTCCAAAGAATAGATTGTGGAGAGAGAAAATAGTAACTCAAAGTTGACGAGCCGGGCAGACACCAGCCTAACTAAGTGAGTAAGGTTAGCACCCTCGGTTCTAAGTCATGTTGCTCTCATGTGACCCCAGAGCCGATGTAAGGAGGAGGGCACACCGCCTCTGGGGTATTCCTCTCAAAGGCTTATAACCCAAATCCAGCCATGAGGAAACGTCAGACAGACCCACACTGAGGGACATGCTACAAAATACTACACCTGTGCGCTTCAAAAATATCATGGTCCTGAAAAACAAGGAAAGCTGAAAACCTGGCCCAGGTTTTGTCACGTGAGTGGGGAGGTATGACAGCTATGTTATAATGTAGGATTCTGTATCAGATATTGAAACAGAAAAAGGACATTAGTGGAAAAAAACTGGTCAAATCCAAACAGAGTCTGGAGTTCAGTAAATAGGATTGTATTGAAGTTAATTTTTCAGTGTTGACAACATATAGCTATGGAAGACATTAACATTAATGAGAGCTGGGGGAAGGACATAGGGGAACATTCTGTACCATCTTTGCAGTTTTCCTGTAAATCTAAGATTATTTCAAAATAAGTTTTGAAAATTCTTCCCTTATAAAATAAGTGGTGCACAAAAGAAATATAAAAGCCCAATACACATAGAAAAAAGTTGAGTTTACCTAATAATAAAAAAGGTGCAAGTTACAATAATGAGAGATAGATTTTATCTGTCACATTGGCCAATTTTTAATTATAAACCCTAAACACTGATAGTGCTGTGTAGGGTACGAGGTACCTGGGCATTGCCGCCAACCACTTGTAAGGGTACAAGCTTCCACAGGCGCACAGCTGATATCATACTCAGTGGTGAAAAGTTGAAAGTGTTTCCTCTAAGATCAGGAAAGAGACAAAGATGCCAACTCTTGCCACTTTTATTCAACATAGTAATCGAAAGTCCTAGTCAGACCAGTTAAGCAAGAATCAGAGATAAAAGATCAAATTGGAAAAGAAGAAGTAAAACTCTCTCTTTGCAAATGACATGACATTACATATAAAAAACCCTAAAGATGCCACCAAAAAAAGAAAAAAGAAAAAGAAAATAATAATGTTAGAAGTAATGAACAGATTCAGTAAAGTTGCAGGATACAAAATCAATATAAAATGTCTATTGCTTTTCCGTGCTTCTGGGCAGTAGGTGACCCCAAGAGGGTAGATTTCAAGAATCTGGGTGTTTTCCCCTTCACTTCTTGAGCCTCCTGCCTTGGAGGGTGAGTGCCTGCAGCAGAGAAGGAACAGGGGAGGGACAGATGGTGACAGGCAGGGCCACCATGAATAGAAGTCAGAGCTCTAGACAAAGTTTCTGTGAGCACCAGAGAAGCTGGGAGGGAGGTTGAGCTGCAAATTCATCCTTTCAGCACACATTTCTATGGTCTTATGCCCGAGACCAGGCCCTATTGCCCAGCAGGAACCCCCATTCTCCCCCAAGGACACAGCTCTGCCCCTAAGCCCACCTCCCAGGCTTGAAAAGATGAATCCTGTCTTGGAGAATGTTCCTTGAACAACTTCATTTATGCCTGGTGTTGCCAGGTTCTGGGCTGGATGCCAGAGACAAAGATAGGTGATGTGGCTCCTGCTTCAAGCAATCCAGGACCTGGGATGGACAAGACAATGATGACATGGCAGAGGTACCATAGTGGTGGTTTGGGAGCATACAGACAGGGGGAGTGCTTACTCCCACCCAGCTAGGCTGTGGCAAGCTTTTCTCGACATGCTTCCTGGAGGAGGTGTCCCTTGAGCTGGGTCTGGAAAGCTAAGGGACAGGTAGCTGGAGGAGGGGCACTGAAGAAAGGGCAGAGGGTGTGATACCTGAGAAAAGCATGATGCTTGAGGAAACTAAAAATAAATAAGTAGGTTTGCAGCAGGGAAGGGAAATGTGTGTCTGGAGAAAGGGGCTTCCTGGAGAGAGGAATAGGAGCCAAATCAGGAAATGGCTTGTATGGCTGTTGTATTGAATAGGATTAGATTTTCTGCATATAAAACAATGAAAAGAAACTATGATGACAGTGGTTTAAGCACATAGGGTTTATTTTTCCTTTCTCATAAAAGAACCAAAGGTAGCCAGCCTAGGCTTCCTGTATGGTGATTCCGCAATATAAACAGAATCCAAGCTCCTCTCTTTCAGGCTTTCCATCCACAGAGCCTGGCTTTCATGGTGAAGGCCACCTCACGTTCTAAGATAAAGTGCCAGCCATCACATCCATTTTCTATAAAGGAGCAAGAGAAAGGCAGAAAGGATGCAAAGTCCTCTGTGCTCCTTTCAAAGAAGCTTCTTGGGATTTACCCCTCAGTGATTGGCACCTACATCTTATTGGTCAGGGGTTAGTTACCTAGCTGCAAGAAATGAGGGAAGGTGGGAGTTTGTAGAACAGAAAACGTCATTTCAGCAAGGTGTTCAAAGGTCAGTAGGAATTTGCCCATCAGAGAAAGGCAATAGGGTGTTCCACGAAGAAGCAGCAGCAGGTGCAAAGATGTGCACATATAAAGGAGCCTACGCTTTTGGAGACAGTGAATGGGTGTGGCTGGATTGAGGGTAGACTGTGTGTGTGTGTGTGTGTGTGTACACAAAATGTGTATGTACACATGCATCTGTACATATGTGTGTCATATATGCGGGGAAGGATTAGGAGGGGTTCTGAGAGGGAGGATGGGGCAACTATGAGGAGCTGGAGGGAGTTTGGACTTGATTCTGCAGGAAAGGGCAAATCATATAGACTTTCAGAGGGCATGTTAACCAGATAGGGGTCTTAGGAAGGTCAGTCTGAGCACTCAGGACAGGGAGAGAAGGCGGGGGCTGGGGGCACTGGTGTCAGAATGCCTGCATCTTATTCATGGGGCAGCGAGGGAGCGTGGGACAAACTAGGATGGGTGCTGGGGTCAGGGGAATGAAGCTGGCTGGGAGGGAAGGGCCCGTGTTGTTGATGATGGACCCTTGCTGATGATGGGTGGCCTCTTACCACCCAGAGACCTGCTGTGGTAAGAAACAGGGAGCCGCTACAGGTTTGGGAGGAGGGTTTTCCCACAACTAGTGGGGACACGTCTTCAGCAGGGATGCTTGCTCTGGCTTTTGGAGGAAAGAAAAAAGGAAACTACTTTTTTTTTACTGAGTACTCTATCTCCTGGGCTTCCCTGGTGGCTCAGTGGTAAAGAATCCACCTGCCAATGCAGGAGACATAAGTTGGATAGCTGTGTCAGGAAGAGCCCCTGAAGTAGGAAATGGCAACTCACTGTAGTATTCTGGCCTGGGAAATCCCATGGACAGAGGAGCCTGAAGGGCTACAGCCTATGGGGTCTCAAAAGAGTCAGACATGACTGAGTGACTAAGCAACTCTCTCTACTAGGCTTGCTGCTGCTGCTGCTGCTAAGTCGCTTCAGTCGTGTCCAACTCTGTGCGACCCCAGAGACAGCAGCCCACCAGGCTCCCCTGTCCCTGGGATTCTCCAGGCAAGAACACTGGAGTGGCTTACCATTTCCTTCTCCAATGCATGAAAGTGAAAAGTGAAAGTGAAGTCGCTCAGTCGTGTCCGACTCCTAGCGACCCCATGGACTGAAGTCTACCAGGCTCCTCCGTCCATGGGATTTTCCAGGCAAGAGTACTGGAGTGGGGTGCCATTAGTGCCTCTTATCTCCTTTTGCAGATCTTCAAATGAAAACACAGAGAGGTTAAGCAACAAGTCCATAGTCACACAGCTAGGAAGTGGCAGAACCAGAGAAGCCAGTTCTACAGTTACCTCCGACCCTGGAGGAACACCTGATGCTGTGTCATAAGACTGGTGGCTTTTACTCTGTGGGGTTATTTTGTTTTACATGACATGGGATTTGACCCACATGTCATGTGTGATCCAATCTGGTATAAGCCTTGTATTCAGAGCTTCTTTTACATATACTTATTCAAGTGAACACATATGAGTCTCTTGCTGAGGCAGTGGGACCTGGAAGACAGGGGAAGACAGTCTGGTCCCAGCCAGTGACTACACGGGTGGCCGAGGAGCCAGGTTCCTGTTCAGAGTTTCCTTTTTGGTAAACTAGAGGGTTCAGACTAGAAGAGTATTTCCCAAATTGTCTGTGTTTTCCACCATCACAATTCATATCGCATTAGCTTGTCCCCTACACTGTTTTTTAAATTCTTCTTTGAATATATTTACATTGACTTTTTTTTTCATCCAGTTTTGACCTAAACATGGGTCTGTAAAGGGCTTCCCTGGTGGCTCAGACAGTAAAGCATCTGCCTGCAATGCGGAAGACCTGGGTGCGATCCCTGGGTCGGGAAGATCCCCTGGAGAAGGAAATGGAAACTCACTCTAGTACTCTTACGTGGAAAATTCCATGGACGGAGGATCTCGGTAGGCTACAGTCCATGGGGTTGCAAAGAGTTGGACATGACTGAGCGACTTCACTTTCTTTCTTTTCTTTTGGGTCTGTAAAATCATGGGTTTATTTTGATTTGATTTTCTCTGAGTAACATTAAAATAAACTCATGACTATAAATAAAACACAAAAGTTTGTCTTCCTAACAATCTGACTCTTTGCAACCCCATGGACTGTAGCCCTCAAGACTCCTCTGTCCATGGAATTTTCCAAGCAAGAATACTGGAGTGGGTAGCCATTCCCTTCTCCAGGGGTTCTTCCCTACCCAGAGATTGAACCCAGGTCTCCCGCATTATGGGCAGATTCTTTACCATCTGAGTCACCCAATAGTAATAATAACAGCTAAGAAAAGTTGAACTGCACTTGCCTAAGCAGAGTAATACATGAGCTCAGTTCGTCTTCAGTTCATCTTCAAAATAACTCTGTGAGGTCAGTAACTTTATTAGTCCCATTTCACAGGTGAGGAAACAGGTACACAGAGTGACTGTGAAATGTGCCCAAGATCATGCAGTTAGATCAGCCTCAAATAATTTTATAATTGGCCAGCGGTACCTGCTCCCCATCTTAGGAAGCTCAAGGCAAGGCCTGGCTCTGTCTCAGGAGCCATAATATTACAGTGGATTTTGCTGCAGTAGGATTGGTGATGTGCATGTGAAGTGAGCTGGCCCTCTGTGACCACAGTCCAGGGAGGGAGGCGGTACCTAAAAAGGCAAGGAGTGGAAGGATGATGAGGGACAGGGAGCAGGGAGGTGTGGAGGCTCCAGGGTTTTGCTCCGATGTCCCTGGAGCTGGAGGGATGCCTGAGAGGAAAAGACTGGATTGGCAGAGGATAGGGGGTTCTGCTGATGTGAGACGAAGGCTGGGCTCAGCTGCTGAGTTGAGATGGAGGACAAAGAAGCAGCTGATTGACATGCCCTCCTTTCCACGGGCAAGTTTATAGGCACTTGGAGTTTTCTTTATGCCATTAGCCATCCATTTCTAGCAGAATGATTTCCACCATTCCCAGCTTTCTTCAAATTTCACTTCCCTGGATGAGATACAATATGGAGAAACCCTTGTGCCCAGGGCACTAATTACCTGGACCACATCCCAGGACGCTGTTGCTAGCAGGAGGCCTGGTGACTCACCTGTGCTTCCCTGTAACAAATGGACCTGGCCGGGCCCCAGAGCGCATCAGAGCTGTGGGATCCACTGTGCTTTGTTCCCAACCGGGAAGGGGAACCACCTGGCCACGCCCTCCCGCTCAGGCTTCTCTCTCCCTCGTCCCCATGGGGTCCCTGGCTCCTGACCTGTGAGGGGTCACTGGCTGGGTTACTTTGCCTCTCGGGGTCAGTGCTCATCTGGTTGCAGCCCAAACAGTCTCCTAGTGATTTTGAGGCATTCTCCAAGGGGTCTCCCATGTACCCACCACCCTGCTCATCAGCTGTGGTCTCCACAGGCATCTGTTCCCTTCCTCCGTTCCTGCTTCGGCTTCCATTTATGTGCATCTACCCACCTTGAAGCTGCTCAGAGAAGCTTTATTCTTGCCTCCACCTAGCAGACGGTGGCCACACGTTGCCAGGAGGGTTGGTCTGGACAGTCCCAAGGCCTCTAGTCCTCAGACATAGGACAGTCCAGACATTGGACAGAGATGAGAGGCTAGGTAGAGAGAGAGGTGGCACTTTATCCCCTGAGTCCCAAAGCAGTGTTTCTTGGGCCCAAAGTCACAGGAAGCCTCTCTTGAGTAGTTCTTCTGGCTTCTGTCTCAGACCTCTGTCTCTGCAGGAGCTAAGAACTGGCCGGAGGACCGAGGGGCATCCACTCTGCCCCTTATTTCTCTCACTACCTCTGCTCTGATCCTCACCCCACATTCTCCTTTCCCAGCTTGAAAATCCCCTTGCATACGGGCAGAACCACACACGAAGTGACGTGCTGCGTCTGTGGCAGGGTTGTAAGCACATGTGGGGAGGGGTCATTGTGCAGGTCTGTGCTGTCCAGTATGGTAAGCCCTTGAAGCGTAACTAGTGCAACTGTGGGACTGGGTTTTTTTTTTTTTTAATTTTCATTTACATTTGAATTTAGAAAATAAAGCAGCCCAGGGACTTCCCTGGTGGTCGGGTGGTTAAGAATCTGCCTTCCAATGCAGGGGATGCTGGTTTGATTCTGGTTGGGAAGCTAAGGTGCCACATGCCAAGGGGCAGCTAAGCCCACGAGCTGCAACAGAGAGCCCGTGTGCGTGACTAAGACCCAATGCGGCCAAAAATATATAAATAAGTAAATATTTGAGAAGGAAAAGAAGAAAAGAAAGCAGCATAGAACACTTTCTCGTGAAATACAACTTTATTGTTTTCAAAGTATTACAGTTCACTTTTTAACCTCCGGTGCGATTCATGGGGTCGCTAAGAGTCGGACACGACTGAGCGACTGAACTGAACTGAACTGAAGATGTTACTATTGTGTACAGTGCGTATGTCAAATGCCAGCATTGCTTCTAGTACCTCATTAATTATTTTTTTATTTCTCAATGAAATGAGAATATTTTGGATATGTGAGTTCAATGAAATATGTCACTAACGTTAGCTTCACCTTGTTTCTTTTCCCTTTTTTAATGTGGCTATGAGACATTTACTTGTATCACTCATATTGTATTTTTATTGGACAGTGTGGATCTAGAGCAGAAATTGGCACGCTTTTCCCATAAAAGGCCAGATAGTAAATATCTTGGGCTTCGTGGGACATCTGGTCTCCGGCACAATTGCTCAGCTCTGCCGTTGTAATGCTAAAGCAGCCGTAAACAATACAGAAGAGAATGAGTGAGCTGTGTTCCAATAAAGCTTTATTTATAAAAGCAGGTGGCGGGTTGAATTTTACCTGGAGGCTCTCATCTGCAGACAGCAGTTCTAGAGTCCTAGTAGGCAATAGGAAGTGAAGTGTAAATGTGAAACTGGAACTGGTGAGGGTTAAAGGAGCATCCGAAAGAATGGGCTGCGAAGGAGGGACAGACCCTGAGCAGAAGATGGAGTAGGAACAGTCCTCCTGAAAGGTAATGCGGGAAAGGACACTCACAGCTGCTGAGTGCCGAGCATGTGCTGGGCATTTTTCACATATTTGCTTGTATTGACTACGTTAATCCTCTCAACAAAACTGGAGAGTGGATTGTTATTGTTTTCAGTTGCTAAGCCTTGTCCAACCCTTTCTGACCCCGTGGACTGTCTCCTCTGCCCTCCCCTGTCTTCCATAGTTTGATCAAATTTATGTCCATCGAGTCAGTAATGCTATCTAACCATCTTATCCTCTGTTGCCCCCTCCTCCTTTTACCTTCAGTCTTTCTCAACATCAAGGTCTTTTTCAGTGACTCAGCTCTTCACATCAGGTGGCCAAAGTATTGAAGCTTCAGCTTTAGCATCAGTCCTTCCAATGAACGTTCAGGATTGATTTCCTTTAGGATTGACTGGTTGATCTCCTTGCTGTCCAAGACTCTCAAGAATCTTTTCCAGCACCACAATTCAAAACCATCAGTTCTTTGGCACTCAGCCTTCTTTATGGTCCAACTCTCACATCTGTACTTGACTACTGAAAAAATCATAATTTTGACTCCTCAGACCTTTGTGAGCAAAGTGATGTCTCTGCTTTAAAATATGCTATCTAGGTTTGTCATAGCTTTCCTTCCAAAGAATAAGCATTTTTTACATTTCACTCACCATCTTCAGTGATTTTGGAGCCCAAGAAAATAAAATCTGTCACTGCTTCCACTTTTCCCCCTTCTCTTTGCCATGAAGTGATGGGACTAGATGCCATAATCTTAGTTTTTTTAATGTTAAGTTTCTAGTCAGCTTTTTCATTCTTCTCTTTCACCCTCATCAAGAGGCTCTTCAGTTCAGTTCAGTCGTTCAGTCGTGTCCGACTCTTTGCAACCCCATGAATCATGGCACGCCAGGCCTCTCTGTCCATCACCAACTCCCAGACTTTACTCAACTCATGTCCATCGAGTTGGTGATACCATCCAGCCATCTCATCCTCTGTCGTCCCCTTCTCCTCCTGCCGCCAACCCCTCCCAGCATCAGGGTCTTTTCCAATGTGTCAACTCTTCGCATGAGGTGGCCAAAGTACTGGAGTTTCAGCTTTAGCATCATTCCTTCCAAAGAACACCCAGGGCTGATCTCCTTCAGAATGGACTGGTTGGATCTCCTTGCAGTCCAAGGAACTCTCAAGAGTCTTCTCCAACACCACAGTTCAAAAACATCAATTCTTCGGCGCTCAGCTTTCTTCACAGCCCAACTCTCACATCCATACAGAGGCTCTTACCAGTACCATAATTAGTTTTCTAGATGAGGCACCAGGATGCATGCCCAGGAAGCCTGGGCAGGCTCAGAGCCTGTGCTCTCTCCTGCTTCTTATGTGCTGTGTCCTTTCCTCATTGCATCTCCCAACATTCTTTTTTTTTATTTTGGCTGCATTGGGTCTTCATTGCTTGGCGTGGGCTTTCTCTAGTTACGGTGAGCAGGGGCAGCTCTTTGCTGGGGTGCGTGCACTTCTCGTTGTGGTGATTCCTCTTGTTGTGGAGCGCAGTCTCCAGGCATGCAGGCTTCAGTAGTTGCAGAACTCAGGCTCAGTAGTTGTGGCTCACAGGCTCTAGAGTGCAGGCTCAGCAGCTGTGATTCACAGGCTTAGTTGCTTCACAGCATGTGGGTCTTCCCAGACCAGGGATGGAACCTGTGTCCCCTGCATTGGCAGGCAGATTCTTATCCACTGGGCCACCAGGGAAGTTCTTCCCAACACTCTTATGAGGTGGGTGTTAGCAACCTAATTTTAGATGAGCACCTGTGGCTGAGTGGAGACCAGAACTTGCCTGACCTCCACATCTGTACCTGAGCCTCCCCTTGGTCCTAGGTCACCTGCCTTCCAGGTGTCCATACTCCTTCTGATGTGTGTCTCCTTGCAAGGAATACTCTTGTCTGTGAAGCCAGGTCTTCATGTCTCCTTGTTCAGGGCATTGAATTCCTGGCCCATGTGGTGAAGGTGAGGTCTTTGGGTGGGGGTCAGATACTCTTCCTGCTCCTCCTGGATGCTGGTGGGAGCCCCCGGGAGATTGGGACCTGGCTGGGCTCCATGTCACCTCCTGTCCTCATCATGGGCCAAAGAAAGGAAGGTTACACCTTGATAACCCACTTAAAAAAGTCCCTTCACTTCCTGCTTTTCAGTTACTTTCTCCTGGATTCTTACTGATTCAAAGAAGCCACAAAGAGCCTGGAATACATGACACCAGAGAAGCATTTTTCAATATACATATATAAGTGAAACAAAATTGGTATCATAGTTTGTATACAGCTTTATATTCTAGTTTTTGGTCTCATTTAATGTTTAAATTTAATTAATTAATTTATCAGAGGCAATTTACCACACCAATAAATATTTTCAATAACAGAAGTTTTTGCATCCTCCCAATATTCCAGTTTGTAGAGTTTTTAATCATTTACTTAACCACAACTCCTTGGTGGATATTTAGGTTGTTTCCAGTTTTTTTGCTGTTATAAACAATACTGTGGTCCCCGCCTTTGAACCTGAATCGTTGATCTCTTCTGCTGTTGATCCATTTTAGATTCCTAGGAATGGAATTGCCCAAAGGTTGTAAAATTCTGACTGTGGAGCCCCGTCTCCTCACTCATTCCTTACCTCCTCAGCCAGTCGTAGGGCCCCTTGGGCTGATCAGATAATGGCAGACGACATACCGGAGAAGAAGAGAAAGCAGCAGAAGGAGCTGAACTGATCTTTATGCAGAAGGGTCTGGAGGTACAGCAAGAAGAGAGAGGTCCCAGAGGAAGGATGAGCTGAGAAGAGCTTGACTAGAAGGAGGGGGACTGAAGAAGGGAGCTGGCAGGTGTAAGAAACAGGAGGGAGCCACCTGAGCGGCTGCCTGATGGAGTGATCCTTGCACACGAGAGAAGGAGGGCTGCAGGTGTTGAAGAAACTTGGCTGGGACTCATGCTGGGTAATTTCCATTTGCTACTTTCTTGGGAGAGCTCAGTCAGGAATGAAGAATACTTTTCAAAACTTGGGGATCTCAGTTTGCACTTCTTTTGGATGGAACACCATGCCGAGATGAGCATTCAGATCCAGTTTTATTTAAGTTACAGGGTTCTGATAGAGATTATTGATTTACCAGCTCTCCCCCCAAAATTGTAAAAACTTGAGCTCTAATCAGGAGCCTGTTTCATGACACCCTCCCTAAAATGACTAATAATTTCTCAAGAGCAGTTTCTATGTAAACTAGGATGTGATGGTAAGAAGACTACACTAGAATTTATGAAGCTTGATTGTAAGCCAAGATCTGATTAATTTGCTTGAGCAAGTCATGGAATCACTCAGATCTCTGTCCCATTATTTATGTCAGCAGCTGGCCTAACCTAGCCTTTCTCAGCGTGGGGTGCTGCTACTGCACCCCTCAACATCTCCAGATTGCCCCCACCCAGCCAGTGTTAAGAGCAGTAGGTCTGGAGTGATCTCTCTGCCTATTCTGTGTCTAAGAATTCTTCCAGAGTGGCATCGACTGATAGAAACATGATGTGAGCCCCCAGTGGGAATCATATGTATCATTTAAAACTTTCTGGTCACCACATTAAAAAAAGTAAAAGGAAACAGTTGAAATCCATTTTAATAATACATTTTCTTTAACACAACATATCCAAAATGGTTTCATTTCAACAACATCAATATTAAAAAATTGATACGCTATTTGACATTCTTCTTTTTTTAATACTATGTCTTCAGATGCCGGGGTGTTTTTTACCTTTAGAGCAAATTGCAATGTGGACCAGTCATGCTTCAATAGCCACAGGTGGTTTGTGGCTTCCATATCAGGCAACATAGCCCCACAGCCTGGAGTTCACCCTCCGCAGTATCAACCCAAGGTGGGCAGGGCAGGCGGGGGATGGGGGGAGCAGGATCTGGGCTTCCTGATAGAATGATGCTCTCCAGAAGCACAGCTGCCTCTGCAGGCTCCAGGTTGCCCCGGGCAACTCGGCCTGATTTGATCACGTGTCTCCCTGCCCCTCTGCAGACCCAGAGTCCCCATCCTTCCTCTGCAGGAACATGCAGACCCAGGCAGCTTTTCACTCTTAAGCCCCGGAAGCCAAAGGATCATATTCTATGCCCTTCCCCAGGTAATGGGCTACTTGCCCCATCCTGCACCTCTGTTTGCAAAGAGCTTCCTTCCATAATTCTGGCCACGACCATTTACCTGATTGACAAATGCAAGGGCAGTGACCTTCATCAATTCTGGAGGGCCTTACATCCCCTCACCCCCCATTTTAAAGGGATCTCTGTCCTCAGTGGATGATTTTCATTAAAAAAAATTGTATCTATGTATTTATTGGCTGCTCTGGGTCTTTGTTGCTGTGCTCAGGCTTTCTCTAGTTTTGGAGAGAGGTGGTGCGCAGGCTTCTCTTGTTGTGGAGCACAGGCTCTAGATGGGCGGGCTCAATAATTGTGGCTCAAGGGTTCCAGAGCAGTAGAACCCAGTGGCTCAGCAGTTGTGGTGCACGGGCTTGGTTGCTCCAAGGCACATGGGATCTTCTCAGACCAGGGATAGGACTGGTGTCCCTTGCATTGCAAGGCGAATTCTTAATCGCTGGACCACCTGAGAAGCCCTCCGTGGGTGATTTTCTGGTCCTGTCCTTCTGAAGAACAACCATAAACGCCATCTCCAGCAAGGCAGCCTGCTGTATTTACAAAGCAGGGCTGAAGCCGATGACCTTGAGGGTCTCCTCCATCCCCAGCCATCCTTATGCTGTTATTCTCATGACCCCCATGCTCTCAGGAAGCTTGGGGGAAAGATGATCCTGTATTTTTTTTTCCTTTGCATTAAAGAACAGTGACTGGAGAGTGTCCTGAACGTGCCTGGTGGCTGCAGGGTTGCCGCCCCCCCATCACCATATATTGCTCTGAAAGCCCCTCGCCCTGCAGTGCCCAGCCGCCCTCCTTCCCACTCTCCTTTTGTCATGTGGCACACGGAGATATTATTTATTGTAGCATTCTGACAAATAAAAGCCATTCTTCTGATTTACAACCCTGCAGCCTCCTCTCTTTGAGTCAGTGTGTGATTCATCTCTTTAATGCGATACTTCCGAAGCGTGCGGCTCACCCGGGGGATGAGTGTGGAGTGAGCCCTTCCTGCCAGCAGCCTGCCCCCTCAGGCTCCTCTCTGCTCTCCTGACCCCAGCACCCACGCCACACAAACACCCAGCCCTGGGCAGCCTCTGCCAAAGCGCTGAAGTTTTCCTGCCTTGATGCTGCGCTGCGTGTTATTCTATGCTGGGTCCTAGGAGGATGTGGCAAGTCCCTGAGAACAAACACTGATTCACATCCAGCTGCAGCCCCAAAAGTTCAACTTGGTTTGGGAAGTCTAGGTTTGAAAACCATGTCCTGGGCACTGGGAAGACCCCTTGCTGGAAGGACAGTGTTAGAGAGGGAGGCCACCCTTGTCTCCCACCAATGTCTAGGCTTTTCATTCTGACCTAGTTACATAATCCCCTAAGTGCTTTGTGGGGGCTCCAATGATTTCCCTTGGTTAATTACTCATTCTCTCACTGATTCACTCAATAAACAGTCATTAAATTTCTCTCTATGCTCACATTGCTCTTTTTTTAAACTGTGATAAAATATATATAACCTAAAATGTACCCTTTTACCCACAGTGAAGTGTACAGATCAGCGGCATTAACTAGATTCCCACTGATGGACAGCCACACTACTGTTCATCTCCAGAATGGTTTTCATCTTGCATAACCAAACTCTATCCCCATGGAGAACTGCCTCTCCCTCCCCCACCTCCCTGCAGCCCCTGGCATCCACCATCCTACTTTCTACCTCTGTGTAGGACTTTAAGTATCTCACGTAAGTGGAATCGCACTGTGTCTGTCCTTTGTGACTGACCTATTTCACTTAGCACAGTGGCCTCGTAGTTTAGCCATGTTGTAGCGGGTGTCAGAATTTCCTTCCTTTTTAAGGCTGCGTACTATTCCATTGTATGGCTCTACTACATTTTGTTTATTTATTCACCCATCGATGGACACTTGGGTTGCTTGCACCTTTTGGCTATTGTGTCACACTGTTCTTGATACTGGGTGTATCTAGATGCACAGATATTCTTTGCCCTTGAGGGGTTTCCAGGGTAGGGGAGGAAGGCTGAACACTCATAGAACAGGAATTGGCCACAGCAGAGAACATCGTGGGGCTAGAGGAGAGGGCTGAGCTAAGACACAGCAGGAAGGCTGATAGCAGGAAAAGACTAGAGAACTGAGACTTGAAGGGAGATGGTGACAGAAGGACATCGCAGCAAAAGGAAGAGTGCATGCAGATGTTCAGAAGCAAGAAAATCTTGATTTCTTCCAAACTTGCCAGTAGTGGGGCCTGGCTTCAGGCAAGGAGGTATGGGGAGCAGCAGAGGAGACTGGGGTCGTGGGTGGAAGGGGAGCCCATCACTAGGCGCTGGCACACCTTCCTGTGTCCCATTGACCTTGAGAAGCCACTGCAGGATTGTCAGGAGCCCTCAGGAGGTGGAAGCGCCCCCCCTGTGGCTGGTGGAAGATAGCCTTAGTGTGAAAAAGACATCAGAGGCTGGAGGGAAAATTGCTACCATAGTCTGGTGAGAAAAAAAAGAGTGTTGAATGGAAGCAGTTGAGTGGGGAGGATGAGGCAGCCTCTCTTTAGGAGGAAGAAGAGGTGGAAACAGGAGTTGTTGGATGGGTTCTCCTTTCATGTCAACAGCATTTATTGAGCTGGGTGAAATGGCATTTATGGCTTAGTGTGGAATGGGCAGGAGAGTGGAACCGAGAGTGACTTGGTATCTGACTTGGATCATCCATTGTCATGAGGGTAGCTCTCCCTGCCTGGTTGCAGGGACTCCCTGGCTATCAGAGACCTTAGGCCTGGTCTGGCTCAAGTTCTGATTTTACAAAAAAGAGAAGAAAAGCTCAGAGAGGTGTCTGATCTACCCAAATGGGCACAGCCAGCCCATCTCCTCCCTCAGGTTAGCTCTAAAGCCACATGAAATGGCTCTCTGCACTACACACCCCTTCTGTTTTAAGAGCTTTTTATTGCCAGTCACCCCTGGGAGATCCAAAGTCTTTAGCAAAATTACAAACAATGGGGAAGCAAGAACTTGTAATTAAAATTCTCAGTTTTGTTATCCTTGCTCTTCATTAAACCTTGGTGGAGCTCAGCCAGCCAGCACACTTTTCTTGCACAGGCACTTGCCTTGGTCATCTCTGGGGAGAAGGCCCCTGCTTCTGTTTTGAGAATCAACCCCATGCTATCTTTTTCTGCCTTACTTAACCCAGAGCTGCTCCTGGCTCATGGGAAGCCCTCGGTGTGTGTTCTGGCACTGTGGTTGCTGATCCAAGCTGTTCAGACCCCAGGGACCCAACAGAATCTGATTGACCTCTCTGGGGTCAAGTGGTATCTCCAGCTCCTTTCTTTTTATTATTATTATTTTTGTTTATTTTAAAATTTTATTGGAGTATAGCTGATTTACACCCTGGAGGAGGGCATGGCAACTCACTCCAGTATTCTTGCCTGGAGAATCCCCATAGACAGAGGAGCCTGGCATGCTACAGTCCATGGGGTCCCAGAGTCAGACACGACTGAGTGGCTAAGCATAGCACAGCTGATTTACAATGTGTTAGCTTCAGGTATGGAGAAGGCAATGGCACCCCACTCCAGTACTCTTGCCTGGAAAATCCCATGGACGGAGGAGCCTGGTGGGCTGCAGTCCATGGGGCTGTGAAGAGTCGGACACGACTGAGAGACTTCACTTTCACTTTTCACTTTCATGCATTGGAGAAGGAAATGGCAACCCACTCCAGTGTTCTTGCCTGGAGAATCCCAGGGACGGGGGAGCCTGGTGGGCTGCCGTCTCTGGTGTCGCACAGTGTGAGACACGACTGAAGCGACTTAGCAGCAGCAGCAGCAGGTATACAGCATTGTTGTTCAGTTGCTCAGTTGTGTCCAACTCCTTGCAACCACATGGACTGCAGCATGCCAGGCTTCCCTGTCCTTCAGCATTTTCCGGAGCTTGCTCAAACTCACATCCATTGAGTCGGTGATGCCATTCAAACATCTCGTCCTCTGTCATCCCCTTCTCCTCCTTTATACAGCATAGTGATTCGGTTATATTGTTGTTGAGTCACTAAGTCGTGCCTAACTCTTTGTGACCCCATGGACTGTAGCCCGCCAGGCTCTTCCATCCATGGGATTTCCCGGGCAAGAATACTGGAGTGGGTTGCTGTTTCCTTCTCCAGGGGATCTTCCTGACCCAGGGATCCAACTTGTTTCTCCTGCATTGGCAGGTAGATTCTTTATTGCTGAGCCACCAAGGAATGGAGTCAGGTATATATTCACATATATTCATTCTTTTTCAGATTCTTTTCCCATATAGGAATCCAGCTCCTTTCTGCATCTGCTCCTGCTCTCTGCTCTGGTTTGGTTTGGGCTGGGAGGAAGGTCTCTATACTTCCCCCAGCGCTTCCTGCAGGGTTATCAAAGGGACCTGCTTTGATACACACTGTTAGACTATTATATTGACCCCTGACTTGGCCACTTTAAGAAAGACACAGAACATCCCAGAGTCAGTCTCAGACCTGCCCTGGCCCCCTGGCCCTCACATGATTTGACTCACCTGGCTAAGTTGTGGCTTGTCTGGGTCCCACCGTGGGTGCCCTGACTGTTTCCTGGGATTCCTAGTAGCCACCGCTCCCCTTTGGCATTGGCCTTTGGCACCTGGTCCTTTTGGCACATGCCTCCACTTGGCAGACGGTGACCTGGCCCGGCCTCATCCACCTCCCCATCACCCCAGATCCTGTGACTGGTCCGGCTCTCTGCTGCTCGGGGGAGCCTCTCTGCACAGTGTGAGCTGGTTGCCCCTCCTTGGGCCCCTCCGTTGAGTCTCAGAGCTGCTGCTTCTCTTTCTGTTTCTGAAGTCTGGTTCTCTCTGTCCTGATGGTTCTGAAACCTTGTCACTAGCTCTAGAGTCAGGCTGGTTCTCCATCAGGAAACTGTCCTGAGTGTGTCTCTGGGCCTACTATGTCATTTCACTTAGTCTTTTCCGAGCCTGTGAGGGACAGACTGTTATCTCCATATTAAGATGAGGAAAAAGATTCAGAGAGGTTGTGTCATTTGCCCAAGAACACCAGCAGGGGCTCAAACCTACATCTGTCTGACTCCAAACCTGGGCCATTTTCATTTTTCTTCTCCATGCAGCAAGCAGAGGAGAAAGTAGGAGAAAAGACTTCCTTACCCTAATAATTTTCCACTACTACTTGTGGAGCATTACTCCGTGTGCTCTTTGCACATGTAATTCATTTGCTGTCACAGCAGCCCCTGTGATAGATACTGCTGTATCTCCATTTCCCAGTTAAAGACACCAAGTCACAAAGAGCCATTTGCCCAGGCTTCCCAGGTAGGAAATGATGGAGCTAAAATTCAAATCCAGGCAGTCTGACTCCAGAGCCAGCAAGCCCCTCTCCTTGGCTCTAGGAGGACGTGGGGATGTGGGGAAGAGTCAGAGGCATCTGAGCAACCCATGCCCTTTGGGAAGGTCCCAGCAGGTGGGGGTGGGAGAAGGCAAGCCAGGCAGCAGGTTCTGGGCTGTGACCGGAGTGACCCTGGCAGGTGGGCATCCTCTGGTGTTGGAGAGTCTGAAGCAGGGTGCAGAGGCCCAGGCACAGAGACGCAGGAGGGCATTGATGGGCTCAGCTGTCAATATGGGCGTATTCCTCGAATTCGCCAAGCACGCTCTGCCTCGGGGCCATGTGCATATCCTGTTCCTTCTTCCTGTGATGCTCTTCCCCCAGACACACACCTGGCCTGGTCCCTCTCACCCTGTGTCTTCTCAGGTGTCTCCTTCTCCAAGAGGTCTTTCTTACCACACTAACATGGGGCTTCCATCACGTTCCATCCCCTTTCCTGTTGTATTTGTCATCTCATCACTTACCACCCGTTGACATTTATTCATTTCTCTCTTTCACTAGAATATAAACTCTCTAAGGGCAGGGACCTATTTTTGCTCCCTAGGGTATGCCCAGTCCCTAGAGTAGTGCCCAGTTCCTATTCCTGCTCAGGCAATATTTCTTTTTTTTTTTTTTTGAAGTCATAAAGAGCCATTTGCCAGGCTTCTTCCCATGTAAGAAATGAGGTCCTGCCTTGACCTCTGGCCCTGATTTACAATATTGTGTTAGTTTCAGGTGTATAGCAAACTACATATGTATATGTCTGTATTCTTTCTTTCAGATTCTTTTCCATTATAGATTATCACAAGATATTGAATATAGTTCCCTCTGCTGTACAGTAAATTGGGCAATATTTCTTGTATGAGTGAATGAATGAATGAATGAGTGAATGAGACAAGTCCCTAGAACTGAGATCGAGTGTCAGAGCAGGACCTGCTGTCAGCTGACCTGCCGTACCCCTAGCAATGTGATTAGATTCCTGAGCCTGGAGCAAGGCTGAGCCCATATCTGGGGGTCAGGGGGGCCCAGCTACACTGTCAGGCATTCACTGTCACTTCAGATGTTCTTACCAGCGACCCTCAGCAGCCTGCCCAGTGTGAGCTCAAGAGGCTGTTGTGGTGGGCGTCTGGGACTCCCCCCAGGGCCTGCCAGGCTGACTGCACCGCACTGCGTATCTGGAACAGTGCAAAGGGAAGTGTGTCCTCCTCTCTTGCAGGCTGAGAATGGCCACTCAAGGGGAGCCCTTGGCAGAACAGCCCCAGTCCGCTCAAACTCCAGGGAATGACAAGCACCCCCTTGGCTCGGCTCCTCTACTGTACTAGTTATGGAAGATGAGGGAAAAGTCATCTTTTGTGTCACTGCCTGACTGACAGCATCATCTGCCGTCTCTGAGCCTTTGCTGAGTGTTCTAGAATGTAAGCTTTAGGGGGATAGGGATTCTGTGGGCTGTGTACAGTGACTGACATGAAGTGGCTGCTCTGGAACCACCTGTCGAATGAATGATGTGGTCCTCAGTGAGGCTCTCAGTAACCCTGGTGCCTACTGCTTTTGTGGGGCTACTTTCTACCCATGCCCAGCATCTCTGGGTTCTTCGCAGAGGGTGAGGGAAGATGCATGTGGTGTGTAGTACAATGTCTGTAATGGAGGGGTCCTCGGCAGACATTAACTAATGAGCCACTGCTCACATTTGGAGGATAATGACATTGAACTTGGTGAGGTCTGGTAAGTGACCTGCATTGACCTCCAGCCCGAAGCTCTTTCCCCTGCATGTCCAGAAAGTGCACACATTTGAATGGTGACCTGTCATTTGGGTTTACTTGATCAGTGCCCAGTGGAATGTTCATCTACATAATATTAATAGTGAACTATCAGGGACCAGGGATCCGGCTTCCCCGGGTGATGGGTTTGGGGATTAACAAGCAGTCTTGTGGCTTTGTTGGCCCATCCCACTGGGCCTGGAGCCTGGAGTGAGGGGCCGGAGAGAGTCCTGGGCACACAGCCGCGATTCTGCAAGCAGACAAACACCCAGTGTTCCTGCAGACAGGCCACAGAGATGGGGCTGCGTGGCCAGAACAGCTGGGCGGAGGCTGGTGGCAGGAGGCAGTGTGAGGCCCCGCTTTGTTCCTGGATGGTCATGGGGACTATCAGAAACATAGAGAAGCCCCTTTCCTTTCCCTCTGGGCCATAGCCCAGGATTCAGAGCTTCCTGCTCACTGGCCAAGGAGAGCCACCGGGAGAGCCCAGCTCAGCTTCTGCGCTGAGACTGGCAGGCGACCAGCAGCCCGGACTGCCTGGCCTGAGTCAGGGCCTCTTCACTCCCACAGCCCTCCGGCAGGCTCAGGAGTGGGTGCAGGGCAGAGTACCCACACCAGGAGTCTGAGTCCCCAGCTATGGTCCTTGTGCTGCTGCTCAATGTCGTGTGGCCTTGGGTGGGTCACCGACTTCCTGCCCCCGGGTGTCCTCCCAGAGCTGCCCTGGAGCTCAGGAAAGGACTTAGTTCCACATCTGCCTCCTAGTGTATGTGCCACACACAGTTAGGTTTTGGGTGAAGAAAGAAAGGGAGGCACGAATAGCATGCACTCCCTAATTATGTGAAGCAGCTGGGGTGCTTTCCAGAAAGATGGCAGAGTGAGTGCCTGATGGTCTCTGAATGAACAAGAGTCAGAAATGGAGACGGAAACGACTTCTTTAATGCAAACAGACGACAGCCTCATGCCCCAGCCCTAGAGGCTGTCTTGAAGCAATGGAATCTGGATGAAGTGACAAGGGCACTGAAAAGCCAGCACCAACCTGGATGACTTGTCACAGCCTCATCTGCACCCTCATCTTCTTCAGCTGCTGAGGACAGGTCACCTTTCAGAAACACACAGGCAGAAAGATTCAAAGACAGACCCCGATCCCCTAGGGGCAGCAGTGGGAGGAGACTATCTCTGGTCCAGATCACCCTGGCCTGTCCCCTAGCATGTGCTCACACACCCACGTGGGCACACCCATTGCCCTGAACTCCGGCTCAAGTGGGGACACAGCCCAGTGTTGCCCAGCACAAAGGGCTTGCTCAGGAAATGTCTGTGCACCTGAACTGATCGCCTCTCGAGGCTCTGACCTTTTCTCCATGGACACGTGGCAGGTGTTCTGGGTCCCCAGCTTCAATGACCGGACAATTCTTATCCTTGGAAAACTCTGGAGTCCATTAGCTTTTTCTTTTGTGAACCAGGTGGGCAGAGCCTGATTGGGCAGCCTCTTGTCTTTTGTCCACATTCTGACTGAAGACGTTGTTTAAATGCCAAGGGGCTCATCCCTTTATCATTGTTTTTACTGCAACTGCAAGAAGCCTAAACGTGTAGATCTCCCCTTGAACCACATCCTCTGTGATCTATTCATCGCTGACAATGAACACTTGGCATCGGCTTCAGGACGCATGGGACGCATGTAACTGTGTCCCCATGTAACTCCTGGGACGTTCCAGGAGCTCTCCAAAACCAGGCAGGCAGAGTCTGGGGATGTCAGGTTATTTGCAGAGTAACCTGCTGGTCCTTCTGGTGGTTTGACATCAGGAGCAATGTGGCTTATTGTGCCACACAGCGGATCCATGAAATCCTGAAATGTCCATGTTGGAAGCTCAGGTATCAAAATTGCTCCCTCCATTCCCCTGGAGTCCTCAGATGATCTGAAAGAATGCCAGTTTCTGGTAACTTAGATTCTGAAGCCAACAACTCTGCCTGAAAGAACAATATAATGTCTAAAGCTCCTCATATGGGAATCTGTCCTAACTCAGATTTATATGCTCCACAGAAATTTCTTCTCCCACAATGACAACTAAGAGAGGGTTTTGATGTTTGTCTTATATCAAGAACACGATGGTTGTCTGGCTGTCTAGCTGACGGGGTGGGTGGATGGATAGAGAGAAAAGCAGTGAGTGAGTTTGTTTCAAAGTCTTCATGCTTCCACACCTGGAAACAGAATGTGCTTTATTTATTCTATTTACCAAAAATAAGTAATTGTGAAACTTAACTATGGGAAAATACACATGATCTGAGTTGGATGCAGTGCTCCTAAGATCCCATCTCTAAAATGTATTCTTTTATCATTCTCTGAATTGAAGCATTCCTTTTATTAGGCAAGAAGTGTTTTTTTCCCCCCTATTTCTGAATAATCTACCCAGAAACTCTGGAGTTCCGTAAAATATACAGTTCATGGTTTATCGATTATAAGACTTTTTGAAAACTTTATGTAAAAATATTTCTGGACAATCCAAATAGCTGCTAAGTAAGTGTCCGTTATGTGCCTGAATTCTCTCTCAGAAATGGTGTTTAACTGGAAGTAACAGACCTTTAAAATCTAAGACTCAATTCACTTTTATTCTTACAATTTTTCAAAGCATTCTTTTCTCCTAGTGTATCCGTCAGCTTATACTGCAGTGACAAACATCCCAATATATTGACACACAAAAATAAACATTCATTTCTTGTTCCCTTTACATGAAGACTGTGGCACCTCTGGGCCCCGAGGCCCTTCGGGGCCTATCTTCCTATCCTGGGACCAAGCTGAAGGAACAGCAGAACCTGAGACATCCTGTTTTCCTGCTGCAGAGGGCAGAGAGGCCTGCTCATTCGAAAAGCTTCTACTGAGTCCCAGAAAACGTCACATTCCCAATCATCTCAGAGACAAATCGTGTCTCAGTGCCAAATCATGACAAATCAGGCCCAAGCCAAAGAGGCAGAAACATGTTTCTAGAACACTCAGGCACGTCACCTGGCAGTGGGCAGAGGTGGACCCGGAGGGAGTACACGGTGGGGAATATTAGTTCCATCCACTGCAGTTGCTTGTTCATGTAACGTGTTCTTGATCTTTCAATTAAGTCTCAGACCTAACGAAGCTTCGCCGATAGCACCGAATTTATTAACTAACAAGTCTCTTTCTAAAAGACTCATCCCTAATCTGTGACATTTTCTAATTTAATCTATTTTTTTTTTAATTTAACTCTACAGAGTGTAAAATTTTCTAGTTGAGTGACTATAGGCCATATAATACAGAAAGAACTTGACCAGGAGTCCAAGGATTTAGGGTTAGACACAGCTCGACTCTTAACCAGCCAGGCAGCCTTCTCTGGGCCTTAGCTTTCTCATCTCTGTACATTAGAGGTAATGACCACAGAAGCGTTTAGGACAGAAAGGAGCATCAAAGAAACAATTAGCTAAGGCTGATACAGGCCACGGCACCAGAGCAGCATCCCAGAGACCCACCTTCACTCTTTAGAATCTGGATTGTGGGGGACGTCTTGGCAAAAAGAGACAGGGTGGCGTTTGAGGATGCTCAGAGCAAGGTTGGTTACCAACGGGTACAGAGGGACATCAGCATTTTAGCAGCTGGCACAGCCATTTCAGGGCACCTCAGCTGCATGTCAGCCCTGTGTGATGTTTTTTCCACATTCCTGCAGATGAAGAAAGGCAGGGTTGCTGTGCAGAAAGAGTATTAAACTAGGCAATCACAAGACCTGCACTCTAAGCTTAGCTCTACCAGTTACTTGGCAGATTACTTAACTCTTATGTGCCCAGTTTCTCTGGAATGTAGGAAACAATCTCTGCCTGATGCAGTTGGCGTAAAGATGAATGGGGTAATGTGAGTGATGTGCCTGGCACAGCATCTGGGTCACCAATAGGTGTCCGAATTTGCACCTAAACCTGATTAGACCGTGACCTGAATCTGGGTCCCAAATCTACCACTTCACTAATTCTGTGAACCCATGTTCCTAGAAACACCATAAAACGGGTCCATTTATGGGACAGATGAATGGTGCTTATAAAGTGTTAAGAAGAGCGCCTTGTACGTAGTCAGCACACAAATAAATCCTGGTTTTATTCCTTGTTGCACTGAGCTCTGTACTGGTTTGCTGAGACCATCCCCATTAGTCTCTATCATTTCTGATATATTTTGCTCCTGATGGCTACCATCTTCCTTCTTCCTTTTTCTTTTATTTTCTTTTGTTCTTTTCCTTTCTATATCTTCTGTACAAAGTAAGATTGGCTTTGAGAACAGTGATATATTTGCCTGCAGATAACAGAAACCCCTTTTAGCTGGCTTTGCTAACGTGGAGATAGGACATGTTACACAGAAGGGAGTAAGGGGTGTCATGCCCATCGAGTCAGAAAGGCTCTGTTTCATCCAGTCTTTCCTCTCCTGTCAGTAAGACTGCCCTTGTGATTAGAAGAAGGAGGATGCCATTTCGCAATTAGGATTAAGTGTTCCAGGTGTGGATAGATATTTGGAGAGAAACAAGGCACAAGCCAGATCCATTTGTAATGGGTGTCCCCAGGAGTGTGGCCTAGAGGAGTGAGTGTGGAGAACCAGGTGGTCACACATGGCATCACTCATAGCTGGGGGCTGCAGGAAACATATCGGGGTCTCTGCAGAATCTCAATCAGCCCAAGAGAGGAAGAGTCAGCTTAAATATCTGCCAAGCCCAGAAGCTCAGAGGGCAAAGCGTCTGCCTGCAGTGTTGAGAGGCCAGGGTTTGATCCCTGAGTTGGGAAGATCCCCTGGAGAAGAAGATGGCAACCCACTCCAGTACTGTTGCCTGGAAAATCCTATGGACAGAGGAGCCTGACAGGCTACAGTCCATGGGGTCACAAAGAGTCAGACACAACTCAGTGACTAACAGTGTAAGCCCAGGGAGAGGCACCATCAGCTCCCGAGAGCATGGGACAAACAACCTTTCCTGCCCCTTACCTTGTCCACCGACCCCCACCCAGACCAAGAAGGGGCCAGAGATGCCCAGCAAGGAGGGAAAATGGACACGCTGGCCAAGGAGGAAAGCAGGTGACAACCAAATGCTTTCCCATCACCCATGGCTATCTTGAAGCAGGCCTGAACTGGGGAGAGGAGAAGCTCCAATTTGGTTAAGAATTATTTATTTTTATTATTATTGGCTTTATTAACTACCTAATTGAAACTGTTTTATGTGTACAAATGACCAGAGGATGGATAGATTATCTATCTATCTATTGTGGTAAGGACCTCACAGACCTACTATTAGTAACATTTAAGAAATATTTTGAAATACTCTTATATTTACGGAAGAGTTGTAAAGATAGTACATCTAGAGTAGAATTTATCAACCTCCTTTTTCTTTTTTTAAAAGATTTTGAATTGAGGTACAGTTGACATATAACATTATGTTAGTTTCAGGTGTGCAACATAATGGTTCAATACTTGTGTATATATTGTGAAATGATCACCACCATAAGTCTAGTTAACATCCATCACTGTACAGAGTTACCATTTTTTTCTCTTGTGATGAGAACTTTTAAGATTCAACCTCTTTCTTCATTGTCACCCTACCCCACCCCAGGAGCCCTTGTAGATCTTCATTTCTGTAATTGTTCCCTCATGAAAATTTAATACCACAAGTGTGTTGTGTATCTATGTATGTGCTGTGCTTTTAGAGGGCCACCAACCATGGTAATAGCTAAGGTTTTTTTTCTATACAACAACCAATTTTCACCCTTTAAGAGCACTTCTTCCATTGCAAATGTATGCTCTGGAGAGTCTCAGCACACTCTTCACCCAACACCCCTGATGTTAGTATGTTACATAATGGTAGTATGTTTGTCAAACCTGCAAAGCTAGCATTGGTGCAACAGCATTAACTAAACTACAGAATATATCTCGATTTCTCCAGTTTTCACAAAAATCCTTTTTCTGATCAAAGATCCCGTCCAGGATCCCATATTGCATTTTGCCATTGTGTCTCCTTCAGTTTCCTCCATTCTCAAGCTTTTCTAGACAATATCTCAAGCTTTTCTTGTCTTTCATGACCTTGACACTTTTGAACATTAGTACTGATCCGGTATACTGTTGAATTTCCTCAATTTGGGTTTGTCTAAGGTTTTCTCATGATTAGACTGCAGTTATGGATTTTTTGGGAAATACCATATGGCAGGGAATGCCCCCTTCTCATTTCATCATATCGGGGGTACATGACACCAGCGTAGCTTATTGCTTGTTATGTTAACCTCACTCACTTGGCTAAGGTGGTGTCTGACAGCTTTCTCCACTGGGAACTTATCTTTCCCTTTCCATACTCTCTCGATGAGAAGCAAGTCCCTGAATCCAGCTCAGACTCAAGGAGAGGCAATGTAAGCCCCAGCTTAAAAGAAGGAGGAATATCAAAGAATCTATGGACCTCTTTTAAAGTCACCACAGTAATTTAAAAATAACTGGGGGGAGACGCTTTGAGGCTATGCCGATGTCCTGCTTCTCCTTTGAGTTTTACTCACCAGTTTTAGCATTCATAAGGTGCATTTTGCCTGCGGCCATTATTACTGTGGTGTCTAATAGTGATTTTCATTTTTCTCATTTGTTCATTTGTTATTTGGAATCCTTTTGTAAGAAAGAGATAGCCCTTCTATTTGTTTATTCAGTAGGTTATTTATATTAGCATGGGTTCCTGGATTTTTTTCTTTTTTGAGTTTTAATACAATACTATCATTATTTACTTTGTTATTCATATTGTTCCAGCTTTGGTGATTGGAAGCTTTTTCACATTGGCTCCTCTGTCCTTCTGACATGCCTCCAATCCTTCCTTTCTTCCCCTTCCTTTTTTTCTTTCTTTTTAAAATCACTTTCTTACTTTCTGGCACTACAAAATGTTGCAGGCTCAACTTGTATTTTCTATACCCCAGCCCTGCTGCTGCTGCTGCTGCTAAGTCGCTTCAGTCATGTCCGAGTCTGTGCGACCCCATAAATGGCAGCCCACCAGGCTCCCCTGTCCCTGGGATTCTCCAGGCAAGAACACTGGAGTGGGTTGCCATTTCCTTCTCCAATGCATGAAAGTGAAAAGTGAAAGCGAAGTCGCTCAGCCGTGTCCGACTCTTAGCGACCCCATGGACTGCAGCCTACCAGGCTCCTCCATCCATGGGATTTTCCAGACAAGGGTACTGGAGTGGGGTGCCATTGCCTTCTCCATACTCCAGCCCTAGCATCAGACATTTCTCCAAGGAATCCTGGTTCCTAGAAACTTTTTTAAAAATATCTTTATTATTCATTTATTTATTTGGCTGTATCAGGTCTTCGCTGTGGCACATGGGATCTTTCATTGTGGAGCACAGACTCTCTAGCTGTGGCTCGTGGGCTTTAGTAGTTGTGGTCCCAGGGCCCAGTTGCTCCAGCATGTAGGATCTTAGCTCCCTGGTCAGGGATTGAATCCATGTCCCCTGCGTTGCAGGGCAGATTCCTAACCACTGGAACATTAAGAAAGTCCCCCTAGAAACTTTTAATTACCGAAGAGTGACCAGAAAAATCATGGAATATGCTCTAGATTTCTTTCAAAAGTCAAAGAATAACCAGCTCTTCAGGACAGGTTTGATAGGACAGTGGGAGATAAAAATGAAGTTGCTTCTTGATTGTATGCTGCATACTCCCTTGCCCAATTTAACAGTAACCCTGAGTCACTGTCCCTCCTAGGGTTGACCAGTTGGACTGATGGATGTGACATGCTTTGGAGAGTGAACAACACTTAACAAGTGCAAAAGCTGAGACATGTGGTCAGCTTTGGATACTCTGTTGTTTCAGGGCCTGAGGTCTCTGAATATCAAGTAGAAGAAATGATTCTTGCTACAAAAGGGAACCACTTGCTGTATTATTTGGCCTCTTGGGGTCATGGTGCTGAGAGGTGCTAACCAGAAAGGGCTTGCATTGCAACACCCTGGCCAAGTGCTTCGGCAGCAGAATGGACGTGAGGTCAGCGGGACTTCCTAACATCACGAGACTGCTCTTCATCTAAGAGCCAGAACAAGGAGTCTTTAGGGGAGATCTGGTGGACACCTGGCCATGACACTGGCCCATAGCCCTAAGGAAAAGCCCTGCGCTCAGAGGTCAAGTTTCACTGGAACCTCTCTGGTCAGGCCCAGCAAAGCCAATAGGAGAGGTTTTAGACTTCCAGTGAACTAAGTTATGTTTGTAATGGCAGAACCCGCCACCCCCACCCAGCTTCCTCTCTGATGACCAGAAGCAGCAGCTCTTCATCTGAGATGAGACAAAGACAGTTCCTTCTTCTGAGCTGCTGGGTTTCCTCCTGGCCCCTCAGAGGAGTTCCTCTCATCCCCGAGAAGAGGATTTTTCACTTCACAAGAAGGGAAGCTGATTAACAAGGGTCTGTACCTCAAAGAAGGCAGATGATTTGACTGTGAAGATGAATTCCAGCACCCATGTTTTCTGATTCTGCCCACGTACAGATTGGTAGCACTGCCCAGTTGGACTCCATGGGAAGTTTGCATGAGACAAAATCAGTGTGAGAGGACAGAGAGAAGCATGGCTCAGAGTCAGGCCTAGTGGGCAGGTTGTTTTAGTCTTTTGACCTCAGTGTCTCTGTCTTCAAAGTGAGAATGAATGGAATGATATTTGCTATTTTCTACTTGACTTATGCTTGTGAGGATGAAAGATTATAATCAAGAACATATGTTGAGCTAAGAAGAAGTAATAATGAATCCTGAGCAAACTCAGCCTGAAGCTTCCTGCTTATTGCCTGACAAATATAATTTAGTGAAAAGAGACTTCACTGAGGTTGGGAAAATTGAGAGTGGATGAACAAAAGTCTTACCAGCTCAGAGCATCTGTTATCCTGGCTATTCTTGGGTTCCTGACACAGACCAGGCACTCAATGAAGATGTGTCAACTGAATGAAGGAAGTGAGAGGGGAGCCAGTAAAGCAGTATTTGAAAGGGAGATTCCTTCAGTTCTGGGAAGGTCAGCAGACAACACTGGCTGAGATGCCACAGGTCCTGAGGCAGAGTCTAGGGACAGCCAGGCTCACCGGACAAAAGACAGGGAAACAGAGCCTGGAATGGAATTCTGGACATCAGAACTAGTAGGTCCACGCCCCCCAACTCAAATCCTTCACAGTTTGGGGAACAAATGTAAAGTGTCCCCCTCTGGGAAGCCTGTCCTATGCACAGACCCACACTGCTCTCTGCGCCCATCCCTCCAGGAGGGCAGGGAAGGACTCAGTTCCCTAGTCCCTTTGTTGCCTCTTGTGTGTGTGCATGCGGTGGGGGGGGGGGGGGGGGAATATCTCTGCTTTGTCTCTGTGTCCTCTTCCACACTCAGCACACAGCTTCCTTCCTAGTGAAGGCTCAGTAGAACTTTGTAGAGCTGAGCTTAAAATCTGGAAGGAAATTGAGTCTGGAGGAAGGAGCATAAAATGGAGAGGGATCAGGGTGTATAAGGATGCCCTGATGATGCACTTAATATCATGTGGGTGTCAGGCCAGAGGTCGAGGGGATTGAATGAGAGCCATCATGGACCCCAGATGGCTGATGTGGAGGAGGTGGGATCTGGAGCTGAGTAGGACCGAGGCTGGAATCTCAGCCAGCTGTCAAAGCTGTAGCCACAATTAAAGCTGGTGGGTGGGTTTGTATAAAGTGTCCATTGGCAGAATAATTTGGGGGAGCCTTTTATATCTGGGGAGTTGGTTGAGGGCAAAACTTGGCGGCAGGAGGGAAACCACAGGTAACCCAAAGTCAGCAGATGGGAGCTCCATAACGATTCCAAGAGACTGTTCATCTTGACATGGCCCCAGCAAGGCTGAAGGTGTATGGAGATTCCTCAGAGTCAATTAAGCAGATCTGGCAGGACTTCAGAGGACGGAGTTCTGGGCAGGAAAACCAGAGTAAATGTCCTGCCGCACACTATTCTGAGCCAATACAATGGAGAAGGAGTTGGGAGCACCAAGGTACAAATGCTCCAGGTATGCCCAGGTTGGCACTTAAGAGCATGACCAGTTCAAATCCTGACTCCACCATTTACTAGCTGGGCATTGCTGTGCAAGTGTCTTCACCTTAGGTGTCTCTGTTTCCTCATCTATGCAACAGGAAACGACCGAGCCTGTCTAACCTGATGGTGGTGAGTGTAAATGAGAAAGTGCATGTAAAGTGCTTAGCACAGCCCCTAACACGCAGTACGTGCTCAATGAATGTCATGTCTTATTTTTTAAATTACCACTGCCCACAGTTTCTCAACCTTGCACTATTGACGTGCTAGGCAGGATAATTCTTTGGTATGGCAGATGTCCAATGCATTGTAAGATGTTTAGCAGCATCCCTGGCCTCTACCCACTAGATACAAGTAGCAAATTTCAGTTATGAAAATCAAAAAATGTCTCCAGATATTATCAGATTTTCTGATGTCTGGAACAACAACAACAAAATAATCCCTGGTTTGGAACTACTGTGCAAACTCTGGTCCTGCCAGGTGCTGGTCTTCAGATAGTATTTTTCTGATGGGGCTGCAGTAGTGAGTATAGACCACACATGTCCTGGTCAAGATTGCTCAGATCCTAGGGTCTCCTTGATCTGGCTGAGGGACTCATCACAGGAGGCCACCATAGGAAGCTGAGGCAGAGGTGCAGCAGTGGCCAAGCCCCACTAGCGGTACGTGTAGAAGCAAACTGTCACCAGTCCAGGAGGTATATCCCAGCTACCGTGGATCAATGCAGGTTCAGAAAGACACCCGGGAAGAAAGAAGCAACAGGCACTGCCCAGGCAAAGGCATTCCCCCGAAGGAGAAGCCATAACATGGGTCCTCACTGCCAAACAGGTAGGGAGAGGCAATGGGATGAAAAGAGGGAAGGAGTTGTCATTATGAGCACCCACTGTATGCCAGGCATTGTACCAGGCATTATCTCACTGACTTTTCAGATAGCCCCATAATACCCATTTATTTATTCAGTCACCAATAAAAGTTTATTGCATGGCTGACACACAGGGAACTGTCCAAGGTGCTGAGGACACAGCAGGAAACAAACTTCCTGCCCTCATGCAGCTTACATTCTGGGGAGAGAAACTGACAACACTAGGAAGAAAAGGAGTCTGATGCACAGCCTGCCATATGTGATAAGAGCCATAGGGAAGATGGGAAAGGGTGCTGGGGAGCTGTGGGGTTGTGATAGTATATAGGGTGGTCAGCAAGAGCCTTGAGATCTCATGCCAGAAGTTCAATTTCAGTTTGCTCGTTGCTCCAAATTTACTGGCATAGCACTTGAGACTCAATAACAAAATGGATCAACACTAAATGTTAACTCCTCAACAAACGATATGGTGGAGAACCATATTGTTCTTAAGGGTACTGAGGCTCAGAGACCTGCCCAAAGATTCTCAGCCACCAGGTGGAGAAGCCAGGTGTTGACCGATTTCCAACTGACTCAGAAGCTTAGGCCCTCCCCACAGGGCTAAGTTTCAGGACTTGTCAGAGTTTAAGCAACATGGGATGATCCAGGGGTTGGATGATGGGGATCTCCCTCTCTGGGGAGACCTTACAGCAGGAGAACTCAAGAGTGAGAAAGGAACAAAGATGTAGGCTGAGGGAAGAAGAGTTTATAAATATCTGGGAGGATGAGGAAGGCTGAAAAAAAAAAAAAGAAGGCTGTTGGGACCAGGGAGGGAAAATTATCAGTTAATTAAAGCAAGCCAAACTGTTCAGACATACTTGTTCAGTCCTTAGAAGCCTGGGATCTTCCTTCCCTGAAATTGCCAGGCACTCCCTAATCCAGAAACAAACAAAGGGATGTCCAAGAAGCCTGAGAGGCAAGAGTGGAGGAGGATTGTAAACTCCAAAAGCCATGGCACTGCACATTCTGAGGCTGGCTTACTTGGCAGAGGGTGACACAGTTGACATCATGCAAGGTCATGGGCACCCAGCACCCATGCCAACTCAGTCGCTGTCCCCTGCCACCCACACCTGTGATGATGGTCTAAAAACTGATTATGATGATGACCCTGAGTCACGAAGAAAGGCTGAGGTTGCTCTCAGGACATGACTGTCTACTGAGCCAAACACAAGTGTAAAAGGTCACCTCTGTACAACCTCTTCTGGCCTCATGTTAGAGCCCTCAGCCAACAGCTCGTCAAAGACTTCTTCGTGTGGTTGTCTCCCTACAGAACTGGGGATCTTTGAGGACAGGAACAGAATTTCTGCTTCCTCTCTCTGTCCGTCCTGCCCAGCATAGGGTCGTTCCCATAGGAGGGATGCAAAAGTGTTTGTAGAATGAAGATGGAAACCTAGTCCCATCAAAAAGGTGCGTATGAAAGCCTTAGCCCTTGTAGAATTCATCTTCTGTTTACAAACCACCAACTCAGACCCTGTAACCTGAGAATCGTCTTTCCAGACAACAGAGGCTATCCTGCACCTGAATTTTCTCTCAAGGGCACCTCCTACCGTCATCCCTTGGGTTTACTCTGCACTGAATGTTGAGTCATCCCTTGCCTTTCCTGTCTTCACTTCACTCCCACCTTGTTATGTGTTCAGTTGAATTGGCTTCTCTGATATTTCTGACACCTGCCTCCTTCTTTCCTTTCTCTATTCTCCCGATTTAGTTCAGGCCCTCTGGGTCAGGTGTGATGCTCACTTTACATCTTCCAGTTGTTATCTAGTCTCCTCAAACAATCTTTACATTCCCCTTCCATTCAAATTCCAAAGCCCAGTAGGATCACATCTCTTTCCTTCTTGGAGCCTCCATGGGTTCCCTTCTGTTGTCCCCGTTTCAGTACGTTCCCCATAAGCCCTGCAATCCCTCCTATTCAGAGCTCCTTCTCTGTCATCTATCCCCAGCCCCCCCCCCCCTGTCTTGTCTCCTCCTGATTTTCCGGTGTGTCCCTGGACCCTGAGGTCTGGCACAGCGCCCACTCTGTGCTCCAACTCCTGGGCCTTTGTTCCAGTGTCCTCCGCTGGGCAAGCCCTTCCTTCCCATGGCCACAGGTCTCAGCCCCAAAGCCACCCCTCCTAAGAAGCCCTCCTGATTCTCTGCCTGCCTTCTCTTGGTAGTGATCACATCCCTCCTGAATGTCCACAACATTTACCTTTCACCCTTGTTGTGACATTGGTCACCAAACACCAAATTATAGCTGTTGTTGTTCAGTCGCTAAGTTGTGCCTGACTCTTTGCGACCCCATGGACTGCAGCACGCCAGGCTTCTCTGTTCTTCACCATCTCCCAGAATTTTCTCAAACTCATGTCCATTGAGTTAGTGATGCCCTCCAACCATCTCATCCTCTATTGTCCCCTTCTCCTCCTGCCTTCAATCTTTCCCAGCATCAAGGTCTTTTCTAATGAGTCAGCTCTTCGCACCAGGTGGCCAGAGTATTGGAGCTTCAGCTTCAGCATCTGTCCCTCCAATGAATATTCAGTGTTGATATCGTTGTGTACCTCCCCTAAAGTAGTCTCCAAACTTTATTGATTTTCTTACTCCACTAGTAAAAGTTTGAGAATGCACACCAACACGTACACTCTTTATTTACTTATAAATTGGACCATTGTACTAAAATATTTTGTACAACCTGAAACACAATAAGAATAGGAATTTATGGAAGGATGTGATAAAAATAGTTGATATAGAAGCCTGGTGTCTTTTACCTGTGCCCCCAGAACTCTGGTGTGTGCTGCACTTTGGAGATCACCGGTCTAGCGGGGGAAGGACTCAGACTGCGGAGGCATGAAGCTGAGGCTGTTCATGGGGTGAAACATCCATTGGGGAAGAGAAGCAGGTGGCAGAGCCAAGCAGTTCTGGGAGAGGAGAGGTGCTCTCTGGATGGCTGCTCCTGCCCACTGGCTCCAGGAAAAGGCTCAGTAAAGCATGGCAACCCAACCAAGCATGGCAGTTGGAAGCAGTTGAAGAGGATCCCTGGGCAGGAGAGGAACAGCAGCTGGGCAAAGTGGCTGCCTGGGAATTCCAGGCCCTCTTTAGATGCCAGGCCATGTCCTTGGGGAGTAGAGGCCTCAGGGGAATGGAGCAGGCTGTCAGCACCGTGTCCCCCTGAAACTTGCATCTCAACCAACAATGACAGCTCTAAGCAGAGATGCTAACACAGTGTGGCTCCCACAGTATTTGATGGACAGGAAGCTAGAGCCCAAGGGAAGGTGCCCAAGGTGACCGTGACGCTGATGATGTGTGAACTCTCTTCACACTTGGCCTCTAGTTTGTGTGTTAGCATTCACACTCTTGGGGAGGCACCCTGTCACCATTGACAGGCTTGCAGCCCCAGCTGCTCAGACCAAGCTGCTTCTGCAAAATGGAGCTGGTTGGGCTCTGAGAACAAGAGGCAGCTTCTGCTAATGCCCTGGCCCCAAACACACGCATGCTCACACACACACACACACACCAGGTGGGACTTCTCTCTGTTAGTACACCTTCAGCAATGTTTTTTTCCCTATAATGCCCCCTTCCCCCATCATAGTGGTTTCAGGGCCTCTATGTCTGGTATGTACACAGCCTCTCAGAGCATGTTTTATCTTCAACAAAAAGCATGACCTTCTCTCCCAAAGGGAGGTAACTTGGGGAGACAGATGGGGCACGGTTGAGGATGGGGAAGGAGGGCCCCTGCCTGCTCCTCACCATCTTCTGAGCCACAGGAGAGCTAAGGAAGGTTGGGGGGACAGTTGGCTTGGCCTTGTCACTGCTCTGCGTGTCCTCCGTCCATGACTTTGACTATGCTGTTTGCCAAGTTGCAAGACTGGGGAGAGGCATTGTGGGAGGATTCTGGTGCATTCCTGGTTCAGCTGTGGAAGAGAACCCCCAAGCATCAGGTCTCCTTGCCATGATCAGCCCCTGGGGCCAATGCCTCAATGGAAAGGAAATCCATTCTTTCCTTTATTCAATCAACAAGCATATGATATGTACCTACCATATAATAAGCCCTTGAGAAGATGCACAGAAAGAATAAGGTAGAATCTACACTCACATTGAATGTAGCAACGTTTGTTAGGGGGAGGATTAATCTAGGATTAATTAACCTATGTGCACCACCCTGTCCATTGGGAGAGAAGGGTCCCAGCAGAGATGCCTAGAGAGAGAAGAAAAGAAGGGGAAGTGGGGAGAGAATGAATGGGTTCAGACAGAGAAAGTGAGCGCACGCCCCTCCCAACCGGTATTGCTAAGCGGTGGCAGCATTTTATCACAGCAGCTAAACTGGTATGGCTTTGTAGTTAATGTTTTACTTGGATTGACTAATTTAATACAACAGTCCTGTGAGATGGGTACTCTTATTCACTTGCCCCATTTTTTGGATGGTGAAACTGAGGCTCAGAGGGCTAAGCAGATCCTGCCAAGGATCTACGATCACTGAGGGACACTGCTCTGACACATTGCCTCATTGCCTCTCCTCTCATCTGCAGTCTCAGTTAATGTCTGATACCCTGTTCAGAGCACCCTACGAGATTGTACACAAAAAAATGAATGACCAGCATGGAGTCTCACAGCTCTTAGGGGGTCACAGTCTGACCTACGCCCAGGTCTCCTGATTGCCTCACATATTTTTAAATTCTGACACAGTCTCCCAGGTTGCCAGGGCACAGGCTAGGATGCCAGGTGCCTTATAAGAGAGAGTAAGGGTGGAAATGGAGAAGGCAATGACACCCCACTCCAGTACTCTTGCCTGGAAAATCCCATGGACAGAGGAGCCTGGTGGGCTGCAGTCTGTGGGGTGGCTAAGAGTTGGACATGGCTGAGCGACTTCACTTTCACTTTTCACTTTCATGCATTGGAGAAGGAAATGGCAACCCACTCCAGTGTTCTTGCCTGGAGAATCCCAGGGACGGGGGAGCCTGGTGGGCTGCCGTCTATGGGGTCGCACAGAGTTGGACACGACTGAAGCGACTTAGCAGCAGCAGCAAGGGTGGAAAAGAGTTTGGAGGTTCATGAATACGTTAAACATAGAATTATCATGTGGTCTAGCATTTCCCCTCCTAGACATAGACCCCAAATATTGGAAAACAGGTGTTCAAACAAAAATGTGTACATTAGTGTTGAAAGCAGCTGGAAGATAGAAACAGCCCAAATAGCTATTAACAGATGAGCAGATAAACAAAAAGCAGTATACAGTGGAATATTCATCAGCCATAAAAAGGGATGGGATTCTGACACATGCTACAACATGGATGAACCTTGAATACATGATACTCAGTGAAAGAAGTGAGACATCAAAAGGCTATATATTGTATGATTCCATTGATATGAAATGTCCTGAGTAGGTAAATCCATAGAGAGAGAAAGCAGACAGGTGATTAACAGGGACTGGGCAAAGGAGAGAATAGGACGTGACCGCTAATGATTACAGGCAACTCGGTAGTGGTGACAGTTGCTCAGCACTATGAGTGTACACTTTAAATAGTGAAAGCTTGTATGTTGCATGTGTTTTACCACAATAAATAAAGAGGCAGTTCTTAGAATCAGCAGGGACTTCTTTCTGAGAAAGCAGAGGGTCACAGAGCAACAAAGAGGAGCGATGCAGACAGTAGCCCAGGTTCTCTTAAAGGAGAGGTGTCTACAACTCAGGGAACGTCCTTAAAATTTCCTGAACTCTTTAGAGAAAAGGCTTCTTACAAATCAGTAATCATTAGGTCTCAGGTCACTTCATCACAGATGGCATTACAACTAACCATTTGTCCAGTGTGATTCTGTTTTGGATTTCTGCCCCCAGCCTGGAGTTTCCCAGACTCCACTGTGCATCACAATCACTATGGACATTTTGTGAAATGACAGATTCCTGGGCCTCGTTCCCAAAGACTCGGGTTCTGCGGGCTGAGGTCAGGGAACTATGTTTTACGAAGCTTCCTGGAAATTGTGGTGCAGCCTGTTTTCAGTGGGTATTTGAGACCCACCGTCCTGGCCCACTGAAGTGCGCAACTCCATGCCTGAACAAGACCCTGCTGGAGAGATGTGTTCTCAGGCTGCCATCCTGCATCCACCCTCAGCCTTCTGGCGAGCAGACTTGCCCGTGGACCCCATATCCAGCATTGGTCCTGCTTTGAATGTCATCCCATCAAATGTCTTATGAAGGTCCTCATTTTAAACACAGTATCCCCCCAGTCCTTGGGAATGGTCCTGGGGCCTCATACAGCCTGTGCATTCTTGGACAGGTAGCCCTGGCTGGAGGTGACCCAGTTGTATCAACACCAGGCTTGTCCACTTCAGACTAGAGGGCCTCAGAGGACATTCTACACTTTACTTTAAAAAAAATTATTTAATTAACAATACATAATTGTTATTAAAGAGAAAAATATATAAATAGGCAAAAGGGGATTTAATTAGTTATTCCTAATCCCTCTATGCCCATTATTAGTATCTTCTTGTATAACTTTCTATACTTTTTCCTATACAAATGTGTGTGCACGTGTGTGTGGGTGTGGGTCTCTGTGTGCTTTATGTGTTTATTCAACAAATATTTATGGATTGCCTACTCTGTTAGATACTGTACTGAGAGCTAATAATAGTGGTCAAATGATACACACAACGGAGAAGGCAATGGCACCCCACTCCGGTACTCTTGCCTGGAAAACCCCATGGACAGAGGAGCCTGATAGGCTGCAGTCCATGGGGTCGCTAAGAGTTGGACACGACTGAGTGACTTCTCTTTCACTTTTCACTTTCATGCATTGGAGAAGGAAATGGCAACCCACTCCAGTGTTCTTGCCTGGAGAATCCCAGGGACAGAGGAGCCTAGTGGGCTGCTGTCTACGGGGTCGCACAGAGTCGGACACAACTGAAGCGACTTAGCAGCAGTAGCAGCAGCAGATATACACAAAAATCCCTGCCCTTAAGGAGCTTGCAGTATATACATTTGTTTAAACTTAAAAAAGAAAAAAGAACGGTATACAACTTTTAAGGGATCTTTTCCCCTTAATAGTATATTGCAAATGTCTTTCCATGTTTTATCAATGAATGTAGATTGATATCATCATTGTAATGATCATACACTATTCCATTGGCTATATTTATAACATTTAACCAATTATACATAAAATGACTTGGTCTAGTTTCTCACTGTTATAAGCAATTTTGTGATGATCATGTTTGTCTAATGATCTTTGATGCCTTTAGACATTATTAGATATTACTATTTACTTAGCATAAATTCATAAAAATGGAATTTTGAGGTCAAAGGGCATGCACTCCTTTATCTGTTTTCAGGACAGTTGTTAAGACTTTTCATTTTGAAATATAAATACAGATTCACAGGAAGTTGCAAAGATAGTACAGAGAGGTTCCATAGACCATTCACCCCGTTTTCCCCAATGGTTACATCTTGCAAAACTATAGTACAATGTTAAAACCAGAAATTTACACAGTGACAACGTATGCAGTATTGTTCTATGTGATTTTTATTACATGTAGATTCCTGTAACCACCGCCAAACCACCAGACTGTTCCATCACCCAGAGTCCTTCCTCCTGCTAATCCTTTATAGTCATTCTCATCCCTCTCTCTTCAACCTTCCCAGATGCTGACAACCACTAATTTGTTCTCCATCTCTAATTCAGTTATTTTGAGAATGTTTTGTAAGTTGAATCAAACATTATATGCTCTTTTGAGAAACTTTTTACTCAGCGCAGTGCCCTTGAGAGCCATACCAGTTGTTATATGTATCAGTAGTCTCTTCCTTTTTATTGCTGAGTGGTGTTCTGTGGTATGGATGCACCACTGTTTTAACCCTCACCTATTGAAAAGCAGTTGTTGGGTGTTTTAAAAATATAGCTGCTGTGAATATTTGCCTCCAGGTTATGTGGGCAAAAGTTTGCCTTTCTCTGAGATAAATGCCCAGGAATACTATTGTTGGATCCTATGTTAAGTGTATCCTTAGTTTTTAGAAACTGCCAAACTTCTTGGAAGGAAAGTTATGACCAACCTAGACAGCATATTCAAAATCAGAGACATTACTTTGCCAACAAAGGTCCGTCTAGTCAAGGCTATGGTTTTTCCAGTGGTCATGTATGGATGTGAGAGTTGGACTGTAAACAAAGCTGAGTGCCAAAGAATTGATGCTTTTGAACTGTAGTGTTGGAGAAGACTCTTGAGAGTCCCTTGGACTGCAAGGAGATCCAACCAGTCCATCCTAAAGGAGATCAGTCCTGGGTGTTCTTTGGAAGGAATGATGCTAAAGCTGAAACTCCAGTATTTTGGCCACCTCATGTGAAGAGTTGACTCATTGGACAAGACTCTGATGCTGGGAGGGATTGGGGGCAGGAGGAGGAGGGGACGACAGAGGATGAGATGGCTGGATGGCATCACCGACTCGATGGACATGAGTTTGAGTGAACTCCGGGAGTTGGTGATGGACAGGGAGGCCTGGCGTGCTGCAATTCATGGGGTCGCAAAGAGTCGGACACGACTGAGCGACTGAACTGAACTGAAACTTTTTCAGAGTGAGTCTTCCATTTTACATTCCTACCGGCAATGTCTGAAAGACCAGTTTCTCCACATCCTTGCCAGCGTTTGGCATTATCACTGTTTGTTATTTTGGCTGTCTCAGTAGTTGTGTAGGGATATTTCACTCAGGTTTCACTTTGCATCTGGATGATGGATAATGCCATTGAGTATCTTTGCATGTGCTTGTGTACCTTCTGTATATCCTCTTTGGTGAAATGTTTGTTCATATCTTTTGCCTGTTTTTTTTTTCTTTCTTTTGCCTGTTTTTAATTGGATTGCTTATTTATTTATTTTTACTGCTGGATTTTGAGAGTCTTTATATGTTTTCTAGTCCTTTGTCAAATATGTGGTTTGTGAATATTTTCTCCTGGTCTATAGCTTGTCTTCTCATCTTCCTAATAGAGTCTCTTGCAGAGGATAAGTTTTTCGTTTTGAAGAAGTCCAATGTATTGATTTTTTTTCTTTTATGGATCAAACTTTTGATGTTATATCTAAGAACTCTTCACTGAACTCTAGGTTTTGAAGATTTTTCTCCTATGCCATCTCTGAAAGATTTATAGTTTTACAATTTATCTTTAAATCTGTGACCCATTTGGGGTCAAATTTTGTGTAAAATGTTGGTTTGTGTTGAGTTCCACAGTTTTTGTCTATGGCTGGTCAATTGTTCCAGCATCACTTTCTGAAAAGACTGTCCTTTCTTCATTGAATTGCATTTCATCCTTCGTCAAAGGTCTGTTCTTGTGTGGAACTATTTCTGGGTTTGCTCCTCCGTTCCAGTGATGTATGTTTTGCCAATATCACACAGTCTTAATGACTCTAATTATATAATAAGCCTTAAAATCAGGTAGAGTGATTTCTCGCACCATAATTTTTTCTCAAAACTGTTTTAGCTGTTCTAGTCCTTTTGGCATGTACTTTTGAAGGCCCTTGATAACATATTGCCCCAGTGCCCCCAAAAGGTGGTGCTAATTTAAACTTCCGCTAGCAGTGTGGGGAGGTGCTGTTTCCATACACCCACACCAGCCCTGGCTGTTATCATTCTTTTTAAATCTTGGCCTATCTGATAACTGAAAAATTATATCACATCCTTATTTTCAATTGCATTTCTTTGGTTACCTTTCAATCTAGGAAGGCAGCCAGGGCCCCCAGATCTTAGGTATAAAAGTTTGGTATCCTTGAAGCTTCACATGGAAGATTTCAGAAATGTCCATCAGAGAAAGCAGACGGGTTTGTGTGGCATCCATTGGTGACGCCTTTTCCTTCGATGAAGGCATTTCACACCCTCTTCCTAGTTTGTTCTTGTTCTTCTGGCTTCTGGAGAGGAAATCATCTGTTTAGCCACCATACACGTTCATCTTCAGGCAGGCTTCCCTCCACTGAAAAGCCCAAATGTCCCTTCAAACCATAGTCAGAAATTGACCATGTATTGCTGTAGAACAGAAGCTGACAACATTGTAAAGCGACTATGCCCCAGTAAAAATCAATCAGCCAATAAATAAATAGATAATAAAATACCCCCCCCCCCCAAAAAAAAGTTAACCATGTCTCACCTCCATCATTCCTGCTGTGGTTCATATGCTGCCATCTCTAGCATGGATAATTGCCAATAGTCTTCCAACCGTGTCCTGACTTCTACACTTGTCCCCCAGCATCTGTTCTCAACCCTGGAGCCAGAGGGTTGTCTAAAATACAGATCTCTCCTATGCTAAACCCTCTCTTCTCCCCCAGGGTAAAGCCAAAGTTCCCAGATGACCTGCCCACTCGCCGTGCCCCATCCCCTCCAGGACCTCTGCTTGGTCCCTCCGCTTTAACCACCACGGTCCCTGCTGTTTCTCAAACACACAAACATGCTCATATGCAGTCATGATTATTTCCTCAGGATTAATTTCGAAAATCCAATTGCTGGGTTGGAGGATGTACATTTGTAAAAGCTTTTGGCAGTTGTTTCTGCAGGGAGGCAGTATCCATTTCCACACTTACCAGCAATGTGTGAGTGTGCCTCTTCCCCTACTCACCACCACGGGGTGTTGTCATTTTTAGAAAGCCTTTGCCAAGCTGTTCCCTGCTACTGTATTCTCCATGTGAGATTTAAAGAAAGAGTTTTGTATGACTGGATCAAAATCCGCCCTTTTACAGCAATTCAGAGACAGTCTTCGTATGGATGTTTCTTGTAACCATCCTTGTATCAGCCAAGGGCAAGAGCCTAGAGATGTAACCGTGGAGGTGTGACAAGCTGTCTGGACACGGAGCTTTGCAGGAGTCTGACACATTGTAAAGGGGGCACTTAGGGGTCTGGGGGAGAGGATGGGTGGCATATGTTTTATGTGCCATTTTTCTGAATTGTGGCTTTTCCCAGCCAAGCTCTGGACAGGACCTAGAGGGCTGACATTTCAAGCTTCTGCTGTTCTTCCAAAGGCCTGCCTCAGACCAGTGGTTCTCAAACTGAGACAGTCTCAGAATCACCTGCATCAAACAGAGACCACTGATTTAATATGTCTGAGATGAGGCCCAAGAACTTGCATTTCTGACAAGTCCCAGATGATGTTGATGCTGCCAGTCCAGGAACCATGCTGGATAACCACCAGCCCCATGGAACCTCCATTATGGCATGGACCACATTATAAGGCTATGCAGTCTTTCCTGGGTCTTTCTCCCCTACTTGGAGATGGACCCTAGAATGGGGGTCATATTTTATCTCAGCCCCTCCAGGGCCTGTTGAATTTCTCAGCACAGAAGTCTCATTGAAGTTTTCCCAGGAGAATGAACAGGGACCGAGTGATCTCTGCAGGTGATTATGTAAGAATCGTGTATGTTGGTCAGTAAAGAGGCGAAGGGTGGAGGTCCCCCTGGGGTGCAAAAGTTGGAGAATTATCCGAGGATTCAGTCTCACTTCCTCTGACAGTCAGATTCTGATGTCATCAAGAAGATACTCAGACATGAAACAGAAAAGGAGAACAGTGGACTTGTTTTACAGGTGAGGTCTTGAAGACCCCAAGAGGGGAATGACTAACTCAAGGTCACAATCCTGAGTGATGACACAGGTGAGACTTGACCCCTGACTTCCCTGACAGCCCCCTGTAGAGGAGGTAGGGTGGGAAGGGAAGGGTGGTTTGAACTCGGAGAACGAACTCGGAAACTGGCCAGGGTTCTCCATCCATCACAGACTTCTTACACCTCCCTGCAGCCCTTTGGGCCTCGACTTGCTCACCGGTAGCCTGAGTATGAGGCCAACCCAGTGATGCCTTGGGGTGAACTGAACTTGGCTGACTGTTGCGAATGGACCTAGCACTGTACCTGCCATGTGGAGGGCGTTTGAGACTTCCCTGCCTCAAGTAACTTCTGCTGGACTTTCCAGGGTCCCCTCACCCTCACTCAGTGCTGTGATTCTAAAGGGTAGTGTGGTCTCTGGCTGCACTTTGACCCTGTGAGTCTTCTGCTCCATGAAGGGGCCGGGGGAGAAGCTGAAGAACCTTTCCAGTTTCTTCCAGGAAGAACGCACACCTGAAGGTGCAGATGGGACCTCATGTGATGTCAGCCCCTGATCACATTTTGTCAACTTCCCTTCCCGCCTCACCACATCCTCCTGGGGTTTTCGGTGTTAGAGCTCAAGTGGAAGGTGCAGGCAGAAGTTAAATATAGAAAGGCACCTACTCATGGTGAAATGCGTGGGCCGAGCCTCGGGTGAGGGGGCGTAAGCACATGCTAAATTTAGCGGCCTGACTTCCTCTTCTGGCCCCTTACAAGCCATTATGCAAACACCGATGCTTGTCAGTTTCCCGCTGAGGAGGACTTCAAGGGCTGAAGACGAGAACTTGGCAATGAAGCCTGCCGGTTAATCATGGCCCTCCGCCCCTCGATGATCCCATCTGTTATCACTTTTTACCCTCCCGGCAGTCATGAGAGCTGGGCATGGAGGGTGTTGCTGATCTCAGTTCACAAATGAGCAGGCCGGGGGACTTGCCCAACATCATCGCCCGGCAGAGCCCAGACGTAAACTCAGGGTTTCACCCTGACTCCCCTCTCAGTTCCTGAGAACCCAGCACAAGAGTGCACTGGGCTTGGTGGTCCAGTGGCTGATAAATAACATCCCAGCCTGCAGATGTTCCCCAGGGCCCTGAGCAGTTTGGTAACTACAGGTGGAAAGCCGGCATGCTAAAGAGTATGACCAGGGACGGACCAAAGCCTTGCTACTCAAAGTCTGGCCTGCAGCCCAGCAGTGTTGGCCTCAGCTAGGTGCTCAGAAATGTCAGTGCCCAGCCAGACCCCAGACCTGCTGAATCAGAGTCTGTATTTTAATACGGTTCCCAGGGGACTCGTGTATATATTTAGGCTGATGAAGCTCTAGCCTAGTGCTCTGAGTGGTGCCCACTTAAAGAATCAATTCATAGGATTTTCAGATTCTAGAAATGTGTTCTTTTACTGTCTCATTTATTCAGCTGCCATCTATTGATTAAATTCCACATTTGAGGCCTTGTGTTAGAATCTGGGGGCTTCCCTGGTAGCTCAGAGGATAAAGAATCTGTTTGCAATGCAGGAGACCTGAGTAGCTGCTAACCCTTATGATTACTTGCTGTGTGTTTGGAGAGCTGTTTTGATTTTTTTGTTGTTAATTAAGATGTAATTGACACATAACATTGTATTAATTTCAGCCGTAAGACATGATTCAATATTTGTATATGTTGCAAAATGATCACCACAGTAAGTCTAGTTAACATCCATCACCACGCATGGTTACAATTTTTTTTTCTTGTGATGAGAACTTCTAACAACTTATTGACCAGAGACATATTAATACATCTTATGTTACCTGAACATTATTGACCAGAGACGTATCAATATTCACTTACCTAACAAATTGCCAGCCACAGGCATTAGTTTCTGCAAAAATCGTTAATATCTTAAGATCTACTCTCTTGGCAACTTTCAAGAATACAGTATAGTATCATTAACTATAGTCACTTTGCTGTACATTATATCCCTGCTGCCAAGTTGCTTCAGTTGTGTCCAACTGTGCGACCCCAGAGACAGCAGCCCACCAGGCTCCCCGTCCCTGGGATTCTCCAGGCAAGAACACTGGAGTGGGTTGCCATTTCCTTCTCCAATGCATGAAAGTGAAAAGTGAAAGGGAAGTCGCTCAGTCGTGTCCGACTCTTCGCGACCCCATGGACTGCAGCCCACCAGACTTCTCCATCCATGGGATTTTCCAGGCAAGAGTACTGGAGTGGGGTGCCATCGCCTTCTCCACATTACATCCCTAAGGCTTATTTATTTTATAACTGGATGTTTGTATCTTTTGACCACTTTGACCCATTTTGCCTGTCCCTCTATCACCTGCCTCTGATGACCACCGATCTGTTTTCTGTATATATTAGTACCATTTGAGTTGTTTTCCATCTTTTTGATTCCATATGTAAGTGAGATTGTATGGTATTTGTCTTTCTTTGTCTGGATTATTTCACTTTCCATAATGCTCTCAAGGCCCATCCCTGCCGTCGAAAATGACATCACTTCCTTCTCTTTGAAATAGTCTGAATGATATTCCATTGTATATATCACACTTTCTTTATCCATTTATCTATTGATGTATACTTAGATTGCTTCCCTGTCTTGTCTGTTTTGAATAATGCCGCAGTGAACATGGGGGTGCATTATCTTTTCGAGATATTGTTTTCATTTCCTTTGAATAAATACTCAGAAATGGAGTTGCTAGATCATATGGAGGGTCTGTTTTTAATATTTTGAGGAACCTCCATACTGTTTTCCGTAGTGGCTGCACTAATTTACATCCCCACCAACAGTGCATAAGGGTTTCCTTTTCTCTACATCCTCATCAACACTTGTTATCTCTTGTATGAGTTTATTAATCATCACAGTGGCCTATGAGGTAGGTGTGTACAGTTCGTAGACGGGCGGCAGGAGACTTTAGGCAACATGCTTGAGGTCATGGTGCTTAGTAGGTAGCAGAGCCAGTATCTACTTGGGCATGTGGCTCTTAACCAAGAGGCCTCTCCACATCTATGGATTAAAGAAGAATCAGAGCAGCATGGCCCAGCCAGAGCCCAGACTCAGTCAGGAAGGACCTGAGCAATCAGTTGTGCTGGGGCTTTCATTGAATTTTGGCTTTAAGCTACAGAGCCAGTTACTTGAGTAACATCTCCTGCAGGTTCTATGAGAGATGGAGCTGCTCTGATTGGGTGGAGGTGGCCCCCAGGTCATGCCTCTCTTCCCCCCAGGCCACCACCTTGCCTGTGCCCTCTGGAGTGCCACAGAGCGTAGAGTGAAAGCTGCTTACAGGCCAACTTCTTCAGATGCAGAAACAGGAGCGAGAGAAACAAGATGCCTTGTCCAAGATCGCAAAGCTGATGGAGACAAAGTGAGCCGGGGCCTTGTGGGGTAAAGGTGAGCTCTGTTCCACACAAGGGCCAATCTGTTTCAGAGAGCACGTGGCTGACTTCTGTTGGAGCATTTCTGAATTGCATTAGAAATTAAGGAACCCTAATGAGATCATGGGAAATAGATGGGGAAACAGTGTCAGACTTTATTTTTTTTGGCTCCTAAATCACTGCAGATGGTGATTGCAGCCATGAAATTACAAGATGCTTGCTCCTTGGAAGGAGAGTTATGACCAACCTAGATAGCATATTGAAAAGCAGAGATATTACTTTGCCAACAAAGGTCCATCTAGTCAAGGCTATGGTTTTTCCTGTGGTCATGTATGGATGGGAGAGTTGGACTGTGAAGAAAGCTGAGTGCCAAAGAACTGATGCTTTTGAACTATGGTGCTAGAGAAGACTCTTGTGAGTCCCTTGGACTGCAAGGAGATCCAACCAGTCCATCCTAAAGGAGACAAGTCCTGGGTGTTCATTGGAAGGACTGATGCTGAGGCTGAAACTCCAATACTTTGGCCACCTGATGCGAAGAGTTGACTCATTTGAAAAGACTCTGATGCTGGGAGGGATTGGGGGCAGGAGGAGAAGGGGATGACAGAGGACGAGATGGCTGGATGGCATCACCGACTCAATGGACATGAGTTTGGGTGAACTCTGGGAGTTGGGTGATGGACAGGGAGGCCTGGTGTGCTGCGGTTCATGGGGTTGCAAAGAGTCGGACATGACTGAGCGACTGAACTGAATGGAACTGAATGAGGTCACATTGACTACTACAGGCCCTTCCCCTAGAATTATTCTGTCTATCTGTCTGTTTCTCTGTCTCACACACACACACACACACACACACATGAGATATGTCTTAAGAGTAAGAATGTTCAGAGAGCCCCTGAAGCCAAGAAGCAACCCGGAACTCTAGGGTCTAGAATCTTTATGTGGGGTTTTTGTCTTTGCTGAAACCCATGCAGAGGGACATGAGAGGGGCTCAAACAGGCACTGGGTGAAGGGCCAGCCGTGGATCCCAGAGGGCGGCTAACACCCCAGCCACCTAATAGTGCCAAGTAGAAAGTCACATTTCAAACAAACCTCTTTTGCACCCACACCTCCCAGCTGATGCCATTCCCTGCCTCGGACTTGTTGGAAGGTTGGAAGGGAAGCCCCTGCAGGCCTGAAAACAGAACCCTCATTCCGTCTCTGGCCTCAGTGGAAGAGAGAAGGGCCACGTGTGTTGACTGGAGCACATCACCTTTGCATGAACATCAGGTTTTGCTAAAGCAGGCAGCCTCTTTACTGCTGCCTGCTTTAGCATCATGGGTTCTCTGCCGGGAGAAGAACCACCTACTCTGTGCAGGTTGAGGGCTGAGCAGTGATCCCCCTACCCCCACCTGGGATGCTCCTATACACATCAGTCCACAGAGTATCCTCACCAATCAGTATCTATGAGTTACAGATAGAGAAACTTAAGTCTCAAAGAGGCTGAATCAGCAGCCCAGAGGAGCCAGCTGGTAGGTGGCAGAGGGCATGTGGCATTCAGATTAGTGGCCCTGGCAGACACTGGGTGTAGACCCCAGTGATGCAGCCAACCAGCTGTTGGGCCAGCTGTGTGACATCTCGATTCATGTCTTCATCATCCATGCCATGTAATAGCATTGATGCCAGAGAGCTAGCATGAAGATTAACATAACCAAAGCACTTAGAATAGTACCTAGTGGGTAACAAAAATGTTAACCGCCTTTATTAAGGTTGCTGTGATGATGAGGCTGATTCTGTTACCTTAAAGTCTATATAGGTGGTCCCTGACTTAGGACGGTTCAACTTAATGATTTTTTGGCTTTATAGTGATACAAAGAAATATTCAATAGAAGCTGTTTTTCTTATTTTGAATTTTGATCTTTTCCCAGGCTAGCATGCATAGCACATGCTCTCTCATCATGCTGGGCAGGGACGGCCACAGCTCCTAGTCAGCCACGTGATCACCAGGACAAACAACAGATACACTGCAGACGACCATTCTGTTTTTCACTTTCAATACAGTATTCAGTAAATTACATGAGATATTAAACATTTTATAATAATGGGCTTTGTGTTACATGACTGTATTCAACTGTAGGCTCATGTCAGTGTTCTGAGTATGTCTTAGGCAGGCTAGGCTAAGGAATGATGTTCAGTAGAATAGGCTTATTAAATGCATTTTAATTTACAGTATTTTCAGTTTACAATGGGTTTATCAGGACATGATCCCATCATAAGTTGAGGAAGATCTGTTTTCAAATGTTACCTCCCTGATGGCTTTTTGTAGGTAGGTGGACCACAGTTTCCCATTCAGCAGTTGAAGGAAGTGGGGCAGGGAGAGGGGGAATGACTTCTCAATGATCAGGGGCAAAACAAGAATGCATTTGGTTTTACTGTGTCATTTTTCCATAAAGGCAGGGCTTCTGGTCACCTGCCTAGCCCCCAGACCCTTTACTGCTCTCCTTGAGACTAAAGGCTGCTTGGGACCTTAGACCAGTATGTCCTGGTCTTGCTGTTATGCCAACTTTTGCAAAGACACAGACTTTTAACTAGGTGCCTCCCTTGCATTTGAAACCAATCTCACACTTTATTCCGAATCCATTAAGTGCCAACTCCATGCCAGGCACTCAAGACAAAAATACACATGATATTTGCATAGAAGCCCTGTTCCTACTCTTGAGGCCCCATCCTCAAGAATGGTATATCCTTCCATTGCTGCGTTGCTCCCCGTGTTGGTAATGTGCCTGGTTTTCCAGGTCTTCTGGGTTCTCCATGCCAGCAGCCTTTTCTCATCTGATTACTTCCTTAGGATGAGCAAACACTTCGAGTGGAATCACTGGATCAAAGGAAATAATATCTTTTTAAGAGTTCTGATCCACATTCTTAATTGGCCCCAGAAAGACACCATCTTAAAGATGTTTGTTCATGTTGTTTACTGTACACCCAGCAATAGTCTATCAGTAAGGGGTTATTTGCTTTAAATGTGATCAATCTACACAACACAACACCACACAGCTATTGAAGGGGGTTGGGCATATTGAAGACACAGGTGGACATTCCATGATGTGAAAAGGCACTGACATGGATAAATAAAAAACATGGTAAATCTAATAGACAAAAAGTAAACCCAAACTGCACCAGGCATAGAAAAGAGCATATCAAGAAGGATACCAAGTGTGAACCGTGGTGATCAGATCTCTGGGGTAGGATTGTAAGCCATTTTAATGTTCTCTTTATACTTTCTGAAATACAACATGTACTGTTTTTATAATTAAGAAACAATGGATTCCATCCCTTTTCCTCATCCCCTTGCCATTTCTACGTGGGTGGGGGTTGCCAGCGGCCTTGGTGGCAGGCAGCTGCCTGATGAGTCTTTGGTAAGCGGCACTGACATGGGTACTTGGTGGAAGCTAGTGAGCTCAGGCTGGGGTTGGGGGTGCCCTGCACAGTGCCCTCTGGGTCCCAGCTGGGCCTGTGTGTCCTCAGGATCAAACGTCTTGCCTGCTCAGGGTTTCCTCCCCGTCATTGGCCCTGATTCTCGTGAGCAGGACTTTACTGCTCAGGAGCTGTGAAAGTTCTTCCTCCTCATTTTATTTTTCCTCCTCCTCCTAACCCTGAGGTCTGCACTTTACCTTTCACTGCTCATCCTGGTCTGTGTTGCCCCTGGCCCATGGTTATGCCATTGCCCCAGTCACATGCTGGCCCTGCCTGACTTTCTCATTACCTGGTCTGAGTGTGAGGGAGCCAGGGTATTTACACCCTGCATCCATCAGCCGGTAGACAGAAGCTGGCCCCTGGGTGGGAACGCAACAGCTCCCAGGCCCTTCCAGCCCTCAGTGCAGGCGGGAAAGTGAGTTCCAGAGACTGAGGCACAGTGCTGGCTGTGGAAGTCAGGCTGGTGTGCAAGGAAATGACCAGGGGGCCAAGTAGGATGGACAGAGCCCCGACAGCATCTGCTGCTGGTGGGCTTAACTCAGTGCCATCACCCCCATGGAATATGGCCCCCCTACATGAGATTCCCTGGGTTACAGCAACCTAGGGACAGGTACCCTGAGTCTGGAGCCAATGCAGCCCAACTAGGACCTGCCATCTCCATGCATAGCTTCCTTGGACAGCTTTTGTGCCCCATGCTCATGGGGGTTAAATAATACTAAGTCCCTTAGACTCTTCTTCTCAGGAGGACCATGGCCAGGAGGTTGGAGGGGGAAGGGGAGCCAGTTCCACTGCCTTACTTCTCACCGAGGACAGACTGAGGTCTTCATGGCCAGTTCAGGGCCCTGTTTCCTCAGCAAACATGCCACCTTGTGAAGTCCTTGATTTCTAACCCCAAAATGGTGTTGATGAGAGGTTGGTGTGAAAAATAACTGGATAATGGATGTGAGGAGATTAGCAGAGGCCCAGGTATTTGGTACCTATTATTACTGTTGTTTTTATGGAAGGTGATTTTTGTCTAAATATAATTAGTGGTTTATAATCTATTGCTCTTTTTACTGCATTAGCCACAGAGAGAAACCATGGGGCTGGCAGGCAGTACATGAAATTGCTTATTTAGAGTGGGAACAGGAGGGGTGGTATAGCCACCTCAAATATGCTATTTAGGGCCAGAAAGGATTAGCATCATCTAGGCTGGCGGGAGTCACTAGTTCTTTGTGATGTAGCTGTTTATTCATTCATTCGCCATTGATTCATCTATCCATTCAACAAATGTTGATTAAGGATTATTATGTGCAAGGACTGTGCTAGGTACCAGATCTCCTGGAAGCTACTGGCAGTTGTTGGTCCCCAGCTAGGAGGCCTTTGACACAGGTTCTACATCCCCCTTCTTAGGGGATTTGCTATATTCCTTCCGGTGGAGAGGGGAGAGCCTCTGGCCAGAACATTCTTCCCAGATCCCCACTCTTGCACCCACACCTCTAGCTCCGGTTTTTGGTCATCCACCTCGTGCTTCCCTGCACTGGGATCCTCGGGGTCATGAGCTGCCTGGGAAGGTGGAACCAAGAGCCCCAACAGCCCCTCTCTTTGTTCAAGCAACGGCATACAATGTGTCCATAGCAAGTGATGATTAGAACCCGAGGCTGGGGTTCCTCTGCTTTGTGCATCTCAATCCTGGGTGCCCATGTCCCTGGAGTCCATGCAGGATGCCAGAGGCCCGGGGAATCACATGTAAACTTAGCTCATCTTTCAGGAGAATGATTAAGTGCAGGCATATTTCATCACATGGAGAGTCACATGTATAGATCATGAAGCAGAATTGTATATGTGCATTTTAAGGATAAACAAGAGACTAAAGGCATTTTGGCTTGTGGGACCAGCTTTGGCGCATGTCGCTGGACTTCCCCAAGGGAGACCTGCTGGTGTCCTCCCTTCTTAGGGTTTCTTTGATGGAAAGATTTGAGAACTTCACCAGGATGATATTCAGGTGATGGTGACCCTGTGCTCCACCTCCTTGTTGGGGTGAACATGGAAGGAGAGTCCCAGACTTGTGAGAGGATGGAAGGAAATCACTGTCTAGGGCTCATTTGGGCTGAAAGTCCACAGAGAAGAGACACAGGAGAAATATCCATCTTCTTCTTTGGTGGTGAGGCTTCCCAGGTGGCGCTAGAGGTAAAGAACCCTCCTGCCAATGCAGAAGATGTGAGAAACGTGGGTTCGATCCCTGGGTCGGAAAGATCCCCTGGAGAAGAGCATGGCAACCCAGTCCAGTATTCTTGCCTGGAGAGTCTCATGGGCAGAGGAGCCTGATGGGCCATGGTTCATGGAGGTGCAAAGGGTTGGACATGACTGAGGCAACTTAACATGCAGCATGCATCCATGGAGCTCCTAGCTTTTAACCAGAGCCCAGCACTTCCCAGAACTAGGACTCATGACACTCTGGCTGACGTTGAAGCTCCTCTGAGATCTATGCTGCTGGCTCCTTCTCTTCCTTCAGGCCCCTGCTCACATGGCACCTGATCAGAGAGAGCCTCCCTGACCACCCTTCCCCCTTCACCCTCTCCCACCAGCCCCCGCCATCTGCCCCATTATCCTCAAACAGAGCTGGCCTGCTTCTGGCACTTGGCAGGACCTGACAGGTTAGGTAGGCCTGTGTTGGGATTTGAGCTCTGGAGGGCATGGACTATCTTCTTGTTCACTCACTGAATGAACATACCTTATAAAACCAGGATTAGCCAGGATCTTACTGATCAATACCATCTGTTAAACAGAATTTGCAGAAAACCAAAATCAAAATGAACAAGAAAAATACAACTAAATGCAAGGACTTAAGTTTCTATTAAACTTTCCACCCCTAAAACATACCTTCTGAGGAGTGTCAGGGACTCAGCCCCCATTTGACATAATCTCCCAGAGCTTCTCCATCCTGCCTGTCTGGCCAGCACATTCAGATCATGGCTTTGTTGGTGTCTGGCTGTCTCCCCAAAGACTGGGAACCTACAGTATCAGAGACCTCTTTCCACTGCATCAACAGGCACTTAGCAAAAGCTCAGTGGCCTCTGAGCTCCACATGATAGGGAAGGACTCTATTTGTTACCAAAGAGGAGAGGGGACTAAGGATGGAAAATGTTTGGTGGGAGTTTTCTGGTTAATCCATTTCTGCTTAGACTATTCATGGGCTCCCTCCTCTCATCTCTACCCCTTCCATTTCCTAAGGACTCTGCTTGATCAGGTGTGTCCACATTAATGTGATGGTGCCCGATTGCACACATGCAGGGAAGAGAAGAAAAATGCATCTGCTCAGATAGCTGCCAAGCCTTACTTAGGATTAGGTCCTCTGCGCCCAAGAACATAGAGGAAAGCAAGGAGGGCCCTACTCCACATTCTGGTTGGGGAGAAGAGAGGAGCCTTTATGAGCAGACAGTATTCACCGGTGAAAGGCAGCTGCCAGCCCCCCAGGGACCATCTCCAGCAGGCTCAGGCCTCGAAGGAGGCTGGGAGAAGACATGCAGGGGCGGGCAGCTGTTCCTCCACCACCTCCCCTTTTCCTGTGGTCTGGAGCTACTCTGAAAACACAAATTGTGATTGGAATTGATGTGTTTCACCAACTGGCCACTCACCAGTTACTGACTGAACGCATACCATTCCTTCATTCGTTCATCCAGTGTCTGCCATATGTTGGGCCCTGTCCTAAGTGCTGAAGATTTGGCAACACGGAAGGAGACAGACCAGGCCCTTTCCCGCTCTCACGGAGCTTCCATGGCAGGGGCCAGTAAACAAGTCATAGCTCCCATCGTGGTGATGTCTACCATACATTTTCCATACAGAGTTTCTCAGGTGGGGGGTGCAGCTGGCACTTTTCAGGGCAGTTGTTTGTTTGTTCAGGCTGACTAGCATGTTGCAAGGTTTAGTATTTCTTGTTCTGTGTCCTATTGTCAGTGACACTCTTCCCCAGGCCCCACTCGAGTCATTGGAACACCCAAGTACCCACTCACAATTAAATATGCCTTATCAGGATGTGATCCTGCCCCCCAGTGGAAATATGACGTGATCTCATTTCATCCTCACAACAACCTCATGAAAGGGCTGTAACCGATGCCCATTTGTACAGGTAGTGAGACTGAGGCACCGGGATGCTCAGCAGCTTCTTCAGGGTCACACAGTTGGAGGGATGGATTCGAGCCCCAGGAGCCTGGCTTCAGAACTGTACTCTTGACTACTCTATCACATAGCCTCTCAAATAAGCACAGAAACTGGAGATTCTAAGCTGGGAGGGAGGCTATGCTGAAAATAAATGAAGATGATATAATAGCAGGATGGAGTGTTTCCTCTGTGAAGCATTATTTTAGCCCAGCAGGGCGATAAGGAGGAGTGATGAGAACCAGCAGCAGGCCCCTGGCTGTGCTTTACACACAGGTACTCTGGACATACCACTGAAAATTGGGGGCTGGTAGGTTTATGCGGTGTGTGCATGCATAGTGATGTTTACTTTAGTGAAACCCTCTCCCTTACAGGGAATATCCTGCTCACTGAGAAATAATTATTCACGTGAAAGACACTTACCAGGAGACTCACATGTGGAAAAGAAGGAAGGCCACGTTGAGCAAGCCAGATTCTGGGAAGGGAGGCAGTCCTTTTTCTGTCTCCATATCCAACCAGTGGAAAAGTAATTATTGACTGTCCTATGGTGTGGGTCTGAGCCAACAGTAACGGGGAAGCTTTGGAAGCTCCTTTTGGTTTATAGCCTCCACTGTGACTGGCGTGTAGTAGGTATTCAAATGTTGGGTGGATGGATGGATGGACAAACAGATGGAAAGATGGATGGACAAATAAATGGGTAGATGTAAGAATGGGTGATGGATGGATGGGTGGGTAAGTGGGTGGATGTGTGGACAGGTAGATAGATTGATGGTCAGAGAGTTGGACAGATGAAATCTGGTGCCTGTACAGAACTTCTGATTTCAGAGGCTGGATGTGTTCAGGGACCAATTCAAGATGATTTAGAATTAAGGTCTAAGTTACAAATCAAGATCAATTCTAAAAAGTGTTTGTTTATCCTTTCTCAAATAAAATCAAGCCTAAGGAGAGCATTTCCTATCACTTTTCTTGGGTGGCCAATGTAAATGAATGCCTGGAGCCCTCAGTCCTCTTAGTACATCTCAGGCAGTTGAAGGAAAGATGTAAGGCTTGCTGAGAACCTGCTATGTGTCTGTCACTTAACAGACATCCTGGCTTTTAGTTTTCAAAGTAGCCCTGCATTTGATACATCAGGAGTTTGAGGCCGCTCAGATAACCCAAGCAATGGACGCAAGGTCACACCATCAATGGTTGAGCTGCAAGTCAAAGCCAGGTTGTCCATTTCTACAGCCCCACCCCCTCCCCCAGCGTGCACAGGAAGGCAGACAAATAAGGCGACGTTTCTTCCAGCAGCAGACCTGTGTGGTGTGGTTACAGCCTCCTGTGACTCACCTGTATTGTGGGTTATCTCCCAGCACAATGCAGGGCCTTACCAGAGACCCAAGGTCAAGGAGATGGGGGTGACGATTAAAGAGGAAGGAAGGAGCTTGGGTTTGTTTCCACTGGGGAGCCCAGAGAGGGTGGCTTTGTCAGCCCCAGGGCTGGTTAGTCACTGAGGCAGGGGTGGGTGGGAGTGTGGGGGGAGGGGTCAGGGTTGTGGGGGTGAGCAGACTCCCACCACGGAGAGCCAGTCAGGGACCCAGATTCTGCTTGGAGAGTGCAGGGGTGGGGGATAGTGGGTTCCCTTCTGGTTACTCCATGGCTCCTCCAGTTCTGTCTAACACAGTTTAGCTTTAGAGGAAGAGGGGGAGGGCTGGGGGGACAAGGAAGAAGGAAAAAGAAGAGGCGGCTTACCTTCTTTCTTTGAAGGCGAACAGACTTGTGTTCCTACTGCAGCCCCTCCCTGTCCTAGCTGTGTGATCTGGGGCAAGTCACTTTCCCTCTCTGAGCCTCAGTCTGGGTGTCCCTGGGTTATCTTATAAACTAGACAAGATACAATGTGAAAATGCTTGGCTGGGGCTGACCCAGGGTAGTCCCAAAAGTTCGTTCCTCTTTTTCCTCTCCCTTCTCTGGCTGAGTCTAATGAAAAGAGAAAAGTGCCAGTCTTTGGCTGGGCTCAGGGAGAATGAGCCCTCTCTCCAGCCAGCTGCCCCTATTCCTTCTTTCCTTCTCATGGGCGTGGCTGTCCTCACCAAGGATGCTTCTGCCCACCCAAGGCAGAGACCATGAGTCACGACAGGTGATGTCTGAGAAGGGGCTACTTCATGCACTCTGAAAGTGAACCTTCCAGAAGCCTCAGAAATGAGACCATGGCCCCATGAGGGCACAGATTTATGTGGATCACACAGCGAGCAATGAGTGGCAGAGCCAGGCCAGCCCCAGGACCACAGACCCCTCCCTACTGCAGCACTCGCTTCCCAAGTTATCCCACCTCTCTGCCTTCTCAGCATCTGTGTGGTGAAAGGCTTCCTTGGCGCTGCTTGTAGGAATCAATGAAAGAGGAAATGTGAGAGCTCCTAGCCCAGCGTGTTTATTAATATTTGTAGAATAAATGAATGAATAAAAGGATCCCTCATCCAGAGCTGAGCTCTCTGTCCATGTCAGTTTTCTCCTTCCCCACTCCTTGTCCCCTAAAATGCTGTTGGGGTGTCACCCTGCCAGGAATGGAGAGACAAGTGGGCAGTGTCACTCCAGAACCTTGTTGAACATCCGAAAGTCTCTTCCTGGTTCTCCGAGTGTGGCTACGTGTGGGCGATGGCCAAGCTGCAGAGGACAGGGAGTGTTGTCGATGGTCCTGCCCACCTGAGTGCCCTTGCAGGCTTCCTGGTTGCTCTGCCCCCAGCAAGTCTTGCTAAAGCTGCTTTCTGGTGACCTTGGGGATAGTGGCTCAGGGCCGTGGGGCCTGGGAGAACAGGGGACCAGGACCACACTCTCACCAGGGTCCATATCTTCATCCCACTAGTATGAAGATGGCCAGGAGTATGGTTTGGTGAACAGAGTATGGGGAAGCTGGACAATGTAGGTTTGAGACCTAGTTCTTGTTCAACTGTTAAGTTGTGTCCGACTCTGCAACCTCATGAACTGCAACATGCCAGGCTTCCCTGTCCTTCACCATCTCCTGGAGTTTGCTCAACTTCATATTCATTGAGTCAGCGATGCCATCCAGCCATCTCATCCTCTGTCACCCACTTCTCCTTCTGCTCACAATCTTTCCCAGCACCAGGGTCTTTTCCAATGAGTCGGCTCTTCACAGCAGGTGGCCAAAGTATTGCAGCTTCAGCATTTTCCTTCCAGTGAATATCAGGGTTGATTTCCTTTAGAATTGACTGGTTTGATCTCCTTGCAGTCTTGAGTCTTATCCAGAAACTCTCAAGAGTGTTGCCCAGCACCACAATTCTGAAGCATCAGTTCTCAAGCACTCAGCCTTCTTTATGATCCAGCTCTCACATCCATACATGACTACCGGAAAAACCATAGCTTTGACTATACAGACTTTTGTTGGCAAAGTGACGTCTCTGCTTTTTAATATGCTGTCTAGGTATGTCATAGCTTTTCTTTCAAGGAGCAAGTGTCTTTTAACTTCATGGCTGCAGTCGCCATCTGCAGTGATTTTGGAGCCCAAGAAAATTAGACCTATCACTTTTTAGCTGTGTGACCTTAGGCAAGTCACTGTAACTCTCTGATCCTTTTTGTCATCTTTAATATGGGAAGAGACAATTTCCCACTTACATGGGGATTGTGGGTCAGAAAGGGCTGTCCATGACTAGATGTTGGGGTGGCTGTGAAAACACTTTAGAAACATTTGAGTCATGGTCATGTAGGAATGTGGCTTTGCTGCCATTGTGCTGTTGCTGGTGGCCCCTCTTCTAAAGTGACCTGGGTGGCTGGACTAGAGAGCCCGAACTTGAATCTTGGCCTTAAGTGAGTCACAGAGTCTCTGAGAGCCTCAGGTTTTCTCATCTGTCAAGTGGACATGATAACCCTGTCTGCCTTTCCAGGGTCATCTGTAGCCATGTAAGATAAGATTGGGCATCTGTGGTTGAGAAGTACTTTTTAAAATAGTAGCTGGGTTTGGGCACAGTTGTGGAAGGGTCTGAAGAAGCCCGGACTTCCTTCTGAGAAAGGCAGATGGAGGAAGGGGGAACCCTGACTCTTTCTTTCACGAGCTGATTAACTCCCAAGGTTCCACTACTCATGCACCCCGAGCCTCCCGGTTCACATCTGACAAGACTTACGGGTGCCCAGGGCTCGGGAGGGCGGTCTCTAGGACAGCCTGTCATGCTCGCCCTGGCTCCTGGAAGGAGTGGCTGGCTGACCCTGGGCTGGCCTCTCTGGCCACCACCACCCAGACAGCAGAGCTTTTCTGACCTCACTCAGCTCTTGCTAAAGTGCTCCCGCAGCCTGGTTTTCTGGAGTTCCCTGGTCTCCACCGATGCTCTGCTCATGTGATCTCCAGCTCAAGATGTCGAAACCCTACCCCAGGCTCCCCGGAAACCCCCTGTCGGCTGGGCCAATGGCACAGGGGCAGTGAACACTCCTTGGGTATTGCCACATGGGGCATCTATGAGGATACTGTTGTCAGAAGTTCCTGTTTCCCCCCCGCCAGGAGAAGTGCACAGACGGCTGAGGGAACTCGGGTTTCCGGTGGCTCTGAGATTATTCCGAGCACGGTATCATCCTAGGGAGGCTGGATCTGGGGGCCCACACGGAATGATGTGGTGTGATGGTGCCACTGTCCATTACAAGTGGAAGCAAGATACCGGAATCCCCCTTCTTGGAGATCTGAGTGCTGATGCCTGCACTTTTCTGCTCACACGTTTCCTTACAGTGTTCACAGGGACAAAGGAGGGCAGGGAGGCTGGCTGTTTGAGGCGAGACTGTGAATCCTTACAGTGTTAGTGCATATGCCACTGTGGCCCCACTTTACTGATGAGGAGACTGAGGCATGGGGGAGAGAATTGACCAACCCCAGGCAGGACAGTTCATAAGCAGCATTACCTTACCTGGAATCCAGGGCTCTCCAGCCACAGATCCACTGGGCTCAGCGGGGGCTTGTTGGATGACCAGGGCTCGTCCAGGTCCTGGGAGAGAACTGCTGTGTGACCTTGAGCCTGTCACTTGACATCTCTGGGCTCCGGTTGCTTTCTCTGTCTCACGAGAATATTGGAGTAGTTCAGTATTTCTCAAGCTTTTCCACAGAGAAGGTTAAAATGAATTTCTTGGAAGTTTTATGTTTTCCCGTAAGCATGCTCATGTTTTTGTGTTCTTCGCCATGACTTTATGAGTTGGTTTTAATTTTTTAAGACCTTGTGTTTGTTTCTTCGCTAAATGTCCATGTCGACATGGTGCTCTGAGATGCGTCATATGCTCTGGGCACAATTCCAAGGTTCCCTTTGGGGTTGACCAGCTCCTCCTTCCTAGAGGGAAAGGTCTGGGGCAGATCTGCTGCACTGGGCATCCATCCCAGCCATCAGCAGTGCAGGACTCAGGCCTGGGCCAGAGTGGGATGGGAGAGGACCCTCTCAAGGGTGCCCAGCACCAAATATGAGTCTCAGTGTTACCAGCTGTGCAGTAGTAGTAGTGTTAGCTGCTCAGTCGTGACTGACTCTTTGTGACCCCATAGACTGTAGCCTAGAAGGCTCCTCTGTCCGTGGAAATCTCGAGGCAAGAATACTGGAGTGGGTAGCCTTTTTCTTCTCCAGGGGATTTTCCCAACCCAGGGATCGAACTCGGCCTCCTGCATTGTAGGCGTATTCTTTACCATCTGAGCTACCAACTATGACCTTGGGCACATCACGTGTGCAAACTTCTCGGTCCTCTGTAGATATGGACATGGATCGGATCCTTCGTCATAGGATTATGGTGGCACGGAAGAGAGCGGAGGTGTGAGAGGTCCCATCATGGCCTGGCATGAAGGATGTGCCAGGACAAGTTAGGATGCCTGTTATATTTTAGGACTGCAGAGTCCCACAAGTCTGTAAACCCTTTCCCCGTAAAAAGCCCCTTTTCCAAAAACATCTCCCTCCCCAGTTTTGTCACCAGTCTGGGATTCTCAGGGTCACCGAGGCCTTGGGTTAAGGCCTGGACAGCTCTTGTTAAAATGCAATTGTGACAAAGAAATGCTGGGGCCAAGTTCCACGCCCCACCGTCCGTGTGATTAACCACGTGGCCTCAGCCGGTCATTCACTCCTCTGAACCTCTGCCTCTTCATTCATAAGCCAAAGGTACTAGAGCTAACGAGTCACTATAAACTAGGCTCTTTTGAAGGTGCCCAGAGATTAGGGGCCAATGGATGAGTCAAGGGGCTGCTGCAGCCTGGGACAGGAACTCCAATGACAGGAAGCCCAGGGGTATGTCATGGGGCCTTTGGGGACACAGAGATGTACCAACCAGGCTTGGAGAGTCAGAGACCTTTCAGAGCTGAGATGGGGTCTCCTCTGAGATGGGTAGGATGGCAGGAGGAAGCCAACCAAAGCAGGGCTTTGGGACAGGGCAGACAGTGGACACAGAGGAAGCTGAGCTGAGGCACTGCGCTAAGCTCTACCGTGTACACACAGCGTCTTAATTAAGGCTGCACACAACACACCAGTACTTATTTGCAGATGAGAAAACTGGGCTGAGGGCCATTAAGCAGCTTGCTTGAGGCCAGCTAGCCTGTGAGCGGCCCCAATGGGCTTCAGAGCAGACCACTCAGATCCCAGATGCTCCAGAGTGGGGAGCTCCTGTGAGCTGGGGACAAGGGACTCGGGTTTCTCAGCAGATAAAGGAAAATGTGAAGAAGTCCTCACTCGGTGCTTGGTGCCGGGAGTGGGGAGAGTGCCTGAGGTCTGAGAAGCAGAGGGTGGCTGGAGTCTGGAGAGGCTGGCCCTGGGGACCCAGAGGGCCTCAGGCAGCCATGTTGGCCTCTCTGTGGAGAGAAAGAACCAGAACTCCTTCTGGCCCTTCACTGCTCCCCTCAAGGCCTCACCTCTGACGGGCTGTTGTGTCTGAACTGCTGAAGTACACATGTGTGGTCACCTCCGCGTCTTACCCCGGGGCCTCCAGGGGAGTCAATGAGTGTTTGCTGAAGGAAGCCGCAGGTGTATACAGTGGTTTCCAGCACTGCCTTTGCCTGTGGTGAATGCTCACAAAATCGGGGGCTGCAGTGCGGCAGGGCACGGAAGGATGGCATGTCTGTAGTTCATCCCTTCCTTTCACAAGTGAGAAAGCTGGGGTCCAGAGAGATGAATGTTTGTTCCTGGGATCACCCTGCTTCCCTGAGGGGAGAAGGAGCTGGGTGAGCAGTGGGACCACCTTCTTCCTCTTCAAGCCAGGGTGCCTTGTCATCCCAGGACCCCACCCCTTCCAGGAGGAGCTGAGCATCTGGCACTTTGCCCAGGGAGCTTGGCCTGATTTCATCCGTGGGAGATGCACCTCCCAAGGTGCTGTAGGAGAGCAAGGCTCTGGGTACCATGGGGGGTGGCGGCCACCCAGAACTGGACAGTTCTTAGGCATTAAGCCTGGGAGCTCCTTTCTTCTAAGCAGGATGGGATCAGAATGGGGAAACCCTCGGTTTGCCCCCTATATGGGAGTATGAGGGCTGGTGTAATAACCATGGGCTCCCAGACACTCCAGGCAGGCACTGGCTGTGATGCTGCCCATTGAACGGGGAAAGGTAGGTCCTTGGAGGCAGCATCTCCCTCGCACAGCCTACAAATCATTTTTAATGAGTTGTCACTTGGACAATGGGGCTGAGTCTTGGCCCTGATTCAGTGTTGTTGCCTTTTTCTCCTGCCTCCCTTCTAGATTTTTTTTTTCTTCTTCCTTCTCCTGCTTGCTTTCTTCTCTCTCCAGCCTCCACTTACTGGAAATGAAATCTCTCAGTGCATGAATGGCAGGGAGGGAGGGAGGCGCCAGGACAAAGAGAAGGCTTTGTCTGGCAGTGAATTTAGATAGCACGTGGGTGGCGGGGAGCACACAGACTTCCTTCATCCGCCTGTCACGGAGCTTGCCTAGTTTTGGTGGAGAAGGGGAGATGGGTTTGATCCTCTGGCGAAGCCTGGATCTCCAGGTATGGGGATGGGAAGACAGGGCCCCAGCAGGCAGCCCCTGTTGGGAGCAGGGCACAGCGGGAGCAGGCTGCTGTGGGGAGGGATGCCTCTATTTTAGGGCAGGGAGCATGCCCCAAAGATGATGCTGGTCTGTGCGATCTGAGCTCACCTCCTCATGACCCATGATCTCACATGCCGTTACTGCTCTTTCCTCACAGTTAGGGGACCCTAACCCCTCTCCCTCACAGAATTAAATCAAATAGAAGAAGAGAATTCTCAGCTCTCCCCCATCAGCACTGTCATCTTCTTCACCATCATCATCCCCAACATAGCAAGCATTTATAGATCACCTACTGTATTGGAGAAGGAAATGGCAACCCACTCCAGTGTTCTTGCCTGGAGAATCCCAGGGATGGGGGAGCCTGGTGGGCTGCCATCTATGGTGTCGCACAGAGTCAGACATGACTGAGGCGACTTGGCAGCAGCAGCAACTGTGTGCCAGGCACTGTTAAAGTCCTTATAAAATGAAAGGATTTCCTATACAGTAGGTGCTCAATAGAAATTATTTGTAACTGACTCCAGTTTTCTGCTTGGTCGGTAACTTATTGGACAAGATCACATCACCTCTCTGGGCCTTGAGTTTCTCATCTGTCAAATGGAGATAATAATAGTGCTTTCGGCAAAGAGTTATTGGAGGTTTAAATGTGTTGAAACACATACAATGCTTGAAAGAAGTCAGAGAGCTTGCGAACTATTCACTAGTGTTAGAGCATGTTGGTGGGGCAGTCACTTGATACTGGAGAAGGAATACATTATTTGGTGTCACAAACATTGTGCCTGCAGGCCAAAACTCACCCTGGATGCCCTAGGAACATCCTGTTAACACTCCCAATGCCAAACACACCACTGCATCATTTTTGCTGCCCATAGCCCTCAGTTTGCTTTTCTTCTGCATTCTACATCTCACCTGGCAGTATCTGCAGCCACCCATGTCAATGAATATTCTCTTCTCTGCTTCCCCCACCCCATCCCAGACCAAAGGGCCCAGGTACCATTGCTGCAAAGAATCTGCCTGCAATGTGTGAGGCCCAGGTTCGATCCCTGGGTCGGGAAGATCTCCTGGGGAAGAAAATGGCAACCCACTCCAGTATTCTTGCCTGGAGAATCCCATGGACAGAGAAACCTGATGGTCTAGGGTCCATAGGGTCGTAAAGAGTCAGACACAGCGACTTTGCATGCATGCATGATCAGCTGCCAGGCAGGGAGGAGTGAGGGTGAAGGCATGAGCTGAGAGGAGGAGGGGATGTAGATTCTGTACCCACCGAGAGCCAGGATCAGGATGGGGGGCAGCTGGAGATGATGAGTATAAGTGTACTTGTGGGACACCGGCTTGGTGGCCAAGTAGGATGTGACAGGACAGTAAAGAGACAAAGAGAGTGAGGTGCCACGGAGGTCTCCCCACCCTTCTCCGTGTCCTCTCTGAAGCATCCCTCACAGCCACTGTCCTTCTTTGGCTGCACAAACTCACCTCTTGGAAAGTTGCTCAATCGCTCAGCTGTGTCCGACTCTTTGTGACCCCGTGGACTGCAGCACACCATGTTTCCCTGTTCATCACCAACTCCCAGAGCTTGCTCAAACTCGTGTCCATCGAGTCAGTAATGCCATCCAACCATCTCGTCCTCTGTCATCCCTTTCTTCTCTTGCCTTCAATCTTTCCCAGCATCAGGGTCTTTTCCAATGAGTTGGCTCTTTGAATCAGGTGTCCCAAGTACTGGGGTTTCAACCTTCTCTGCAAGCACAATTGGCCCTGTATCACTTACCCCACAGTGGCCAGACTCTCTGGGCACAGGCTTGCCTCCCCACCAGGGCTGAGGCCGAGTCATAGGTCCCAGTTCCTGGCTCCATCTATGTTTGCTGGGTGATGAACAGGAGACAGGAGTTCCAGCTTCCACATCTGTCTCCATCACCAATTCTCACATGATCTTTGAGAGCCTCTGCCCTGGTGGGGCCTCAGTTTCCTCTTGAGTACAGGGGGAGCTGGGTGGTGGCCCCAGAGGGCCCTTCCCACCAGCACGAGGCCTGTGATGTGAAAGCGGGGGCTGGGGGACATGGAGTAAGGCATTCTGCTCCACTCTTCACTGTCAAGCTCCTGGCTTTTTACAGTGGTTACCACTTAGTACCTTGGTGTCAGGCAACTGGCTGTCAGCATTGGGGTTTCAGAATCAAAGGACATCCCATCCCTTGGCTCCTCCTTGGCTATGTTCTTATCCTCCACATTCCCACCCCCACCACTTGGTCTTAGCACAGCCCATATGGCCTGTTGGCCATGCAGTAAGGAAGATACCAGTGGCCCCTGGGGGAGATGACAGAAGAGACTTGGATTGCCAGGGGTCAACATGAAAATTCATTGCCACAGCATCTCCTCCCTGTGATTTCCCAGAATGCTCCGAACACTTGAACTTGGCCGATGGGAGTGCTCTCACTTTCTATGGGGGCTGGATGTCCTGTGTTCTCCTGCCCATCCCAGGACCTAGCTACATCTAACCCCCCAGCAGGGGCTCTTTGGTGAAGATAGGGCTCTGGACAGTGTCTCTGGCTTTTGTATGCTTGTGGTTCTGTTGAGGGGCAACCAGGCCTGAACTGGGGGCCAGTCCTAGAGGGTGGAGCTTCCTGGTCCAGGAGCTGGCTGATGGGGAGTGGGCAGAGCTTGAAGAGATTTGTTCAGCCTGGGCATAAAGCTCCGTAGGAATAAATGGTGGACATCCTGCCGAGAAGTGGGGCTCAGCCCACAGGTGAGGTTGTGCTTGGGGACAAGTCCACCCAGCCCTCAGCTCCTCACCCATCTGCTCATGGCTGCAAAGCTCACAGGGGCTCACGGGGCCCTGTGTGGGCTCAGGGCTTCTGGTAGGGATTTTGCCACTGTGGTAGGCCAGAAAACTGGCCAGGTTGGTGGCCTGGAATTACTTGAGGACAAAGAAGACCCTCAGGAATAGGACTCAGGACCTCTGTCTCTCCTGTCAACTCTTTTATCCAGCTTCCTGACTCACTCAATCAATATTTAGTGGCACTTGCGCTCTGGACTGAAGTGTACAGCTGTCCCTGTTTCCACAGTCAGACCTGCTCAGAGATAGGCTGTGTGTCATTCTTGCAGGTAGTGAGTGTCCTGCGCCTAGGGGTATGCAAGCACTGGCTGCAGAGCTGCTGAGCAGAGGGGCCACCAGGGAGAGATTCTGACTGGGCTTCTCTCAGCCCTGACCTCTAAGACTCCTCCCTTTTTTTGTGACCTGTGCACAGAGGTTGGGGTCCTTCCTCCTCTTCATCAACAGCCCCCTGTGGGAATCTTCAGCTCATCCCATTTGATCTTCTGAATGGAGCTATGGGCTGTGGAAGCTGCCCTCTTACACCCCCCGCCTCCCACCTGTAGGATCTAAGTGCCCGGAATCCTGGCTTCCCGCCCATGCTGCCCGCATTCCACTTGGGAGCCTTCCCCACATAATCAGGACCATTAGGAGCCTCCTAATGCCACCTGACCTCAGGCCTGTGATGGACCCACGCCGGCTGTGCATGCATTATTAATGTGCAGAGAGCAGAGAGAACCACGTGGATATATTACACCCTGGCGTCCCCCGTGCATTAGTTTGCAGCATTGGTAGCATCCTTTTGGTGGTCCAGCAATGCCCCCTTCCTTGATTGGCCCCAGGAGTGAGTGCTGATGGGGGAACTAGCTTTCTGGGTACCCAGTACCTGCAGCAGCAGGAGCTAGGAGCATTGACACCAGGGATTGCAGCCTGGGCAGGTCTGGCACATCCAGGTCAGCAAGGAGAGCAGGTTGAAGGGTCAGCTCATCTACTCCTCACCTCTGCAGGGAAGGAGGGCAGAGGCTCCAGGAGGGAAGCAGCCTGTCCAAGGTCATGGCAAGGTGGGGTAGAAGCCAGCCTCCTGGCGCTTTCCCCATACTGAGCCTTCCTTGATCAGAGCCTTGTCAACTTCTGAACGTTAGACCAGGCCTCCTCGAGTGGACAGAGGGGAATTTGGGGCAGGTGGGGGCTTCCTCCTCTCCACATGGTGGTAAGACTGGAGGCTCATGTAACATACGATTGCACATCAAAAGCAGGAACACATCTTCTCTTTCTCGGTCTCCAGCACCTTGTACCTTTCGATGCAGAATCAACTGTTGGGCTAGTGGGCTTATAGTTGCATTGAAATAACAAGAGGAGTAAGCACGGTGGCTGTGAGTCTACAAGGACTGTAATATTCATGAGGCCTTGGTCTCAAGTGCAGAGCTGCTATTTACAAGCCACCGACCCCAGCCACAGCCTTTTTTCTCCCCCTCTTCTCAGTTTCTCCTTCTGTAAAATGGGTCTGGGGTTGGGAAGGAGATTAGAGTCCTTCTAAAAATATTCCAATTTAAAAGGTACCGGAGGCTCATTTAGACTAAAAGGTAAATGACTAACATCAGGTCCTTTTCTAACAGCAAATTTGGGAAGGGGGATCAGAATTCTGGGAAGCACCTGGTTCCTGTAGAAGTAGAAGGAGGGCTTGAGGGGATAAGCTTTCCAACTGTCTATTTTTGCCTGAAGAACAGTGCTGCTCAGTTTCTTCTCTACTTTGCAGGTGAATAAACTGATATATAGATAGTGGATATATAGTTGCCTCAAGCCACAGAGTTGGAGCGAGGGAGAGAATGGGCCTGGGTCTGGCCAGTCCCTCTAATGTGGTGGAGGAAGTAGATGGGTGAGAAACGGAGGGGCCCCCAGTGACTGATCCCCTCTCTGGGTTCTCTGCAATGTGCATTTCCTTCAGGACCTCTTTTCATTCCTACAACCCTCCTGGGAGGTAGGTCTGGTTATTATCTCCATCTCACAGATGGAGACCCTGATGCTTGGGCAAGTGAGCAGAAGGGTGAAGAGCCAGTGGTCTGATTTCTGGTTGCTCCTGGATGGCTGTGTGGAAGGCCACACGGCCAAGGCAGCCTGAATAACCCCCAGGCCTTCAGTGGGGGCTGTGACTGAGAGTGAGAATGTAGTTATATGGAGGCAGGTGATGTGGCCCCAGACGGGCAGCTGTCCTCTATGCAAACAAGGCCTGGAGCACTGAGCAAAGGCATGGCCGAGAAAGCCCCTCCTTCTCTCCCCATGACCCCAGCCGTGTGACACCTTCACCACAGCAGCTGCCCGCATTCTTGGCCTTGAATCTCAGGCCAGACCAGTTCACAAGAGCCATGTGCACCCCCTGGGGAATTCCCCGGGTCCATCTGGAGGCAGTCACAGCCTGAGCAAACGTCTGGCTGGATGAACCAGCCCTAGAAGCCTCTCTGACCAGAGCATCCCCAGACGCATGTCTGTTTCACTTCTGGAGCTGGTCTGGGCACTGGTGGAGAGCCTTGGACTAGACAGCTTCTCACCCTGGACAAACCCAGCCTCATCCATCACTGCTGTGCACAAACACTTCACGCTCTGCCTGGCCTCCAGGCCTTTGCTTCTGCTGTTCTCTTTGCTGGACCCTTTCGCCCAGCCAGCTCCATCTCCTTTCTGTCCATTCTGACACCTTGGCAGAGCCAGCCCTGCATCCCTGCCGAGCCCTGAGTGCTCCAGCTCTTGGTGGTACCTGCCATTACAGGGCTGCCCATCTCCCTGTAGAGCACCCAGCTTCCCACCAGGCTGGGCACTGCCCCACTGAGGCTGATGGATTTGTGGCTGGCTCTGGACTGAGTGTTTTCTGCACAGTCTTACTGAATCCTCACCACCTAGGAGGTAGGTAGGCTTCTTGGTCTCTCTTTACAGATGAGGAGGGGTGCTCAGAGAGGTCAAGTCACTTGCCCGAGGTGGCACAACTAACAAGTGGAAGAGCCGGGAGAAGGAGCTGGGAGTCCCTCTGCAGAGCCTGTATTGGGAATAGACTCACCCTTCTCAGCCTTTTACTTCCAGGGCCAACAGCGCATAGAGAGATTAAGGACCCACAGGCGTCCAATAGGTAAATGGTCAAGAATGAGACAATGGGTCCTCCCTCCACAGCGCCCCCGCCACGCGCTCCTCCCAGGACTGCCGATGCACATCCGGCCGCCCCCTCGTCCCCTGTGTGCTCCGCCAGGCGTAAGCAGGGCCCCCAGGGGCTATTCTCCTTGCTCCGGGCTGTGGCCCCGTGAGCTGTCCCGGCCGTGCTGTGGGCTTGGGAGGCTGTACCCACTTTATAGAGAGGAGGCAGGCCCAGTGAGGTCTAATCAATGTCCCAGAAGCGGCCAACAGGACGTGGTCAGTCCAGCTCCCGCCTGGGGTTCTGGGCTCGGTGTCGGGGCTCCGTCTCTGGGCTGGCGGGAGGAGGCCTTCCTCTCCAAAGCTGCCTGGCAGCCTCTGACCCAAGGTGTCGCGGTGACAGCACCGTTGGTCAGCTGCCCCCTACCCCCTGAGAAGAGAGGAAACACCAGGCGGTGGGGGATTCCTCTGGCGGCGCCACGCCCCCTGGCCACTTCCTCTGGACACTCTCGTTTTCTTTGTCACTTGTTTTAGTTTCTGCTTTTCTTCCCTCCTTCCTTTTTTTCGAGGCCACTTTCATTTCCGTCTGGCAGTGTCTCCCCACCCCACCCCCAACCATCCTTTCTAGTCGGCTGCCCGCCGCCCCCCCAACCCTCCTGCCACCTCAGGATCCCCAGTGGCCCCAAGCCTGCCTGGGCCTCTGTTCCCACAGGGGGAACACCGAGGTGGCTCTCAGGTGCCCTGGGCCCCCCAGGCTCTCTGCTTAGCCTCCCTGGGCCCTCGGGCTCCTCTTCCATGTGATGAGAGTAAGAATATCAACCTCAGTAGATGTGAGGAGAAAAGGAGGTGACACATGTAACACTCAAATAACTAGTACTTAGAAAAACTCAGTAAATACCAGTTCTGTGTCTCCAAGGTCTGCCTCTGAGTTCTCTCCCCTGTGTCTGTGGTCATCTCTCCCACAAACACGTCTTCACTGGGGCCCCACATCTGGCCGGAGGCAGAAATTACCATCTCTGCCTTCTGTACGAGCCACCGAGGCCTGCACAGAGGGACAGTCTGGGAAAGGAAGAGAGTATTATCAGTTTTGACCTCTAAGTACAGCCCTCTTTCCAGTTCAGGAATTCCCTCCACCCTGCGCAGCACACAGGCCTCCTTCCTTGCCAACTGCTCATGGCAAGGAGCTTGGTCCTGCCCAGGGCAGCCCATCCACTGTCAGATAGCTCTGCTTGTTAGAAATTTCTTCCTTCCAGTGAGCAGAGACCTGCCTGCCTTTACTTCCATCTCTAGTTTTGGCCATCCCCACGGGACCACTCCCTCCTCCCCTCACTGTTTCAGATGTTTGAACGTTGCCCTTGGACTGCTCCAGTCTTGCCCTCAACTCCCTCTGCCCTAGTCTGAGATGCAGTGTGGTGGAATAGTTAAGATCTTGAACTCTAGAGCCTGGCTCTCCCAGTTCAGATCCCGGCATAGCCCCTTGCTAGCTATGTGGCATTGTGAATTTCTACACTTCAAAGAGACAGCTGCGAGACTCCTTCCTCCGGTCATCGTCTCCCATCTGCAGAGTGACTGTTCCTCAATGGACAGTTTTATTCACTTTGTGTGTATTCTCTTTGTAAATCGTTCAGTCGTGTCCGACTCCTTGCGACCCCATGGACCGTAGCCCACCAGGTTCCTCTGCCCATGGAATTCTCCAGGCAAGAAAACTGGAGTGGGTTTCCATTCCCTTCTCCTGGGAATCTTCCCCACCCAGGGATCGAACCTGGGTCTCCTGCACTGCAGGAAGATTTTGAGCCACCAGGGAAGCCCTTATTCACTTTAGTTGGCAGCAATTGTACCTCATAAAGGAAAACAGCCCATTCTTTTGTTCATTCAGTCCTAGACCTTACATGTGAAGGCAGCCTCTGTCTCCCAGGGGGAACCAGTCTCCCCCTGCCCCAGCAGCTGTTCTCAGAGGAAGACCTTTCAAACAGTGTTCTGGTGGAAGTGAGAGCATATTGATTTATCTTCAAGCTGCATTTGCAGAGTCAGCATACTTTTTAACCTATATTTTGTGTTTGTTCTATAGGTTGAATGTGTTCCCCCAAATTCATATGTTGAAACCTAATGAATGTGATGGTATTAGGAGGTGGGGCCTTTGGGAGGTGCTAAAGTCATAAGAGTAGAACCCTCATGAGCAGGATTGTTATTGTTTAGTTGCTAAGTCATGTCTGACTCTGCAATCCCATGGGCTGTAGGCCTTCCAGGCTCCTCTGTCCATGGGATTTCCCAGGCAAGAATACTGGGGTAGGTTGCCATTTCCTTCTCCAGAGGATCTTCCCAACCCAGGGATCAAACCTGAGTCTCCTGTGTCTCCTGCAGTGGCAGGAGGAATCTTTACCGCTGAGCCACAGGGAAGCCCCAAGAGCAGGATTGGTGGTGGTTTAGTCACTAAGTTGTGTCCGACTCTTGTGACCCCATGGACTGTAGCCTGCCAGGCTCCTCTGTCCATGGGATTCTCCAGGTAAGAATATTGGAGTGGGTTGCCATTTCCTTCTCCAGAGGATCTTCCCAACCCAGGAATCGAACCCGGGTCTCCCGCACTGCAGGCAGATTTCTTTACCAAAAGAACTCCCTTGTCCCTTTTACCATGTGAGGACGCAGCAAGAAGACTGCTGTCTGTGAATCAAGAAATAGGTCCCCTCCAAACACTGAATCTGCAATCTCCTCCATTTTGGGCTTCCTAGTCTCCAGAACTGTGAGAAATAAATTTCTGTTGTTTATATGCCACCTGGTCTATGCTGCCGCTGCTGCTAAGTCGCTTCAGTTGTGTCTGACTGTGCAACCCCATAGACGGCAGCCCACCAGGCTCCCCCGTCCCTGAGATTCTCCAGGCAAGAACACTGGAGTGGGTTGCCATTTCCTTCTCCAATGCATGAAAGTGGAAAGTGAAAGTGAAGTCACTCAGTCATGTCTGACTCTTAGCGACCCCATGGACTGCAGCCTACCAGGCTCCTCTGTCCATGGGATTTTCCAGGCAAGAGTACTGGAGTGGGGTGCCATTGCCAGATTTCTGTTATAGTGGTCTGGATGAACCGAGAGAGTTTGCTTTCTTGGAGTGACTTTGGAAGATGACAGAGGTGATGGAATGGAAGCGAAAGTCCACCCCAAGACACTATTTGGTGCTACCCCTGCAAACATGGAGAGGAAGGTTCATGTTAGGGCTGCCCTGAGGCTGCTGTAATCCCAGGAGAAACTGTCCATCGGTGGACAGGCCGATGATGGCATTTGAAGAAGTGGGGAAAGCTACTTGCCCTCCATCCCTTAACCAAGCTGCTAGTACCTCCAGGAGGGGTCCAGGTACCCTGCTGGTCATTCATTCTTTAGCATGAACTACTTGATCAGATTGCTGTCCAATGCTGACTGGGAGAAACCTATAGGAGGGCTTCACCTCATGCTCTGAAAATTGTGCTGAGATGTCCCGCTACTAAGCTAAATTGTTATCTATCTCTTCCCAGTTTGCATTAAAGAACAAAACTACTACTTAGAATTATCTCAATTTTTCGGTTTTCTCCTGTTAGTTTTTCTTAAGCTCCTGGCACCTGCTTGACAGCTAATGAGTGCTCCCAGGAAGTAAAATGAAATGTACAAATCACAAACAAATATTAATGAGAATTATCAGAGTCAGCCGGTTCTGCTGAGTTTCGTAGAATATTTTAATGGTGTACGTGCATGGCAACCCACTCCAGTGTTCTTGCCTGGAGAATCCCAGGGACGGCGGAGCCTGGTGGGCTGCCGTCTAGGGTCGCACAGAGTCGGACACGACTGAAGTGACTTAGCAGCATATGTGGGTTATGATTTAACATTGTGGGTACATTTTCTGCTGGTAAAATTGTTTCCAGTTCATGGGATGGAGCACATATTTGATGTTGTATGGAGTTCCCCCAAGAATTCCGTGACTTTTGGTTTGGGCAATGGGATGAGGATGGACATAGTGGCAAAGAGAAGATGGGGCCTCCAGAGGGATGGGGTGCTCCAAACTCAGGACTGCACCCAACACACCCTCCATCCCATCCAAGGCTCAGGTCCTGGTGGCTCGAGACCTCTCAGATCTGCCCCCTCCCTCTCCTACTTCTAACAACCTCGTCTCACCGAGATTTCCGTAGCTGTTTCTATCACCACCACTGTGCCCCTCCAGTCTTTTCTCCACAGCACACCAGGGGGGTCTTTCAAAAACACCAATCTGGTTACATTGTCCCTTGTAAAAAATCTTCTAATTTTTTATTTTATCTTGGAATATAGTTGATTAATAATATTGTGTTTGTTTTAAATCACAGCAAAGAGATTCTGTTGCAAAACAGAAACAGATTCACAAACTATGAAAACAAATTTATGTTTCCCAAAGGGGAAAGGAAGGGGAGGGAGATAAATTAAGAGTTTGGGATTAACATATACATACTACAGTGTGTAAAGTAGACCATCAACAAGGACCCACTGTATAGCACAGGGAACTCTACTCAGTACTCTGTAATTGCCTATACAGGAAAAGAATCGGAGAAAGAATGGATATACGCATAAAATCTTTTTAAAAACCCCTGTGGCCTCTAGGGATAAACACCAGATTCCTTTTTAGTGTGGTTTGCAAGGGCCGTTGGGATCTTATCGCACTGTTTCGCTCTCCCTTTCCACCTCTGTGCTATACCCACCCCAAAATGTGATGCAACTCTGTGTCTCAGGGCTTTAGCAAATATGATTCCCTCTTCCTAGAAATTGCTGGACTTAACCACTCCCCTCATCTGGCAGGCAATACATATGTGTGTGCGCACACACACACACATACACTTAGACTAATTCCTATAGATCTCAGTTTAGATGCCAAGTGACTTGAATGCCTCCCAACAACTGACATTGCCCATCTAGTGCCCTCCTATGCCCCCTGGACTCACTTATGCCAGGACTAGTCAGTCACATTACCCTCATCTTTTTGCTGGTCTCTCGCCTCCACTGGACTGTGAGTACCTGGAGAATAGGATTGTCCTGCCATATCCCAGCTGTTTCATGTAGTGGATACTCAACAAATACCTCTTGAAAGGAAGAAAGAAAGAAAGAGGAATTCAACTTTATTTGGCTAATCTCACAGTCCAGACAGGGCCAGCCTGGTCATTTGTAAGAAATTCATGTCAGTTCAACTTATAGTTCACAAGCACAGCTACATCCCAGGTCTGTGCTGGGTGCTGGAGGAGGGAGAAGGGGGTGGGACAAGGGGTCTGCTCTGGAGGGATTTGAGACGAGCCTACAGCTACAGCAAAGCAGACTGTGTCCATGCTGCAAACTACACATGCCAAGAGCCCTGGGAACTTGCATCTGGAGGAAGGGGACCCAACGTCAGGGTGGGGAAGGTGGGGATCGAGGGAGCAGAGACTCCTCCTGCACTCGAGTGCCTCTGCTGGCTTCATTAGTCTTCAGAGGCGATGGGTTTCTGTTGAGAGTCGAGGTCAGGCATCACTCCCTGGATGGAATCATTCATGCACGCCTCTATACTGCCCAATCCACAGCCCTGTTTGAGAATATACTCCCGCTTACCAAGCCACTGCGCAGTGTAGAGCTAGGAGCATGACCTAGGAGTCGACTGCCTGGGCTCCAATCCCAGCTCTGCACCTGCATGCAGAGTACCTGTGATGATGGGCGAGTTCCTCCACCTCTCGATGCCTCGGTTTCCTCATCCGTACAATAGAGATGATAGTAATCCATTTTTCATAGTCTCATTGCCAGTGTTAAATGAGTTAATACAGTTAACAACTCAGAACTATGCCTGGCACAGGACACAGATTATATAAATCTTTCCAGCAGCATTATTAATTAGCCTGTGTGCCTATAAATCTCTTTTTCTAGTTTATGAGCTTTGTTTTTCACTGTCATTGAGCTCTGTGTGCATAACCTCAGTCACTCAGTCTGACTCTGTGCCACCCCATGGACTGTAGCCCGCCAGCTCCTCTGTCCATGGGATTTTCCAGGCAAGAATACTGGAGTAGGTTGCCATTTCCTCTTCTAGGGGATCTTTACGGCCCAGGGATTGACCCCACGTCTCTTGTGTCCCTTACATTGCAGTTGGATTGTTTACCACTGCACCATCTGGGAAGTCCTCATAAGAGCATTTAGTACACTTAACAACATTTTATGCATGCAACACATTATCATTTACTACAGGCATGATGTCCAACAGATCCCGAGAGCTTATTCACCTTGTTGAACTGAAACTTTATACTTGTTGAATGGCAGCTCCCCACTTCTCCTCTCCCACTCTCTCCCCCCGGCAACCGCCATTCTGTTCTCTGCTTCTGAGTCTGACTGTTTTAATACCTCTTGGAAGTGGAATCCTAAATATTTGTCCGTTTGTGACTGGCTTTTTTCACGTAGCATAATGTCCTCCGTGTTCACCCGTGTTGTTGCACACGGCAGGATTTCCTTTCTTTTTAGGGCTGAATACTATTCCACCGTGTGTAGACACCACCTATTTGTTATCCGTTCCCCTGTCCGTGGACCCTTAGTTGTTTCTGCATCTTGGCTACTGTGAGTAAAGCTGCAATGAGCATGAGAGTGAGATGCCACTTTGAGATCCCGATTTCAGTGTTCTTGGGATAAATGCTCACATGGAATTGCTGGATCACATGGTAGTTCTATTTTTATTTTTTTGCATGAACTGCCATACTGTCTTCTGTAGTGGCCATGCTGTTTCACATTCCTACCACCAGTGGACAAGGGTTCCAATGTCCCCACTTATGAGCTTCTTGGCATCAGAGCCTGATTCTGGTTCTGTTTGCAGGTCCCTCAACACCTGGCATAGGAATTGCACATAACATGCTTTGGAAAGGTGGATTAGTAATAATAATAATAATTCAGTGCTTGAATTGGCTGAGCCAGGACTGAATGAACTCAGTTTTTCTAGATGGATTCAAAGCTATTCTGTGTGTACCCAAATGGAATCAACCTATGAACAAACCATCCTATTTGTGGGATGGTCCCAGTGAAGAAAACTACAGCATCTCCCTTCCTCTTGGCCTTCAAGAGTTTCTGTCTGGAACCTGGAAGCAGCCCCAGGGGACTGAACAGAGGTGGTGTTGCGAGCGCATGGGGTTTAGCAAGCTGTTCTGGGAATGGAATTTCCTGGCTTCTCTGGAGACTTTTCAGCATCTGGGCCATAGAGGAGGGCCTGGGAGGATGAATGAGGGTGGACAGGGGCAGCATAGGAGGGTCCACAGTGGCTTGGAAAGGACACTTGACTGAAAGCAGGGCCAGAGTCCGCCATCTCAGAGAGGCTGGGCCTCCAGCATGGCAGGTGTGGCTGGGCCCCAGTCAGCCTGCAAAGTCCCAGTCCTGTGTGACTCAGAATAAATTGCTTCCTATCTTAGCTTCTCCTCTAAGGGATGCTTGGGTATAGATATGGGGCTACTCTGCCTGTACGTGGTGGGTGCCCCCAGCCTGGGCAGCTTAAGGCAAGAGACAGCCTGACATGATGGAAAGGACTTGGGGTCTGGGAGTCACATTGTCCTGGCTTCGGATCCTGACTCTGCCACTTAGCTGGGTGGAAGACCTGGATGAGACATGGAGCTCCTCAAAGATTCCGTTCCCCAGTGTGGTACAAATGTGTCGTTGTCCCAACTGGGGCTGCATGAGGTTGAGATTAAGCTCAGGAAGGATGCTGTGTGCCCCTGAGTCCGGGCATTGCCTCATCCTTCTCTGATATTGTGGCTTTTGCTCCAGGAAGATGGATGTCCCAGCTAGTCCAGGGCTTTCAGATGAGCTAAGACTTCCAGCAGGGACTTTGCTGCAGACCTCCTGAGCAGTGTGGGCCAGTGAGGTCCATCCTTTGGTCAGGAGCAAGTGCCCTGGGGCAGTCCCCCTCCCAGGACAAGGACGCACCCATTTGGGAGATGGAGGGACACGCCCATTTGGGAAATGGAAACACTGAGGCACAGGAAGGAAAAATGACTCACTTAGACTGCCTCAACTCTGTCTAGGTAGGTGAGTTACTCACATGAATGAAAGAACCACTGTTCACTCAAGGTAAACGTGAAAATTAGAGGCAAAAGGTCTTCTTGCTCCACCTTCCCCCTCACATTTTACTTCCAACTTAGAGAAAGTCTAGGTGGTCTATGGAGCCTTGCTGTTCTCTGCCCTGGAAGTTCCAGCCTCTGTGCTTCTGTACTTTTGTCTCATTTCATTTTGTTTTGTGCTTGTGACTCTGTTTTCCATATTGAGCAACGAAGTCTGTTTAGCCAAATCCTCCGCATTCTTTAAAGCTCAAATGAAACCCTTCTCCTTTCCTCCTCCTCCTCGAGGACATCCTCTGGGTTCAGGCCTGGCTGCCCTTGTGCAGCTGCTTTCCACGGCTGCTGCGGCGCATTCTGAGCCCTCTGTTGCGGCTGTCTGGCCTTGGTCTCTCACCATGCCAAGGGTGTGTTTCTTACCAGTTCACCAAGTTACGTGCTCTTGCCCTCCCAACTTTCGGGTAGGTCCTGGTACCATCAAGGCTAGTTTCAGCACAGTCAAGAGGGAGAGTTGGAACACGCACCTAGATCCCTAACTAGAATCCGCTGGAAGCTTCTTTGCTTCCCTTTGGTCTCAGCTCCCACTGCCCTAGGGTGGCTCAAGGTCTATGGTTATAATTGCAGCACATGCCTCTGTGTGTGGGGCGGGGGCGGGGGGGTGAGGGGGGGAGTGGAGGGGAGAAAGAGATACAGAGAAACACAGAGACAGAGGAGGGAGTGGAAAGAGAGTGAGGGGGATGGGGACTGGAGCAGGGAGCAGGCTCTGCCAGGCCACACAGGCCATGTTTCTGTTTCGAGGTGAGAGTGAAGCAATCCTTCTCCATCAGCTAACACGCCCCGCAGATGCTCTGTGGGATGCTAAGTCTGCGAGCTGGAGCAGGCCAGCCATTCTGATTCCAGCAGGGTCCAATCTCTGTCACCTATAAAGACAAATACCAGTGTCCTTAAAGGTTCACTAATAATTATAACAACAGCTGCAGGCATCTAGGGCATTTACCATGCTAAGCACTTTACATGTGTTATTTTAATTTTTCCAAGATCTATTTGAGGTATTCTGATTTTTCAGTTGAGGAAGTCAGGGTTCAGAAAGATTCCATGCCACAACAAGCAAAGGATGCAGACCCACAGCAGTCTGTCTACCCCCAAGCCCATGCTCATCTCCATTGCCCAACAGAATCCTATGGCTCAGGAGCCTGGACTCCTAGGTGTAAGGTCCTGGCTTTCCTGCCAGTCTCCATCTGTGGGACATTAACTGCACCAGGCCTCAGTTTCTTCCTCCTTAAAATGAACCAAATGCTGCTGAAGGGCCCCGCCAACTGTCACATGCTGAGAAGCTGATTCTGAATTCTTGAAGCTAAGATGCAGTCATTTTCATTCTGTGATTCCTGGATTTTGGCCATAGACTTTAAGATCCTGGAATCCTGTAATCCCCGTACCCTTCAATGTTCGTTAGAATATAGGTTCCGTGGGGACATTAACTTCTGTCCATCCATACATTCAGTTCAGTTCAGTTCAGTCGCTCAGTCATGTCCGACTCTTTGTGACCCCATGAATCACAGCACGCCAGGCCTCCCTGTCCATCACCAACTCCTGGAGTTCACTCACACTCATGTCCATCCAGTCAGTGATGCCATCCATACATGCCCTGCTACAAGTCACGGCCCAGCAGAGCCAGCACTTGACATCAGTCAATATTTGTTGGCTGAATGACTGACCCACCCCCACTTCTGCCTCCTGCTATGGTCAGCAGTCCGTGCCCACACTCTGGCTGGAGCCTATGTCCTGAAATGTGGCCAGTTAGCCAGTGATGCACCAGCTCTGGACCAGCAGGCAACAAATTTGCCCTCTAGCCCTGCTTGGCCACTAACCAGCAACATGACTCCACGCAAGTCACCTAACCTCTCTAAGGATCTCATTCCCCCATGAAGACTAGATGAAGAGTCAGAGAAACACACCAAGCTCATTCCTGCCTCCGGACCTTCGCGTGTAGCACTCCCTCTGCCTGAAACACTCTTTCCCATATTCATTTACTGCTGTCTCTTTCCCCTATTGGAATTTGGACTCCAAGAGGGGTTTTGTTTACCTGATTCAGTGCCTAGAAGACACATAATGGGTGCTCAGTAATATTTGTTAAGGCAGAGACCAAGATTTGTGGACTTGCCCTGGCCCTGAGACCTCTGCCCAAGTTCTGGTCCCCAGATGCTGAGCCACTTGGGACAGCTCTGTGCCCAGGGGCTAACTTAGCCTGAACTCCCATGAGGCCCAGGTGGAAAATATACCCATTTTTTATGGTGTGTTGCTTGAGGTCTGGTGTCTGTTGCTGTCACTCACACAGCCAGAGAAGAAGGAGGATCCTATATTTGAGAGTTGGGAGAGTAAGGAGGAATAAGATGTCTGACCCTGCTGGGCTTCTACAAACTGCTTTGCTCACGTCTTCTCATCCTTCCCCAACTCTTCTCAGCTCCACACAAGTCTTCACTGCCCATAGGAGAATGCAGACTCTCAACCTGGAATTCATGGCTCTCTGTGACCTAGCCCTGCCGTGATCGCCAATCTGCTTTTTCCCAGCTCTCCTAGGAGAGGTCTCAGCTGCAGTGTGGTCCAAGAACTACTTTCTCCAATGCACTAGACCAGTCCTCTCACCAAACTCTGCTTGTTTGTGCTATATTGTCTGCCCAGAATGCTCTCCACTGCTCCTCCTCCAGGAAGCCCTCCCTGGCCACACCCACGCAGAGACCTATCCCTTGTCTGGGCTTCTCCAGCTCTCCTAGACTTGCTTGCTTCTAGAGGATGCTCGAGAGTCAATATGTAGCTATTCCCTACATGGTGGGTGCCCCTCCCCTATGGGAAGCCCCATAGGCAGGAAGGGGAAAGGACTTGTTCCCTCTGTCCATCCTGGGCTTGATCAAATGAGGTCATGGGTGCGCCTTGTAAGCTGTAAAGTCCTGTCCCACCTTGGCCCAGGCCCCTTTATCTCTTACCTTAACTCTTCCACCAGCATCTCTGTGGGCCTCCCTGCCTCCAGTTCACATGGCCCATCTAGCATCCCTGCTGAGCTAGACACGGGGCCCTTCTGAAACACCAATCTGATCATTTCCCTTCTCCAGTGACTCTCCTTGCCAGTAGCTTCTGGCCCCATGAGCTTGTCCCCTGCTCTCAGACCGTCCTCCTTGCCTTTGTTCAAGTCATCCTTCTGCCCAGAATGTCTTTCCTTCTCCTTCTCCTCCTTGTTCTATGAGACCATCCCCTTCCTCCAGAATTCCCTGACCCTCCAGGCACATCCAGCCACCCTGAGGGCCTCCGTGACCATCTCTATGTGATGGCACCTCCCCAGCTGTGCCTCATTCCTCATTCATTCGCACAGATGCCTCCATGGTCTTCAGAGTTGGCTTGAAGAGAGAAGTGCTAAAGTAAGAGTTTCTCCTGGTGGGAGGTGTGATCCACTGAAGATATTCTGTGAGCCAGGCCTGGTGCTGTATAAACTCCAGTTTACTTAGGCCCACCTGCTGTCCTGAAAAAAAAAATCACTGTCTTTTTACCTATGGCAGGACTGAGGTCCAGAGATGCTGAGGGCCTGGCTCGAGGTCACGCAGCAGATGTGGCACAGGGATCCTGGTTGACTGATTTCACAGTTCCCTCCAAAGTGCATGATCGTGACAGAGGTAAAAATAACAGATCTCTTTCCAAAACGTAACTGTTAATGAACTACCTGGGGATTTGGGCTGTCTGGTTCCTCCATGTCTCCCAGGGGTGCGTCCATCTCAGCCCTGACAAGCATCTGGCTGATGTACAAGGGGCCACAGTCCCCATCCACCTTCCTGTCGACTTGGTCAGGCTTGCTCTGGGATCCTCCAGGTTACCTAGGCCCAGGCTCCAGACCAAGGTTAGACCTAAGGTGTCTCTGCAGGACTCCTGAGAGAGCCAGGGCCACCCTGTGCCCATGTCTGCCCAAGCCTGATATCCATGTTGCAGATCAATAAATCTGTCTCTTGCTCTTCTCTCCCGACCATCTGTTCTCCCTGGTGGTCCCCAGGGAGTCTGCCAGGCTGGCTGCTATCTCCCAGGTTGGAGGGAAGAAGCTATTTTGGGGCCATCTGTTTGAGAGGTGCCTCCGGCTGGGGTTCCACAGCTGAGGGAAGCTGCCCAGGCAGTGGGGGGCTGTCAGGAGGGGACAGCAATCTGAGAATGAGAACCACCTTTATCTTTAGGCTTGGGGCCAGGCCATGCCAGCTCTCCCTTGACTCGGGCAGACCTGTGAGATCCCAGGCCTGGCTGAATCTTGGACATGTCACGGGGGCAGCTGGTGCCAGAGGGAGTGGTGAAGACAGTCTAAATGCTGTCTCCCCTCTCCTCCCCACCCCCTCCCTCTTTTAAAACACATACACACACCCTTAAAATTGGGTTGCCAGTGACAACCTGGCATATCATCTTCTTTTTATATTATTCTTAGCCCCTCTGTTGCCATAGCAACCGAACAATGCTTTTAAATATAGCAGTTAATTTTTTCAGCTCCAGAAACAAAGTTCTGGTGCTGTCCAGAAGGCCGAGGACTGGTTTCTCTCCTTGGGAGAGTCCTTCAGACTCATCTCACCGGATGTCAGCCCCAGAGTGTAAGCTGGGGCTGGCTGTCCTCCAGCTGGCAGGAACCCTCGCTGTGTTCCCTCACCTGGTGACCCTTCAGAGTCAAGGTGTAGCAGACAGAACCCAGGTCCTTTCTATAGCCCCTCAACCCCTGAGACCCTCACTTTTCCTCTTTATGCCTCAGTTTCTTGAGCTGGGTAATGGGGGGGATGCTATATGCTTCCCAGATTTCAGTGGGGCTTAGAAGGATCTAAAGGAGGTGCAGATGGCCCTGGGAGACACTCAGTAAATCATCTGTGCTTCTTTTCCTTTCTCCTTCCCTTCCCCCATCCCTTTTCTTCCTTTCTCTGTTTCTGTCCTTACCTCCCTCTCTTTTGCATTTTTCTCAACCCCTACTCTCCACTGCTTTGAATTATTGATGTTAAATTCCCAGCCAGTAACATCAGAGGGTTAAAATCCATAACCAGCCTTCCTCTGGCCTCCCCTCGGATCGACCCTCCCTCCGCGGGCTGGTGAGCTCATCAGAGTCATTAATCATACATCATGGCTTGAGAACCCAGGGCCCTGTGGTCCAGCTGCTGAGCAATCCCGGGCAGGAGGCAGCCCAGGCAGGATGTCTTATGGAAGGGCCGGGCTGGCTCTGAAGCCTTGGGCAGAGTAAGATACCATTAGTGGGAGGTTACCTGGGAAGGGGGGCTGACCACTGGTGGAGGGGCTACATGAGAGAGTGCTCCCTGGCCCAGTAGCAGGAAGTGTTATTTCCAGGTGCCCTTGACTCCTGACTTACTCCCACCATCATCTCAAACCTCTCCCCAGACCCTCTCCCAGGCTTGCTCACCACCCACTCACCTCTCTGTATTCCAGAGCTCAGCATGGCAGGGCTTTGAACAACAGGCATCAATGTTTCTGATGCTCAGAAGCAGTCAAAATATGGTAGGGACTGCCCATCAGGGAGTAAGTTTCCCATCATTGGAGAGGTCAACTAGAAGAGGTTGCCCAGGGGTCAGGACGTTGTGGAAAGGATTGTAGTACCAGGTTACAAGTAGAATAAACTCTGCCCTCAACCTATGATCCTATAATGAAAACAATAATATTAAAATCACCTTATAATTTTGCAGAACCTTTGCACTGATTATTATCCTCATTCATAATTAAAAAAAAAAAATAAAGTTAACTTGCCCAGTGTCATTAGGCTGATAAGAAGCTGACTCTGAATCTGCTTGTCTATCTTCCTCATGATTCTTCAAGTTCAGTTTTCCGTGCTGGAAGCTGCATGGTGGGGGGTGTTGATGGAGCAGTGCTGAGTGTGGCTTTAAGCTGAGTCCCCAGCCAGTGGTGTGGAGACATGCAGGAGCCAGAGGCTGCTCCGGGTGCTGGAGATCTTTTTCTCCAGCTGGGACCAACAGCAGACGCAGGAAGAGACCATGAGTGCTCTCGGGGTTGTGGGAGCCTTGAGGAGGGACAGATGCTCTGGGATGCAGCCCAGGCACAGGTTGTGAGGGGGCAACTGTAGGAAGGGAAGGTGGCCGCCCTCTCTAGGCCGCTGTGGGCCACAGATTCTTGTGGACATTTAGCACCTCACTTTATTTAATCCCCCTCTGCTCTGTGAGTGCAGTACAACAGCCGGTTTTGACAGATGCTGTGCTGAATTTGTCAAGGTCATACAACTCAGAAGTGCAGGCACCGTGTGTGTCTGACACCAAGGCACCACTGACATCAGTGGGAGGTGACAGGGGGAGGGGCAAGCCTATGGTGTCTGGATGGCCCAGGGTCTGGCTGTCAGTCTTCATTGTCTCAGATGTGGGCGACTGGTGAGCCAGGAGGTGGTGACCGAAGGGGCCTGGCCCCCACCCGGCACAGCTGCATGGCACTTTCCCCAACCCCGGGGCATGATAGAGGTGGGGAAAGTGGTTGTGGGCACAGAGGGCATGCTACGCCCTGGAGAGGAGACCTGGGGCAGTTTCTGAGTCCATGGCTGGTCCTCTGTGACCCCCGAGGTAGGTTATCTCTGGGCCTTGGTTCCTTCACTCCAAAGGCAAAGTATTCACTACCCTGTGTATTTCTTGTGCTCAAGTTCATTTTTCATGGTTGGCATCAATCTGTCTCTACTGAAACATCAGCCACAGCAGGTGCCTACTCTTCCCGTATCCTGGGGTTGTTTTCTCTGTAGCACCCTGACATTCTATCATATTCCTCTTCATTTATCTGACTACCTTTCTCTGCTGTGAAACTGTACATCCCACGAGGGCTGGGACTGAACTTTATTCAGGGCTGTGTCTCCAGCACCTAAGCAGCGCCTGGTACAGACAAGCCCAGGCACATAGTGAATGAATGAACGAATGCTTGACCACGTGATCAGGGTGGCGTCCCTCCTTCCTGCTTCGCCGGCTCTGTCTGTGCCTCCTCCTGGCAGTTGTCACAGGGCACAGGGTTTGCATGTGTGCCTTCTGTCTCCCCTACGCTGTCAGGTTCCTGGGTCTGAGCACAGAGCCAAGCCTAAAAGAGGTGCTTGATGAACGTTCGTGGAAGCGCTGAATGGAAGCCTTCCCCCCGCCCAGGTGTCAGTTTCCCTATTTGTAGACTGTGAGGGTGCTCAGAGGCCTTTTAAGCGCCCTCCCTTGGTGACAGTCCGGGATTTGTCACCTGTTGGCTGGCATTTCTGCACCTGCCCTTGGGTGTATTTGCTGCCCCAGTGCTTGTCCTGACCCTCCAGGGTTGGTCACTGGCCAGAGCCTGACTTCCCCCTGATGAGCAATTAAAACCCCAGAATAGCCTTTTGTTCAGAAACAGGTGCCTGGACCCTGTATTTATCTCCAGCGTGCATGCCTAGTGTTCTTGGGGCCCTGCCAGCCATGTGGTGGGCATCACTGGGACCATGCGGACTTCTCAGCCCCGAGAGGCCACCCCTGGCATCAGCAAACAGCCAGGGCCAAGAGGAGTGTGCACCCCTGAGAGCCAGGCACTTGTGGAAGGCATCTCATGTCTCTCAGGAAGGCTTTGCAAGGTTGGTGTCATCAGCCTCATGTCACAGATGGGGCTCGAACACTGAGAGCGGCACCCTCCCTGTGGATGTGCCTCAAGCTCGCAGAACACGAAGGGACAGGACTGGGGTCCGAACACAGGGCCATCAAGCTTTTTCACTGTCCTGCTTGGCTTTCCCTGGTTGGTGGGTGCCATCAACACCCTGAAGCTATAGCCCAGTGACCACGGGTGAGTGGGTAAGAGAGGGGACCAACTCATGGATATACTCGTGGGGTCTACATTTGCAAGTAACCAGACTTGGTTTTTGGTCTCACCTCTTGCCCCACTTCCATGCCCTCTGTGTGTTCTTCCAGGTCCTGTGAAATCTCACGTCCTCTCTGAAGGACATGACAGCAATCTAAAATGCTAGGGAGACAGACGCCTGGGACTTGAGATCAACCACGCCCATGGGGCTGGGCAAGCACTCAGGGCCAGCCCAGGGGTTGGCAGAGGGAAAACCCAGTCCAGGCCTGCAGCAGGGACCAGAGAAACTGCCAACGTGGGCTGTCAAGGGGACATCCAGGCACTGCCACTTACCAGCCAGGTGACCTTTGGTAAGCTGGCCTTCAGCTCCCTTTTCTATAAAATGGGACGAATGATAGCAACTGCCAGATGGGGCCCTCTTTGGGGATTTGATAAAGTGATCCCTGCAAAATGCTCAGATGGGCACCTGGCAGGGAGCACGTGCTTTACAACCACTGCTGACACTGCCGTCTCACCACCCTTCTGAGCAGTCTTAGCACCGGGCTCGTGGGGCTGCAGCTGGGAGCTGAGCCAAGGCTGAGAAGTAAGGTGTGTTGGGTCTTGGGAGCAAGGCGAGGCCAGTTTCAGAAATAGAGCACAGTGTTAGGGCAGGAAAGTGTGAGCCAGGGTTTCCTTAGATGATACTCACAATGGGGTGGAACAAGGGGTGGGACTAAGCTTTCAGGTGTTTCAGGGGACCCAGTTGTTGGAGGAGGAGAGATGAGGGGGAGGAGTCAGCCTTCACTCCAGGCTGAGGTAGGGGCCATTCCATCTGGCTCTGAAGAGTTAACTTACCATTTCACACGTGCTTGTCCTTTTGAAGCTGAACCATGGAACATGCAAGCTGGCAATGTCATTGACCACCCAGGGTCACACAGCAGGTTAAGAGCATGCCCCTGTTCTCTGTGCTTCTGTTTCCCCTTTGGCACTCCAGATGACCTTTTTAGGATCTTTGCAGCCAGGAAAATGGCCCCTAAAGACTTTCTGTGGTTTGTTCAGTGCTGGGTCAGGGTGGTGGGAGCTCTGAAGACATAGATGAGGATGCAACGGGAGGAAGCGCCTGATCCCTGGCTGATGCATGAAGAACAGGATGGCGGGAAGAGCGTGGTCCATCTGCTGGGCCTTCAGACCAGAACAGGGTTGGCTCTCCAAGGCATGAGGTTGCTTACATACTGGCAGAAGCAGAGTGGCATAAGCTAGAAGTCTCACCGGGGATCTCCCAGCTCCTGATGGAAGTTGCTTCCTGAACTCAGCCTCTGTTAGTCCCTGCCTCCCCTGCTTCTCTTAGGCGCCATCCATCCAAGCTGCCAGTCCAATGCCTGAGCCAAAGCCAGTAGGGGTACCCAGGGGGCTGGCCTGGAATTGGCATGGTTGCCCTGAGCTCTGCATCTGGCATTCCTGGGGGTGGAGGTGGTGAAAGGGGAGTATTTACGGAGTTTCAGCCTCCACTAAACTCTGCCCTGCTGGTGACTCTATATAACTGGGTGTGTTTCTTTCTGCCTCTGCTTCCCTGTCTTAACCTTCAATTCCCTGAAAGGGTCAAAGACCCATTTGAACTTCATACCATGAGACTCTGGCTAGTTCTTACTATTCCATCCAAACCATACATTGAGTTGGATCTTATTCATTATGCCCTCAAGCTTCTGGCTGGGTTCTTGCCCCAAACAAAGAAGATGGCCAGGAAATGGCACTGTCATTCTTCTAACTTCAGAGACTGTCACTGCCAGAGGCTACCCATACTTACCCATAAGTGGCCCCCCTTGGACCTACCCACCCTCTGGATACTCCCTTCCCCAGGCTTCCTCCTGCCACTGGCCCTTGATGGTACAACCCCAGCCCTCTGGTAGGTACATGCTCTCAGATATGAAGTTCTAGCTGGGTACAAGGATGCTGTGGGCTGCAGATAACAGAAACCCAACTGCAGGTGGCTACCAGGGAAGCCCCAGCTTAATACAATGGAGTATTACTCAGCCATTAAAAAGAATACATTTGAATCAATTCTAATGAGATGGATGAAACTGGAACCTATTATACAGAGTGAAGTAAGCCAGAAAGAAAAACACCAATACAGTATACTAACGCATATATATGGAATTTAGAAAGATGGTAACAATAACCCTGTGTACGAGACAGCAAAAGAGACACTGATGTATAGATCAGTCTTATGGACTCTGTGGGAGAGGGAGAGGGTGGGGAGATTTGGGAGAATGGCATTGAAACATGTATAATATCATGTATGAAACAAGTCGCCAGTCCAGGTTCGATGCACGATACTGGATGCTTGGGGCTGATGCACTGGGACAACCCAGAGGGAGGGTATTGGGAGGGAGGAGGGAGGAGGGTTCAGGATGGGGAACACAGGTATACCTGTGGCGGATTCATTTTGATATTTGGCAAAACTAATACAATTATGTAAAGTTTAAAAATAAAATAAAATTAAAAAAAATAAAAATAAAAGGGGTTTATTAACTCCAGAAGCCTAGAGATACGGACAGTTCCAGATTTGAATAACCCAGCAGCCCAGTGATGACAAGGGCCCATCCCTTTCCTGCTTTTCCTGCTCTGCCCACCTTCCCACCGACTCAGCATTCTCTCACCCAGGTCATAAGATGGTCCCAGGGGCCATTTGCAGGCACGATGGTGGATGGTGCAGAAGAGAATCATCTTTTCCAAAATCTCTTTCTTATCCCAGAGATCCTTCTTTTAGCTATAAAATGGGAATAAAAGGCCCCATTAGCCAGAATTGAGTCACATGCCTATGCCCGAACCACTCACGAGAAAGTGAAATGAAACTACCATCACAGGATTGGACTAATGGTCTACCCTGTGGGCATGGGGAGGGGCTGGCCCCACAAAGGAAGGCTTCTGTATTCCACTTGAACTCTTCCTGTTTGCATTGCATCTTCCAGAGCCCCTGGTCGTAGCCCTTTGTAGCCAGGGAAGCCATTTTGGCTTCTTCCTCTCTGCATCTGTTAGGGCTCTTAGGTGTAAGTGACAGAAGCTGACTTTAGACACCTCAAGTGAAAAAGGAGTAAGTTGGAAGGATAATGAGACTTTCACAGAATTTGTAGGAAGGCTGGAGAACCAGGCTCAGAAAAGGATCCAGGGCCCCCTGGAGGAGCAGAAAACAGGAACGAATCACTGGCGGTCCTGTCCTGGCTGCAGAGATGGAAGATTCAGAGGCATGGGAGGAGCAAACAAAATACCTAGCTGAGCCTCACATCATCCCTTGGGCTGCAGGGAGCCTTGCCTACCTGTCCATCAAAAGCAGGAGAACTCATTCCTCCAAAATGAAATCAGTGCTATTGCAGAAGTAGGGAGTGGCCAAAACCCAGCAAATGTCCACAGTAGCCCGTGATGCCTGACCCTAAGCCAAAGCAGAGATGGCACGCTTCATGTCCCTCACGTGGAGTAAAAGCTACATGACCTTAACTGCATGGGGATGGCCACTCAGAGCAGGAGACACATGAGCACCCCGTCACAACAAAGGCAGCCCCCTCTGACGTCACCCTGACAAGCAGAGGATTCTGTCAAGTCATTCTAGAGGCAACCTGAGACACTCACCTGAGGGATGGCTGCTCCTGGCTCCTCCCAGCTGCTCTCCAAATTCTTCTACTCGTCAATTACAGGGAACTGGTGACAGCCCCAGAACATCCCTGAGACTTTCCTCAAAACTGCATAATTCAGAAGTCCATGCCCGGGTTAACCAAACTCCAGGAAGGATGGGTTACAGGCTTGGCCAGGTCCCTTGGGCCAAATAGCAAACTATGATGGAGCATCTACTATGGGGCAGGTAAGGCGGTAAGCACTTGGCAGACACTATTTCGTTTAATCCTCCCAACTGTTCTATCATATGGCTACGATTTTCCTTTTCTACAGGTGAGGGAACTGAGGCTTGGGAAGAGTTGATGATTTTCCCATGGGCAAGTCAGTAGCAGAGGAGGATTCAAATCTGATCCAGAGCCCCCTCTTTACCACTTCAATATACTGTCCCACATCCTGTTGCTAACTATGTTTTGTTCTTCAGGTTTCAAACAGAAATGAGATTGTAACCTTGGTTCATATATTTGTCCTCTAGGCTTATCCACCCGCCAAAGACCCTCCTCCTCGCTTGTTAGAGCCTCAGATGGCTCCAGAACTGCCACTCCAGAATGCCGAGTCCTTCCCTACCCAACCCAACACCCGTAACGAAAGCACAGTTATGACGTGTGCTTTTTAACATCCCCAGTGAAACCTCGTCTTTGTGCTCGTAGTTGTGTCTTCTGCAGGACAGGGCTCTGCCTTCTGTGAGCACAGAGCATCCTTTCTGCTGCCCTCACCAGTGCCCTCAACCTGGCAAAGGACCAGGGGCTGTACAGGTCTCCAAGGGGTGGCGAATGGAGCCATTTGCCAGCTGGGCTCCAAGAACACCTAGAGGTGACACAGAACCCCATTCAGGGGCAGTCTTGGAGAAAGTTGTGAGGGTGACCTAAAACATGCCCTACTCAACTTCTACCAAGGCACCTCATCTTTATCTATTTTACACACTGGTCTTCAATGTAAGTTTTGTTTTCTGAGAAAAAAATTCTCTGCAGAAAGTGTATGCATTTATTGGATCCATTAATGCTATTCCCCACAAGATTCCACAAGTTCTTCCTTGAGCTATAAACTCCTATATCACCCTGGCCACTAGAATTGTCTTAGCTTAGCATTTTCTCTTTGACATCATTTGAAGGTCAATACTTGAAGAATAGTCATATATGCATGGAATACCGCAGTACATTAGTAAAGAATAAAGTTGTGCGCTGTTTTTTTTTGATACCCTTGACACAAAGACCCTGTTGACCAAGTCTTTCAGAAATCTGGGCCAGGAGGATTGTATTTCTGTAGTTCTCTGGCTCCTTCTTAACCACTGATGATAAAACCCATCTTGTTTCACTCCTTACCTTGGCTACTAGGATGCCCAGAGCTGAGATGTTCAACTATGCATCTCTCTTTTTAAAAGGTGATTTTTCCATCGTATGATACTTGTGTGTTTCCTAAGAATTAGAAAGTAAAGACAAGTACAAGGAAATAAAAAGCATAAATCACTTACTGTGTTTCTATCCCCCCAAAACTGTTAATAATTTCATCTATTTTTCTGAGTTTTTTATGTTCAGTTTTCATGTGGTTTTGTTATATAGGGTTCTTTTTACATAGGCAAAATCATCCTGTATATAAAACTCTGTAGGTTGCTTTTATCAACCTGAATTGAAAGATAATCATGTTTTTAAAGGATGCAGAATATTTCATCAAGTAGGTCAGTCAGTCAGTCAGTTCAGTTGCTCAGTAGCGTCCAGCTCTTTATGACCCCATGGACTGCAGCACACCAGGCTTCCCTGTCCATCACCAACTCTCGGAGCTTGCTCAAACTCATGTCCATCGAGTCGGTGATGCCATCCAACCATCTCAACCTCTGTTGTCCCCTTCTATTCCTGTCTTCAATCTTTCCCAGCATCAGGCTCTTTTCCAATGAGTCAGTTCTTTGCATCAGGTGGCCCACATAATGGAGCTTCAGCTTTAGCGTCAGTCCTTCCAATGAATATTCAGGACTGATTTTCTTTAAGATTGACTGGTTTGCTCTCCTAGCAGTCCAAGGGACTCTCAAGAGTCTTCTCCAACACCACAGTTCAAAAGCATACGTTCTTCAGCATTCAGCTTTATAGTCCAACTCTCACATCCATACATGACTACTGGAAAAACCATAGCTTTGACTAATGGACCTTTATTGGCAAAGTAACATTTCTGCTTTTTAATATGCTGTCTAGGCTGATCATAGCTTTTCTTCCAAAGAGCAAGCATCTTTTAATTTCATGGCTGCAGTCACCACATGCAGTGATTTTGAAGCCCAAGAAAATAAAGTCTCTCACTATTTCCATTGTTACCCCATCTATTTGTCATGAATTGATGGGATGGGATGCATTGATCTTAGTGTTTTGAATGTTGAGATTTAAGCAAGCTTTTTCACTCTCCTCTTTCACTTTCCAAGAGGCTCTTTAGTTCTTCTTTGCTTTCTGCCGTAAGGGTGGTATCATCTGCATATCTGAGGTTATTGATATTTCTCCCATCAATCTGATTCCAGCTTGTGCTTCATCCAGCCCAACATTTTACATGATGTACTCTGCATATAAGTTAAATAAGCAGGGTGACAGTATACAGCCTCGATGTACTCCTTTTCCAATCTAGAACCAGTCCATTGTTCCTTCTCTGGTTCTAACGGTTGCTTCTTGACCCTCATACAGATTTCTCAGGTGGCAGGTAAGGTGGTCTGGCATTCCCATCTCTTTAAGAATTTTCCACAGTTTGCTGTGATCCACACAATCAAAGGCTTTGGCATAGTCAATAAAGCAGAAATAGATGTTTTTCTGGAACTCGCTTGCTTTTTCAATGATCCAGCAGATGTTGGCAATTTGATCTCTGGTTCCTCTGCCTTTTCTAAATCTAGCTTGAACATCTGAAAATTCTTAGTTCATGTACTATTGAAGCCTGGCTTGGAGAATTTTGAGCATTATTTTGCTAGAGTGTGAGATGAGTGCAATTGTGTGATAGTCTGAACATTCTTTGGTATTGCCTCTCTTTGGGATTGGAATAAAAACTGATCTTTTCCAGTCCTGTGGCAACTGCTGAGTTTTCCAAATTTGCTGGCATATTGAGTGCAGCACTTTCACAGCATCATCTTTTAGGATTTTAAATAGCTCAGCTGGAATTCCATCACCTCCACTAGCTTTGTTCATTGTGATGCTTCCTAAGGCCCACTTCTCTTTGTATTCCAGGATGTCTGGCTCTAGGTGAATGATCACACCATCGTGGTTATCTGGGTTTGAAGATTTTATTTGGATAGTTCTTCTGTATATTCTTGCCACCTTTTCTTAATATCTTCTGCTTCTGTTAGGTCCATACCATTTCTGTCCTTTATTGTGCCCATCTTTGCATGACATGTTCCCTTGGTATCTCTAATTTTCTTGAAGAAATCTCTGGTCTTTCCCATTCTGTTATTTTCCTCTATTTCTTTGCATTGATCACTGAGAAAGGCTTTCTCCTTGCTATGGAGCTCTGCATTCAAATGGGTATATCTTTCCCTTTCTGCTTTGCCTTTAGCTTCTCTTCTTTTCTCAGTTCTTTTTAAGGCATCCTCAGACCACCATTTTGGTGTTTTGTATTTCTCTTTCTTGGGGATGGTCTTGATCACTGCCTTGTGTACACTGTCATGAACCTCCATCCATAGTTCATCAGGCACTCTGTCTATCAGATCTAGTCCCTTGAATCTATTTGTCACTTCCACTGTATAATCATAAGGGATTTGATTTAGGTCATATCTGTATGGTCTAGTGATTTCCCCTACTTTCTTCAATTTAAGTCTGAATTTGGGAATAAGGAGTTCACGATCTGAGCCACAGTCTGCTCCCGGTCTTGTTTTTGCTGACTGTATAGAGCTTCTCCATCTTTGGCTGCAAAGAATATAATCAATCTGAGTTTGGTGTTGACCATCTGGTGATGTCCATGTGCAGAGTCTTCTCTTGTGTTGTTGGAAGAGCATGTTTGCTATGACCAGTGCATTCTCTTGGCAAAACTCTGTTAGCCTTTGACCTGCTTTGTTTTGTACTCCAAGGCCAAATTTGCCTGTTACTCCAGGTATTTCTTGACTTCCTACTTTTGTATTCCAGTCCCCTATAATGAAAAACACATCTTTTTGGGGTGTTCTAGAAGGTCTTGTAGGTCTTCATAGAACCGTTCAACTTCAGCTTCTTTGGCATTAGTGGTTGGGGCATAGACTTGGTTTACTGTGATATTGAATGGTTTCCCTTGGAAACAGACAGAGATCACTCTGTCGTTTTTGAGATTGCATCCAAGTACTGCATTTTGGACTCTTTTGTTGACTATGAGGGCTACTTCATTTCTTCTAAGGGATTCTTGCCCACGGTTGTAGATATAACGGTCATCTGAGTTAGATTCACCCATTCCAGTCCATTTTAGTTCACTGATTCCTAAAATGTCGATGTTCACTCTTGCCATCTCCTGTTTGACTACTTCTAATTTCCCTTGAATCGTGAACCTAAGATTCCAGGTTCCTATGTAATTTTGCTCTTTATAGCGTCAGACTTTACTTCCATCACCAGTCACATCCACAAATGGGTGTTGTTTTTGCTTTGGCTCCATCTCTTCATTCTTTCTGGAGTTATTTCTCCACTGATCTCCCATGGCATACTGGGCACCTACCCACCTGGGGAGTTCATCTTTCAGTATCCTATCTTTTTGCTTTTTCATAATGTTCATGGGGTTCTCAAGGCAAGAATACTGAATGGTTTGCCATTCTCTTCTCCAGTGGACCACGTTTTGTCATAACTCTCCACCATGGCCATCTTGGGTGGGCCTACACAGCATGGCTCATAGTTTCGTTGAGTTAGACAAGGCTGTGGTCCACGTTGCCTGCTTCTGTTAGGTCCATACTATTTTCGTCCTTTATTGTGCCCATCTTTGCATGAAATTGTTTCCTTGGTATCGCTAATCTTCTTGAATAGATCTCTAGTCTTTCCCATTCTATTGTTTTCCTCTATTTCTTTGCATTGTCACTTAGGAAGGCTTTCTTATCTCTCCTAGCTCTTCTTTGAAACACTGCATTCAGATGGATATATCTTTCCTTTTCTCCTTTTCCTTTCATTTCTCTTCTTTTCTCAGCTATTTTTAGGGCCTCCTAATACAACTATTTTGCCTTTTTGCATTTCTTCTTGGGGATTGTTTTGATCGCCACCTCCTGTACAATGTCATGAACCTCTGTCCACAGTTCTTCAGGCACTCTATCAGATCTAATCCCTTGAATCTATTTGTCACTTCAAGTAGATCAGGGGTCAGCAAACTTGTTTTATAAAGGGCCAGATAGTAAATAATTTAGTCTTTTGGGCTTATACTGTTTATGTCCCACTGCATCATGAATACTTTTTATTTCTTATTTACTGTAGTCAAACTCCAAATGGTTTTATTTTATTATTTATTTCTAAAAAAAAAAAATCTACAAAAAGAGAAATAAAGAATAGCAAATAAAGAACTTGGACCATCTTGTTTTGCCAAAATGATGTATGATGATACTCTTTAATATTTTTTATTGTTTGTGTGTCAATGTTTGAGTTGCGGTTTACTATGTTAAAATTCTTGTGAACACTTCAAATAAAGTTTTTTTTCTTATTAAAAAAAAAAAAAGAATAGCAAATAAACAAGCAAAAACTTTTTAAGAACCTGTCAATACAATTTTATTCAAAGACAAAAAATATATTGACTTCTGTTAAGTCACTGTGGTTTTAGAAAATTAAAAATACAGTTTCAGTATGATACCATAATACCATCTATGAATGTTTTTTTTTAAAGAGAGGGAGTTTGGATCCAGTGTACAGTACCGGGTGGGCCTTCAAAACGGAATTGATGATGAATGAATGGGTGGAACTATGAAGTCATACAGCTCCAGCTTCATCACTTGTTAGTTATATGGCCTTGGACAGAGCACCTCCCTCCCCACAGTGCTTCAGCGTCTTTCTCTGCAAAACAGGTTCACTGAATAAGAATATTTACCTAGTGCTCACAGGTGAGAAAAGGGAGGCATGGGTGATTGACTAGTTTGTTCAGGGTCTTATAGCTGGTCCATGGAGACCTCCAGGTGCCCACCTGCAGGCTTGCTGTGAGGATTACATGAAATCAAGATTGTAAAATTTCTGGCTCAACAAATGCCCATTCCTTCCCATAAGCAGGCCAACTGGTGAGCCTGGGGGTCTTGAACAGGGAAACTGAGCACAGCAGGGTCTGCACCCCCATAGGGACTGGGACACAGTGACTGTGAGATACTTGCACTGGTGCTTGGGAGGGGCACCCCAGGTGGATTCTTTGGAGACCACCTTTCCCAGGGGACCGTTTCCAAGGAGCCATGTCACCTCCATGGAGCCCAATCTGCGCTGGGACCAAATAGAGAATTTGCCTTTTCTCAGCAGCCTTTTGGCCAAGGGTGCAGCTAGCCTTAGCAGAGGAATGCAAAGCCCACATGAGGGAGAGCATGGTAAGAACAGCACTTGGCATAGGATGAACTGGCCCATGGGACGAGTTCATCATGGTCAGCTGCTGTTGACCTTATTGGGCTCGTCTTCAGTATTTCTATGAGCCAGGGCTGGGTATAGGAGGCTTTACCTCCTCCATAGGATATCTGATCAACCCAACTTTCCATCAAGGTAGGTATCCCCATTTTATAGATAAGGAAACTGAGGCGATATTAGGAAGTGAGTACACAACTAGTAGTAACAGAGTGAGTGAGGACTTGAATTTCAATATCTGACTCTAGAGCCCATATTCTTAACTATTATTAGTCATATTTACTGCTCTTCATAAGAGATTCCCTGGTGGTGCAGTGGTAAAGAACCCACCTGCCAATGAGTCTCCAGTTCAACCCCTGGGTCGGAAAGATCCCCTGGAGGAGGAAATGGCAACCCACTCCAGTACTCTTGCCTGAAAAATCCCATGGACAGAGGAGCCTGGTGGCCTACAGTCCATGGGGTCGCAAAGAGTTGGACACGACTGAGCAGCTGAGCGCACAGCACATACACAGCCTGACATGCATTGGACATAAAACCTCTTGAACCAATCTCCTTCCTCCTGGTTTCATCTGACCTAGGAACTCGGGGACCCTAGGTTCTCTGAGACCGGAACTCCAGCTCCCTTTGTGACTGACTTATCCATCCTGGAGGCACAGCTACCGACCTCTTTCCAGGGAGTATTTCATGCATTAACCCATCCAACAAATGTTTTTTAGGGATCTTCTCTGTGCCAGGCCTTGTTTGAGGTGCAGAGCATGCATCACAAATAATAATGATTACAGGACTTTCCTGGTGATACAGTAGTTAAGAATCCACCTGCCAATGCAGGAGACATGGGTTCGATCCTTGGTCTGGAAAGATTCTACATGCTATGAGGCAGCTAAGCCCACATGCAAAAACTACTGAAGCCCACACACCTAGAGCCTGTGTCCTGCAGCAAGAGAAGCCACTGCAATGAGAAGCCTACGCACTGCAACTAGAGAGGAGCCCCCACTCACCACAACCAGAGAAAGCTCATACACAGCAACAAAGGCTCAGTGCCGTCATAAATAAATAACTAAATAATTTAAAATATTAAGATATAAATCTGTATAACATAAAAAGTATTAAAAAAATAATAATGATTACAACTAACCCTTTCTATGTACCAGGTACTGTTCTAGATACTGCACATAAATTAGTCCATTTAACTGTTACAGTCCCGCAGGTAGCTGGAATGAGTTTTCCTTATGGATGAAGAAATCAAGGCCCAGAGAGCTTAAGTGCTCTGTCCAGAGCTCTGTCCAGTGCTCTGTCCATTAGCTCTGTCCACAGCTAATGAATGTCAGAGTCAGGATTTGAACCCAGACCATCTGGGGTCAGCACCCATACATTTAATTGCCCTATACTGTTGTGGCTCTCATAGTCCCTGATTCATGGAACTTCTCATCTTTCTTTTCCAACAGGCATGTTAAAATAGCACCAAAATAACTTAATTCAGTTTCGTTTGCTGAGAAGCAAAGTGGGCAGTGAGAATGAGCAATTCCAGATTTGTAAAGTGCTTGACATCATGGGGCCAGTGGGAAGGAATCAATGTCATGAATGGGACCCTGGTCTACTTTCCACTATGTCCTTGACGGTTATGTGCCCTTTGGCAAGTCTCATCACCTCTCTGAGTCTCCAGTTCTTTATTTACAAAATGGATTGTTCATACCTGTTCTAACTGCCTCCAAGCATTTCTGTGAAGACCAACTGGTGTGCCAGATGGAAGTAAGATTTAAAATAGGGGGGAAAGACACTGGGCAAGGATTTGTTATTGAACCAAATGAGATTTTGGTCAGCTTGATGAATGAATGGATGACTGAAGGTCCTAGCAGACCTGCAGATCGGCTCCCCAGGTAACAAATGGCTCCCTTCAGGAGATCTGTTGGAAGTCTTCAGAGTCTCATCAGGGCTCTGTCCTCCTCTCTCCTTGACCATGTTCCATGCTCCTGGCCCTTGAGTTATTTTGCATCTGATTTTGTGTAAGCCTCCAAGACTGTTTTAGCAAACATTCATTAATGTCTGTTGGGAGAAAAGTCTTGTGCTAGACTCTGTGGGGAGACTGAGATGAATTTGGCATGGTCTCTGCTTGCAGGGACTCAGAGGCTAGGAGGAGAAGTGTAATAATAACAGTAATAATGACCAGCAATTATTAAGCATTTACCAAATCCCAGATATTATGTTGAGTTTTTATACGCATTTACATTGCAGCAATTCCATGAGTTACTAAAACTTGTCCCATTTTTACATGCAGAAACAGATTTAGACAGGTTAAGTACCTTACTCAGTTTCACACAGCTCTGAAATTATAGAGCAGCACATGACTTTGAGAAAGAAAATGTGCATACACATCTCTCTATTATAAGGTGGAGACTACAGAGTATCCTGCTGGAGGGGCAAGGACAGGCCTCTTGGGGCTCAGCAAGAGACGGAAAGGATGATGTGATGGTGGCGGTGGTGGTCTGACAATGAGGATGTTCACAACGATGGTGGTGATAATAAAGGCAATGATGATGATGAGGGTGATGGTCGATGATGATGCTAATCCTCTGGTGCCCATCTGTTGAGCTTCTGCTTTATGCCAGGCCCTGACCTGGGTGCTTTCTATCTCATTTTATCCTATTATGACTTCCCAGGGTCAGAGTGATCATCTCCACTTTACTCATAAGGACTTTGGGCTAGAGACAGGCCACGTGGCCTGCGAGGGCTCGCATCCAGTCTGTACTGGGTTGGAGCTTAAGGACCCCACCATGCAGAGCCACTGCTCTTTCTCCTACCTGGACCCCTAACCTGTCGCCCCAGAGCCAGGCATCCCAGAGATGCCCCTTAAATACCCATTGAACAAATATTGAATGAATGGATCTCCCAGGGGTCAAAGCATGGTTAAACATGGAAGACAGAAATAACATGTGTCAAGTGTGGATAACCGTTATTTAACTAGTAGTGGTGCTGTGATCACTAAAAAACAAGTTAATTGCAAGGCGTTATGTTTTTGTAGGGCTTTCCTGGTGGCGCCAGTGGTAAAAACCCACCTGCCAATGCAGGAGACGTAAGAGATGCAGGTTCGATCCCTGGGTTGGGAAGATCCCCTGGAGGATGACATGGCAACCCACTCCAATATTCTTGCCTGGAGAATCCCATGGACAGAGAAGCCTGGCAGGCTACAGTCCATAGGGTCTCAAAGAGTCGGGCATGACTGGAACAACTTAGCACATTCCTGTAGCTTTTGTATTTTTTTTTTTTCAAAGAAGAGATACTAAGGGCACCGTGAAGGGGTGGGGAGTTTTGAGGAATACTTTCACCTGAAAAGGAGTCCTCATGCTAAAATTGATGGGAAGCATCCTGTGGTCCTGCATGGAGTGTAAGGGCTTTGCCCAATGTCTAGCACAGGATCACTCGGAGAGGGGAGCCCACCAGGCTGGGGATTGGGAGCTGTAGCATTTGCACTGGGTGTACAAGTGACTTACGAGACCTGAGCTGTCCCTTTCCATGACTGCTTCCATGAGACCTCACAGCAGCAGTAAGAGATTCCCCAAGTGGCTAGGGAATGCTGGCATGAATGAATGGATAATGGAAGAAAGAATGAATGAGTTACAACGATTGGTGCTCTGGGAGCCCGTGAGGGGAGGTTTTTCTCAAGGAGTGCTTAAAAGTGAGAGTTCCTCCACTGGGAAGCAGAAATAGAACACAGAAGCTCCAGCGAGGGCTGTTGACTCCAGACTTTCAGCTCTGGGAGTGGGGTCAGGAGGCTACGATGGCACCCCCGGGGAGTCTGATCTTGACCCTGGGATGACCCTGTTGGAGAAGGGGTGGTGGCCGGAGCTCAGCTGTGAAGCTCTTCTCAGCGAGGCTGTGCTCACCATGTGGGGATGCATTTTTCAAACTCAAGTGCAAGTTGACAGATGGCGGTGGTATAATATTCTCACATTCTCTGCTTCCCACAGGCCTCCCTCCAGCACAGCCCTGCAAGCTCTTAAAAAGCTCTGACATATCTCGACCATGAGACCACGGCTGGCCCTTAGCAGGTAAGCTCCCCATCACTCCCTCCCACCATGGGACGTGGAGCCATTTCAGCACAACCCTAAGACCATGGGCGTGTGTGTGGCCAGGAGGGAGGTGGGGCTGCCTCCAGCCTTGGCAGGAGAATGGAGCCCCGCACTCTACCAAGACTTCAGGAAAACACTGCCAACTGTCCAGAGTCCTGCAGCTGGCATTTCTACCCATGGCAGCATATGGCGCTAGGAACGTGTCCTGGGAGAGGAGCCAGGGAACTGGTTCTGACACCATGTCAGCCTTCACTACTCAGGAAAATCTCAGACGGAACCTGCCTTTCTTTGTTTCTGTTTTTCTGTGTGAATGTGAGGGAATAGGATTCAGTGAATGGGGCAGGCCAGAAGTCAGCTCTTCCAGGCTCTGATCAAGGCCTTGGGCTGGGAGGAGGGACCACGGGCTCAGCAGTTGTCTGCCACTGCCCTAGGGCTCACCTCCTATTTGATTGTTCCGTGGACCTCCTGCACGTGGAGCCTGGGTTGGGCTTCGCGTGTGCCCTCTGTGTGCATGTGTGCTTTGGGGGCCAGGACCTGTGTCCCTTCCAGCAAACTGTGCTTGAAGTCAAATTCAAAAATGGACAGTCACCAGCCTTGCATGGGCCCTGTCACGGCTGCATAGCACACCATGGTCACTGTAGACTGCAGTGCCCAGATGGGAAGGGCAAAGGCAACCCACACACGCGGAGAGCACGGGCAGGCCCGCAGCAGAGTGTGGGTGTGAAGATCAAGCTGGGTGAAAGACTACAAAGGGTGGGAAAGCAGGTTAACCTAAGAGCAGGGCCTTTCTTTGTGTGGGAGTGAGTGCAAGGCCAAAGCTTATTGGCTGATCCACGAGGAAGCCCAGGAGAGCTGCCCAGGAGATGAGACCAGAGGGCATTGAGGCTCAGAGACAAATAAAGCACATCATTGGTCTGAAAAAGCTCCCCGTCTGAAGGAGGAGACAATGTGTAAATAGCCATGGTAGAGGAAACCTGTGAAGGCGGGAGGGGTCCATTCTGTCTGGGTTTGGTTGTGGGGGTGGTTCAGGGAGGACCATTGGAGGGCAAAACTTGAACTGGGCTTTGAAGGATGAATAGGAGTTCACCAGGCAAGATAGGAAGAAGGGCCTTCCAGGCTAAGGAGACAACACATGCAAAGGTGGAATAACTGGGATTAGCAGGTGCAGAGAAAGAGTAGGGAGAAGTGAGCCTAGGAGAAACAGTTGGGCCTTTGAATGCCAGATTACGGAGCTCAGGTTGGTCCCTATATGATTGAGGAAGGAAAGCAGATGGTCAGTCTGGGGTGCCAGGAGAAGACTCTGGGCCCCAGGGAGAGGCTGAGAGCAGCAAGGAGATGCTTGTGTCAGAACCTTGAACATCAGCCATGGGAGGCCCAGCACAGGAACCCCTCATTAAGCTGTCTGTGTCCCACTGGGGCCCTTCAGATCTCCTAGTGAAAAGCAGCCACAAGGCACCCTGGGGGCCTCTCTGGTGGAGGGCTGCTGGACTTGCCATCAGAACCTCTCTTCTCAACCGACCCGGTTCCCCTCCTCCCCTGCCCCTGAAGAACGCTGGGCCGCCTCCCCCCAGACAGCAGCCCTGTAAGAATGCAGTGTTGGGGCTTCCTTGGTGGCCCAATGGTTAAGACTCCCTAATTCCAATCCAAGGGGTGCTGGCTCGATCCCTGGCTGGGGAACTAAGATCCCGCATGCCATGCAATGCGGCCCAAAATATAAAAAGCGAAAATTTTAAAAATGTAAAAAAAGAACTGTTTGTTTAAAAAAAGAATTCAGGGACTTCCCTGGCAGTCCATTGGTTAAGAATCTGCCTTGCAATGCAGGGGACGTGGATTTGATCCCCGGTCTAGGCAGTCAGATCCCATAGGCCGTGGGGCAACCAAGCCCACATCCCACAGCTAGAGAGTCCATGTGCCAAAACAAAGAACCCCACGCAGCCAAATAAATGAATAAATATTTAAAAGAAAGGAAGAGAGAAAGAATGCAGTACTGTTCCTAAAGCCCTTCTTCCTCAGCCCTCCCCCCTCCACTACATAGCCAGGTGGCTCCCGCCCTAGAGTCGTTTTAGTGTGGCGGGTAACACTCTGCAATTGTGTCGTTTTGCAGTTTCCTCTCTTGGCAGGACTCGAAACGCCTTCACATCTGTTGTCTCCTGGGAGAGACGGAAGAGTAGGCTCTGGGGGCCAGAGCACTGGACTCCAGCCCTGTCTTGTCACTCCCTCGGGGAGCAGTGTAACCGCCTGTGCCTGGGTGTCTTCATCTCCCCCATACCCACCTCCTCGGGTGGTTCCAGAATCAGGGGCCGGAGCTCTGTGAAAGGCCAGCCCGCTGCCCGTCACACGGGACGCTTAACGTTCTGGGCTGCTCCCCCAGCTCCCGTCCCAGCGATGAAGCAGGTGTCCTGGGAAGGCCTGTGGGTTTTCTTGGTTCAAGTGTTCAAGTGTGGCAGTTCTCACCTGTGCCTTCATGGGCAGTCAGACCAATGGACTAGATTTTCCTTTGAAAATTTAGGTTGGCAGAACTTTCCTGACACCTCCTCTGTTCCAGGCACTGGCAGACACTGGGGGCCCCGACGGGAATAAGATGGTCCCTTCTCCAGAAGGGGTGTGTAAACAAATAACAACACCCTGTAAGAAAGGAAAAGCGCTGTGGGAGAGGGGGTGTGGAAGGATCAGTAGGAGTTCATCAGATCAGGAGGACTGTGAAAGGCAAAGAGTGCGCTCCAGGCAAGGGGACCGGTAGGTAGAAAGGCATCGCCATGGGAAAGATCCCGATTGGTGGAGCATCCGTGTTGGTGTTTAGGATGACCTGCCCTGCAGAGCTCCCCAGCTCCCCAACACAGAGAAGCATTCTAGGAAGCCTGGTACCTGCTCCCTTGTCAGCTCAGGAGGGTCGGATCCAGGGCAGGCTTCACAGTTTGAGGAATATCAGTGAGCTCAGAGATATGGCCAGATGTGCCTCCTCTAGGACCCAGGCAGCGAGGAGCTTCCGAGACTTTTCTTGGTTGGAGTTGAGGGCACGTGTTACCCACCAACTCGACAGTAGCCCTGGAGACACTGTTGCTGTGTTTGTGCCAGGGCCTGGGATGGAGATGAATAAATATGGTCCCTGCACCACATACAGGAATATGAGGATGAACAGTCCTCAAGGCCCATATCACATCACTACTGATGCTCTATGGGGCTGTAGAGGAGGGGCAGCTAGAAGGCAGGAGCAGGGGCCATCATGAGGAGGGAATCTGAAAAATATGCTAATAAGAAGAAGAAAAATTATAATGATGAATGATTATTGAGCACTTGCTATGTGCCAGGCACTGCTCTAAGAATATTTTTAAGAGCTAATCCAAGTTTATTTTTATATTAATTTATTTTAATTGGAGGATAATTACTTTACAATACTGTGATGGTTTTTGCCATACATTGACATGAATCAGCCATGGGTGCACATGTCCCCCTATCCTGAGCCCCCCTCCCACCTCCCTCCCCACCCCATCCCTCTGGGTTGTCCCAGAGCACCAGCTTTGAGTGCCCTGCTTCATGCATCGAACTTGCCCTGGTCATTTATTTTACAAATGGTAATCTACACGTTTCAGTGGTGTTCTCTCAAATCATCCCACCCTCGCCTTCTCCCGCAGAGTCCAAAAGTCTGTTCTTTACATCTGTGTCTCCTTTGCTGCCTTGCAATAGAATTGTCGTTACCGAATTTCTAAATTCCATATACATGCATTAATATACAGTATTGGTGTTTCTCTTTCTGACTTACTTCACTCTGTATAATAGGCCCTAAGAATTTTATACAGATTTACACTCTACCTACACAACAGTGCTGTGAGGCAGGTGTCTATCATCCTCTTTTACAGATGAGGAGAACTGATGCAGAGAGGCTGAGTGACTGTCTTGGGCACACACAGCTGGGAAGTGGCCAAGCCAGGCTAAACCTGGGCAGTCTGACCTCAGAGCCCTCACTTGAATGACCTGGTGCAGCCTAAACACTAAGCCTTCTCTAAGAACTCGGCACCGCCAGGGCTGGGACTGTGTCTTGCTCTAATGCACAGTGTCAGTGTTGGTCACTCAGTTGTGTCCGACTCTTTGCCCCACGGGCGGTAGCCCGCCAGCATCCCCTGTCCATGAAATCCTCCAGGCAAGAATACTGGAGTGGGTTGCCATTTCCAGTAGGCACTCAGCAGGGATGTGTCGAGCCCTGAAAGAGCAGGGGCAGTAGAGACAGGGACAGGCGCTGCAGACAGACGTTGTAGCTGGAGCAAAAGCCTCAGATACCAGCACGTGAAGTGGCTTCAAGGTATTTCCAGAGCTGGAACACTGGAAAGCTGGAGGGGGCCAGTGAAGGAATGCAGAGCTTGAGAGTCAGCTTCCCTGGCTGACTCTTCCTGTTTCGAAGACCTGGCACCTGCCTGCCTTCGCCTGCAAACCTTCCCCCCCCAACTGACCCACATGGAGAAAGGGGGGCACCGTGACTTTGTGTCCCCACACCACTCTGTGCACTTGTTCCTTCAAAGGCTCCCAGGGGCTGGGGCGGCCTGCACCACACAAAGGTCTCAGGAAAGACGGTCAAACATATTCCTGTGTGGGATGGCTTACTGAATGCTTGAGGCTTCAGGGAGCTAGTGGTTTTTCTTTTTCTTTTTTTTGCTTTTTAATTTTTATTGGAGGCTAGTTACTTTACAATGTTCTGTTGCTTTCTGCTGTACAGCAAAGTGAATCAACTATATGTATACATATATCCCCTCTTTTGGGACCCTAAATCCTTCCCATTTAGGTCACCACAGAGCACTGAGTAGAGTTCCCTATGCTATACAGTAGGTCCTCATTAGTTATCTATTTTATACATAGCAGTGTATATAGGTCAATCCCAACCCCCCAATTCATCCCGCCCTCCCCCTTTGCCCCCTTGGCATCCATACATTTGTTCTCTACTTCTGTGTCTCTTTTTTTGCTTTGCAAATATGTTTATCTGTGTCATTTTTCTAGATTCCACATAGTTGTGTTAATATACCATATTTATTTTTCTCTTTCTGACTGACTTCACTCTGTATGACAGGCTCTGAGCCCATCCACGTCTTGGCAAATGGCATAATGCTATTCCTTTATATGGCTGAGTAGTATTCCATTGTATATATGGACCACATCTTCCTCTAATGATGGATGTAAAGCTTGTTTCCATGTCCTTACCGGTCAGAATGGCCATCAACAACAAATCTCCAAACCATAAATGCTGGATAGTGTATGGAGAAAAGGGAACCCTCTTACACTGTTGGTGAGAATGTAGATTGGTTCAGTCACTATGGAGAACAGTGTGGAGATTCTTTTAAAAACTAAAAATATGGAGAAACAGGCATAGAGAATAGACTTATGGACATGGGGAGACTGGAGGAGAGGGAAGAGAGAGGTATGGAAAGAGGAACATGGAAACTTACATTACCATATGTAAAAGAGATAGCCAACAGGAATTTGCTGTATGGCTCAGGAAACTCAAACAGGGGCTCTGTATTAATCTAGAAGGGTGGGATGGGGTGGGAGATGGGAAGGAGGTTCAAAAGGGAGGGGATATATATGTATACCTATATTGCTGATTCATGTCGAGGTTTGACAGAAAACAAAAAAATTCTGTAAAACAATTATCCTTCAATAAAAAAAAATTTTTTAAGAAAAACTAAAAATAGAGCTACCATATGACCCAGCAATCCTAATCCTGGGAGGAAATCGTAATTCCAAAAGACACATGCACCCCAGCGTTCATTGCAGCTCTACTTACAATAGGGAGCCAGTGTTTTCCACAGGTCCTTCCCTCCAGCTCCCTGGGCTCTGGATAGGAAAGCAGGGCTGGGACTTTGCTCTGTGACTTCCTAGCTGGGTGCTGTGGGGTGATCAATTCTGTGCCTCAGTTTCTATCTCCATAAAGTGGGAGTAAAAACAACAACAGAATTAAAGTGGGCAAGATTTGGGGAAACTCCTATCAGAATGAAGATCAGTGAAAAGTAGTTTCTCAGCATCCTGCTTTGCTTCTGGGACCTCAGTTTCTTCCATAAAAGGAAGACTTGGACAATGTTTCTCTTTAATGCCAGTCAGGCTTGATATTCTGGAATTCAAAGCGATGAACATCAGTGGACTAGATATCTAAACACATTTACATACACGTATGTGCCATACGACTGTGTGTGTGTGTGTGTGTGTGTTAGTCACTCAATCGTGTCTGACTCTTTGCGACCCATAGACTGTAGCCCACCAGGTTCCTCTGTCCATGGGATTCTCCAGGCAAGAATACTAGAGTGGGTTTCCATGCCCTTCTCCAGGGTACCTTCCTGACCCAGGGATTGAACCCGGGTCTCCTTCATTACAGGCAGATTCTTTATAGTCTGAGCCACCAGGGAGTTTATATGACTATAAGTGTATACAATTTAATCACTTTTATAAGTTTAAGATATATGCAAAATAATATTTAATATAAACATATAATGGATGGCGTCTTTGGTTGTGTTTTCCTCTTTTAAAAAAAATTACGTATGTATGTATTTATTTATTTTGGCTGCACTGATTCTTCGCTGCTGTGCGTGGGCTCTCTAGTTGTGACAAGTGGGGGCTACTCTAGTTGTGAAGCACGGGCTTCTCATTGCAGAGGCTCCTCTTGCTGCAGAGCATGAGCTCCAGGGTGCACAGGCTTCAGTGGTTGCCCTGCATGTGGAATCTTCCTGGATCGGGGATCAAACCTGTGTCCCCTGCATTGGCAGGTGGGTTCCTAACCACTGGACCACCAGGGTAGTCCAGTTGTGTTTTCTTCTGATTGAAAAATTAGTATGTATTTGTTGAAAATGTTTTGAAAAGTACAGGAAAAGAAAAAAATTTAGTCACTATTCCATATTTGATACTGCCTCTTGTATATTTAGTAATTCCTCTCCCACCTTTTTTTTCCTATGAATGTACACAGATTTAAAAAAAAAAAAAAACATGTTTGGGGTTGTACTCTGCATCCTATTTTTCAATTCAAGCCGAGCTGTGGAACCAGGACTCTGGGCAGGACTTCATCCCCATGCCCGAGAGGAAGCGGAGGCCGATGCTGCCACAGCTGTTCTGTGCCCGCTCCCCGGCTCCTGCCCGGGTGGCTGGCTGCAGGCATCTGACCTTCGGATGTTCTGTGTCTCTGGCGGGTGCGCATTTTTACACTAATTTTAGCCTAGCCTCTCAGGCCCACTGGCCTTAGGGGCAGCACATAATGGATGCCTTATGTAGACAGCTGCCAACGGTGCAGGAGGAAGCGTCCCACCTTAAATGTTCCTCCTCGCCGGCCAGTCTTCTGCTGTCGGAGAACAAGCCGGCTCCCTGTTCCTTCTCTCACCAGGAAGGGGCTGATGTTGACGTTCCCAGCCCAGCAGGCCGGACCTGGCGGGCAGGTGGCCCACCGAACACATGAACGATTGCTTCTCTGGACAGGGCCACGTTTTCACAGGACAGGCTTGAGTTTGAGCTGAAACAGCTGAGAGAGAGACTTCTCAAGAAATGGATGGGTGGTGAGTTTGCAGCAGGGTATCTTAAACATCTGTGGGCATATAGAGAGAGCCTTCCAGACCCTCGCGTTACTGTTTGACCTTTGTCAAATGTGTGCAAACATACAGTGTCCTCTGACATCCCATTTTGTCCTGATGGCAGCCCTGTGTATGAGGTAAGAGAATTCCCATTTTACAGGCAAAGGAACTGAGGTTGAGATGGGGAAGTAATTTTGCTCAAAGTAATCCAGCATGTCAGCGGCAGGAACTTGACTGTGAACCGTAAGCCCAGGGTTCTTTCCATTCCCAGGCACCATATGGGTCACCGGTTCATCTGGGTTCATATCCATCTGCTCTGTGTTCTCTTAGGTTTGGTATTATTTTTACAAAATGGAGATGCTTTAATTTTCACCTTAAAAACTATACATGTTTATTGAAAATAAAGATCAAGTATAGAGACATATACAAAAATCCGACTTTATTTAAGACATTACCAAAATATAAAATAATATGTAAATATAAAATAATACCACTCTCTAAAGTTTTGTTGGAAAATATAATTGTTTTAATTTAAAATAGGTAATTTATGTTAAGAAATACACACACACACACATATATATACATATATATACACACACACACATATATACATACATATACACACACACACACACCTGGGTGGTGTGTTTCTGAAGCACAAACCTGTTTGTGTGAGGCTTTTGCTTCAAAACATGGGACAGCTCCCTTTGTCCACCAGGTGAAGTCCACATGCCATAGCCTGACATCTGACCTTCACATCTTGGTACCTGCTGAATCGTCTCCCCACTTTCTCACCATCTAGGCTCCCCCAGCACTTGGATATCTCTACCGCAGCACCAAGGTGGGGCTAGAAACTTTCCGCACACTCTGCTTCCTGAGCAGAATGGAGCCACAAAGGAGGAAGCCAGTGGCTTACTCATCTCCACGTCCCTGGGGCCCACATGGGGTCAGACACAGTGCCAAGACAGTTGAATGTATCGATCCCCAGCTCACAGTCCTTCATAAGAAACTGGAGCTTTGATCCAGGCTTAGAAGTAAGCTGAGACTGGCCCAGCAGCTGCCAGCCCCATAAGGAAGTGGCTGCTTGGCCAGACTCCCAGGAGGGGCCTGCAGGGCCAAGTCGAGAAACGCCAACCCTGGGCAGACTGGGAGGAGGAAAACGGAAGGGCGTCCCCAGATGTGTGCTGGAGACCAGTCCCTTCCCCCATGGCGAACCTTCCACCTCCACCCCAGATCCCCTCCCCAGTCTCAGGGTGACAGCATGGCCAGTGTAACACATCCCCAGCCTGGACACTGGCTCTTAGACTGGAGTTCAGTGCTCTTCAGGCACAGCCCATAGGCATCACTGCTGCTCTGGAGGAACAAAGTTCTTGAGGGACTATCTTGGCCAGTGAAGGCAGGACCCTCTCTCTCCAACGCCATGTGGGACTCTTCTCTGGGCCCCTTAGCCTCCCAGACTCTGGGCTCTGGACATTGTTGTGGGAGAGGCCAGGCCCTTAGAGTTCCACAGCTTCAGCTCCTGCCAGTCTTGTCAAGTTATTAGATCAGGGCTCCATCTCTCCGAGCCTCAGTTTCTCCATCCACAAAATGGGACTAGTGATACCAACCTTTCAGAAGTTTTGTATCTTCCAGGAAAGTGCAAGCAGGCACTTCATGAATGCCTGTGCTCCTCCTTCTGGAAAGTCCGCAAGGCCTTGAGAGTCTCCCTGAGAAATGCCTAGGCTTCTCGGCAAGGGTGGTAGTCTCTGGGGAGAGGTGCTGGGGCAGGCTGCACTTGGCACGTCACCCTAGGAGCCACCACTTCTCTGATTCTGGCGTGGTCTCAGGAATTTAGCCGAAGACAAAGCTTTTGTTTTCTAATGAAAGTCTATGGAAAAGTAGAGTTGTTGTTTTTTTTTTATAGAAAATCTACTTCACTTTCAGTTTTCTAGGAATATGTCTTTCCTTCATTTGTTTTTTTTTTTTTAATAATTTTGTTTATTTATATTTGGCTGCATGGGATCTTCATTGTTTTGTGTGGGCTTTTCTCTAGTTGGGGTGAGTGGGGGCTACTCTCTAGTTGCCATGAGCAGGCTTCTCATTATGGGGGCTTCTCTTTGCGGGGGCCTCTCTTTCCGGGGCCCTCTCTTTCCAGGGCCCTCTCTTTCCGGGGGCCTCTCTTTCCGGGGGCCTCTCTTTCCGGGGGCTTCTCTCGTTGCAGAGCAAACGCTCTAGATGCACGATAGTTGCAGTGCACAGGCTCAGTAGTTGCGACGTGTGGGCTTAGTTGCTCTCCAGCATATAGAATCTTCCTGGCCCAGGGATCAAACTGGTGTTCCCTCCCTGCACTGGCAGGTAGACTCGTATCCACTGCAGCACCAGGGGAGTCCTCATTCACTTACTGATTCATCCAGTTATTCGTCCTGAAAATATCTCCATGGCCTTGGCCGTCTACCAACATATGGCGAGAGGTGCACAAACAGACCACGCAGGGACCCTGCCTTCCAAGAGCCCGCTGTCTCACTAGTAATTGTCATTCAGGGTGAAAATGTAAGAGTGACATGGGAAGTGTTGGGGGTGAGAGTGACTGCCTCCTGCAGGGTTGGCTGGAACAGAAGGTGGCATCAGAATGAGCCAGCTGGGAAAAGCATAGGGAAAAGACTCCAGTCTCCAAAGATACCAAATTCCAAGAATAAACTTGGGGAGGCATTGTGAATTAGTCTATAAGTTAAATGAAATTCCAATTCCAATTAAGTGTTTCCATTAAATGATTATAAAGTATATCTGGAAAGATAAACTTGGAATAATAGCCTAGAAAAAAATCAGTGTTGGTAAAGGAATAGGCTTGTGGATCGGTGGACAAGAACAGAGCACCCAAAAGTAGATGTAAGTGAGCATGGTGTTTAAAATTAGAGACAAAAAGGCAAATGATTCCTAACATACTATAAGACAACAAGTTAGCTATTTTAGGACAAAAATAAAAGAATAAAACTAGATCCAAATCTCAGTCCTTGCATCAAAGTACTTCCAAGCTAAAGAAAAAGCATGAAACCAAAAAGGTATTAGAAGAAAAACAGTGAGGGAATATTTATACCCTGTTGGGATGGAGAATGCCTCCTTAAGTAGAAAACTAAATCCAGAAATCATGAAATAAAATATCAATAATTAAAGACCCATGGGCAAAAAAAAATCCCACAGTAATCGGGGTTAAGCAATAATAATGAACTAAGAAAAGTATGTATGATGGGTGAACACGTGTATGATGGGTAAAGGGTTAGTAGCACTAAGACAGAAGAGCTTATAAATCACGTAAAGACAGATCAGTAGAAAAATGGGCAGAGGATATGGATAAGCAGTTTGCAAAAGACAAAACACAGGGCGTGGCAAGCATATGAAGGGTAGCTACCTGTAGTCAAAGGATGTGCATTAAAGAATCAAGATGCACTTCTGGTTGCCTATTTCAAAGTGTGAGAATACCTAGGGAAGTGAGGAGTGGGACACAGGGGCACTGGATTGTGCCCCTGTTGGTGGATTGTGAATTGAATTTAACAATATGTATCAACATTTTCAAATGTGCACAGCCTTCAACTCATCAGCCCCCTTCTAAACAGCTATCCTAAGGAAACAGTCCAAAAGTGCCTGGAATCGTGCATATAAGAAGGAAGCAGAGCATACTGGTTAAGAAAGAGGCATCAGAGGTCGGAGAGACCTGGTTTTAAGCCCTGTGATCCTGTAAAGTTACTTAACTTCTCTAAGCATCAGATCCCTTATCTGTAAAGTGGTTATAATAATAATACCACCTTCATAGGCTTGTTGTGAGATAATATTCAATGAGATAACACTTATAAAAACCATAGATATAATTTATACATGTGTATGTAAATTTATATGTATACTTATTATAAATAAAATTCAATGACATAATACTTATAAAACTCATAGCAGAGTGCTGGGTAAGCACTGAATACCAGAGTGCATACCAGAGTAAGCACTGAATAAATGTTGACTATTTTATTATTACCAATCAGACTGTTTATCATAGTGTTGTTTATAATAGTGAATAATCAGAAGCAATCAGTTCGTCCATCAGTAGGTTAATAAGTAAAAGAATGGCCATGGAAATGCAGCCATCTAGAGACCTGTATGTATTTATGGGTCCAGAAAGCTGCTTTTCACGTAACAGGATATGGTTTTTAAATTTTATCTATTTATTTATTTTTGGCTATACTGGGTGTTCATTGCTGCATGCGGCCCTTCGCTAGTTGCTTCGGGTGGGGGCTACTCTCTGTTGCAGTGCGTGGGCTCCTCACTGGGGTGGCTTCTCTTGTTACGGAGCACAGGCTCTAGAGCACACAGGCTTCAACTGTTGCGGTTTGTGGGCTCACTAGTTGCGTCTCGAGGGCTTAGTTGCCCTGCAGCATGTGGAATCTTCCCAGACCAGGAATCGAACCTGTGTCCCCTGCACTGGCAGGCTGATTCTTAACCACTGGATCACCAGGAATGTCCTGATTACTGTTTTTTTTTTTTTTAGATTGTCAAAATTATGTGTAAAGTATGGTCCAAATGGTATACATCTGTGTATCTAGAAAAGTTCTGTTGATTCTTGTTATTCACAGTTAAGTTCTATAAAGGTCCACAGACACTGACCCAGTGAGCACTGAACCATCGCTCCTAGGGGAAATATAACATTAGGTGCCTGGGAGCCTCTGGACATTTTTGTCAACCTGTCAATACGTAACCTTGTTTTATGTGTGTTTCTATCAAATACACTTTATTTAATATATATTTTTGAACTCTCTCTCTATATATATAAATATTAAGACATTGAACTCATGGCGAATAGCCCTTGCCTGGAGGAAGCTTATCTAACACACGTGTTGTCTCTGTAAGGCACATCACAGTGAGATCACTGACAAAAAGCACAAAAATGGCACTAAATAGACTGTGAAAGGGACACTTGTTGACATAGGGGAGCAGAAAGAGGCAGTGGCACCTTTTCGACCTCAGCCGGGAACATGCACATGGAGAGGCTCAAATCGTTTGCTCCGTGTGCGTCTGCAAACACACAAAGGCACTCTGAGTGTCGATTTCGAGATTAAACCACCTTTAGAGAGTCAGTGAATTTGCAAATGCAGAGTCCTTGAATAATGCCAGTCAATTGTATCTAAAAAAGGTAGTCATGTTTTAAGAAAATATTGATTTATTTATTAGGCTGTGTCAGGTCTTAGGTGCGGCATGTGTGATCTTTTGTTTTGGCACGTGGGAATCTTTTGTTGTGGTGCTCAGGCTTTATCTGGTTGTGGCAAGTGGTTTAGTTCCCCTGAGGAATGTAGATCTTAGTTCCCCTATCAGGGATCAAACCGGAGTCCCCTACATTGGAAGGTGGATCCTCAATTGCCGGACCACCAGTCATGTTAATGATAGTTATCTGCGGGTCAGCGTGAAGGATAGTTTCCCTCTTTCTTCCTTGTGCTTATAACGCTTCAACTTTCATGGTAGACGTGTGTAAGTAAAATCGGGCAAAGCAGTAAACTTATTTTTATTTTGGAAAGAAAACCTCTTCCCTGATGGCTTTCCATTGTCAAGATAAAAGCCAGATTCGGTAGAATGATAAAAACAGCTAATAGTTTTAGATGTTTCTTACCAGGCACCCCGCAGACTTCTAAGCCCTTTACATATATTAATTCATGTACTTCTCACCAAAAGAGATAGGTACTATTATTATCCTCATTTTAAGGTGAGAAAACTGAGGCAAAGAGAGGCGGGTAACATGCCCAAGGTCAGAGCTAGTGAGAAGCAGAGTTCAGATCAGAACCCAGGCAGTCTGGTTCCAGAATCCACGCTTTCAACCAAAATTCTGAGCATCTGCTCAGTGCCTAGCCTGGCTCTGGGTTGCATAGATGCCCAGGAGAATCTGACTAAGGGACTTCCAGTCTGGATTGATGGCAGCAACAGGGGTGTAACAGTGCCGTAGGCTCAGAAGGGCGCCTTCCTGGCCCAGCCTGGGGCTCAGAGAAAGTGGCATGCTTTAGCTTAGCACTCCATGCCCCCACAGTCTGGCTCCCCTTTCTTTCTCATCTTCTTACAGGCACACTCTCCCTCCCAACAGGGCATCCCACCCCGAGCCATATCCATCCATCCCCCTCTCTCTCAAGCCATCAGGAAGAACCAAGGGCTCCTTCTTCAGGTCACCCCTCTATTTAGGAACCACAAGGCCATCGTCCCCACTCACCTGTCGATCTACCCCCTCAAATGAACTTGTCTCATTTCATCTATCCATAAAAGTGTGTTAAAGGAATAAATGAACAAATATAGGCCAACTGGATTGGAGCACAGTTGTGGTTGAAGGCTGCCAAGGCTCTGGAGGACTCTGGAGGGCTGAGCTGTCTGGCCTGGAGCCTCTGTGACCGCAGGATCGGGAGGCAGAGCTGACAGGGCTGCTAGACCAACATTAGCCCAGGTGTTGTTTCTGTGGCTTCTGAAAAACCCCCACCCCAGTGGGGAAGACTAAGAAAGGTCCCATTCAGCTCCTCTTGGCATTTCCAAGGGAAAGGATGGGGTTTGGATTGGCTGGGCTGGGCACATCTTTTCTAAAATAGCTTCATGCATATTCAACTGCTCCCTGAAATAGTCGGGTGGCTATTTTAAGCGGCTTCTACTCAGATGCCCACACATAATGGCATCTACCTTGAGCGTGTAAACCAGCAAGAAGCAAAGAAAAGGATATGAGAGGACAATGCTGGGATGCCTTTGATGGATTCCTACCACTCCTCCCCCACCCCTTGGTGTGTTTTCCTCTCAGGGACTCGCTTGCATGAAATTGAAAGTCATGGTTACTATGACAACTGACTGGAGGAGTTTTCCCATCCAGTGACCTCACCCACTGGATCTCAGAAGGCACAACTACACCAGAACGGCCATCACTTAAGGCACAATAACCTAAGTCCATAACAGAAGTCCATCAGTTTCCTCCTAAGAGAATCCCTTAGTGCCTATTTCCTCATGGTTTACACACAGCTCTAACAAGTTCCCAGCAGAATGGAAGTGGAGGCAGTGGGAGGGCAGGGGGTTGAGATTACAACCGACAACCCAGCTCTTAGGGTAAAGAGAGAACAACTCTACAAAGGACACATTTATTAACAAATATGTACTGAAGCATCAGTGTGTACCCTGTGCTGTTTGCTGGGGAAATAAAGATAAATAAGACACAGGTCACGGGATGAACAGGTAAACAGTTGTGTTTATCTAAGCTCTACCTTTGTTTCCCCTGAAAAAGTTTCAAAAAAGAGGTTGGAAATGCATTGTTAGAAGCGCTGAGTTCAGAAATACAATGTCCCAGGCGCCACGGTTGAGGTAAGGACCCTGGATTTGCAAAGGAAGGAAAGAGATCTTCTGAGGAGGTTGGGAAGGTGAGGCTTGTGCAGAGGGATGGGAGCTCTTGGAAGGCAAGCAGGTGGTGGCCTTTGTGTGAGGTGGCAGCCACAGCACATGCAAAGGAAGAGAGGTGGGAAACAGCGGGTTTGTTTGGGGACTTCCCAGCTTCAGGTGGCCAGAGCCTGGTGTTGAGCGGTGGGGTGGGGTGGGGGGAAGAGAAGGGCAGAGAGGGAGACCTATGAGAGAAGAAGTGGGGGGCCCCTCAAAGCCTTGTCTCTGGAGCCTTGGAGACTCTGCTCTAGCAGAAGAACTCTCTGGGGCTATTGCATGTTTGGGCAGAGATCCCTACTCACTCCAGTCACATCTGAAGGTCTCCCTCCGTCATAACATAGTACAGTGATTGGAAGAAAATGAGATTATGTTAAAAGCCTCACAGGGAGAGATGCAGCTATTAAGAATGAGTTGAAAGTTCATTCCAGCATTTTAGGACATATATCAGAAAAGTAAAATGAAGAGGGAGGCTGGAAGCCTGGGTCCCAGCAGGCGGGTAATGATGGGGAAGGACTGACTTGGGGCTCCAGGTCTCAGCTGGCTCAGCTGTGTGTCAGGAAGAAGAAATGGCTTACCTATACGTGTCTGAATTTATGCTTGCCCTGTTGCCCCGTAGTTACCCAGAAAAGATTCTTCTTTGTGTAGGGCACCCTGGGAATGGCAGGAAAGTGTGTGATACCTTTGAGAAAGATGGTCACTCAGAAGGGCTGGACGAGAGTGATAGATAAAATTTAAGGAAAAGAGTCCATGCTGCAGTCCATGGTGTTGCAAAGAGTCAGACGACACGACTTAGCCACTGAACAACAAGGAAATGAGGTGCTCTCTCTGGAGGACACCTATCCAGTAAAAATTCACCACATGCTATTGATACATCTCAGTTGGCCTCTTTGAAGCCTACGGGAGCCATCAGCAAGAATCCAGGTGTTCAGAGGTGCTGCGTGTCTGTCCTTGTGCTGCCTCGCATCCCCCCAAGCGCATGCCACTTCTTTATTCTTCACTTGTTCTTCCATTGCATCATTCGTTCATTCCCTTGGCACTACAGACAGAAATTGTCAGCATAGACATTAGTTTCATTGCTGAATTTTCAGGGATCTGTGAAAGCCCTGAAGTTAAAAGAGAATGAATGTATATTCTGTGTTCATTTTCTGAAGAGACAGCGCATAGCTTTCAGCAGATTCTCAAAGGGGCAGGTGACCCACAAAAGGTTAAGGAACCACTGATAGAGATGGGAATTGTTTCCTTTTAGAACAATTGATTTCACCTTTTGGTAAACAAACAGGGCAAGGAAGTACTAAATGAAATTCCTAGTTCTGTGCTGAGCTGTCTCAGATGATTCAGTGACCATGGGGACTCAGCCAGTGTCCCCGGCATCACTGGGCACCCAGCGTGTGTGCCCACTGGAGCGGAACCAGGCCCAGAGGCCTTCCAAGCACTGAAGGAGAGCAGAATCCCCTGTTAAGGCTTCTCTCTGTTTCTCTCTCTTTCCAACCACAGTGTCTCTGCAAGGCCCCTTTCCAGCCCACATTTGGCAGGACAAGCAGAGGTCCTCCTGGTTTGGGTCGATTTAGAAAGCTGGAAGAATGTGAGAAAGGAGAAAGCCTATGAGCTGGAGTGGTAGAGGTCTGAGTATTGAATAAGGCTTTGAAGGGAAGGTGTGGCAGAAAGGTATTGATCAGTTCTAAGAGTCAGGTTGTGTCAACCTGGAAAGCCTCCAGGGCTTCCTGTCTATGAGTAAAAGCCAGAGGTCTTATAAATGCCTCCACAGCCCCAGTGAACAGCCCTCAATAACTTCTAATACCCCATATCCTCTGGCCCCTATACTGTCCTTTAAACTGGCCTCAGGGCCTTTGTACTTGCTGTTTCCTCGGCTGGGAAAAATGTACCCAGGGTTCACTCCCTCATTTCCTTCAGGGCTTTACTGAAATGTAAAGAAGTCTTGGTAAAGACGTCTCTGGCCCCTATTTAAAGTGGCCATGCCTCCTGCCGCCCCCATCCTATTCCCTGCTTTCTTTGTCTTAATGCACTCACATGTCATTGTCTGTATACTACTTCTGGTGCCAGGAACAGCACTCGGCCCATGCGTGCATGCTAAGTCGCTTCAGCCCTGTCTGACTCTTTGCTACCCCATGAACTGTAGCCCGCTAGGCTCCTCTGTCCATGGGCTTCTCCAGGCAAGAATACTGGAGTGGATTGCCATGCCCTCCTCCAGGGGATCTTCCCGACCCAGGGATCAAACCTGCATCTCCTCCTCCTGCATTGGCAAGCGGGTTCTTTACCACTAGCGCCACCTGGAAAGCCCACCTGGCCCATAGTAGATGCTAAATTAATGTTTGTGGAATGACTAAATTTGATGCTTACTGTGCTCTGAGCTAGTTTGAACATCCTATCATCTCATACTGGTCCTGTAGGAACTCTGCAGGGAGGGTTTGAGTTTCCCTCTTCCCAGGTGAAAACCAGAGACTCATAGAAGCTTGGAACCACTTCCTGGCTCTGGGGTCTAAGAAACTCCTGCTGTCTGCTTGCTGTCCCCATCCCGCCCCTGGAAGCCTTTGATACCGCTTTTCCCAGGGTTCCTGAGTCAGACAAGAGGCGGGGTCTGTGCATGGTACAGTCAGTAGTTAAAAGGCCACAGCAAACTCTCACAATCCAGCTGTCTGCAGGTCAGACAGTGTTTGATATGCCCTAGAAGTGGCCAGTCATTCTTTTCAGGAGCAAAGTAAAAGAGAAAAGAAAACTTTATAGGGCTTTTGATGAATCCCTACTCCTTGTTTAATTGCTAACTTGTGACTGACTCTTTTGTGATCCCATGGGCTGTAGCCCACCAGGCTCCTCTGTCCATGGGATTCTCCAGGCAAGAATACTGGAATGGGTTGCCATTTCTTTCTCTGGGTATCTTCCTGACCCAGGGACTGAACTGCGTCTCCTGCATTGGCAAGCAGATCCTTTACCACTAAGCCATCAGGGAAGCCCCTGCTCCTTATTGCCACCCCACAATGGATCTTCAATATCAGCTCACTTTTCTGCAAAAGATTACTTAAACAAGGACTTTGCTCTTTGAAAATATAGCCCAGAACCCAAAAGTAAGCCCAGAATGTGTCAAGATAGATATATATAAACCAGCTCTTTTGATAGTAGTGGAAACTATCAGTGTCTGTTTTATTCATCATTCTGATACATGCCCAGCCTGTGGGAGTTGGGGGTATGGGAAGATGGTGAAACAGGACACAGGCTGCGTGGATGAAGGGAGAGTGACACCACCAACCCCCAGGCACCCTGTGCTGGTCTTTGAGAATTATAAATATGACACAGAATGAACCTTCAAGGGACTTGCAATCCAGCAAGAGAAACAGATGGAAAACAATTAAGCTTAAGTCTATTTATTTATTCAAATCCTCCCCTTGCTCCAACAAGAATTCTAGGTTGAAATAGGACATATGGTATGATAATATGCTGCAGTTGAGGTGGGGATGGGGGCTCACAAAGGAGGGGATGCTATCTTCTCCCTGGGGAGTCAGGGGATCTTAGAGGTGGTGGTGATGGTCTGCTTGGTGACCCAGCAGGTGGCCCATGCAGCTGGAGCTTGGGGGCAGACTGTCCTCCATCCAACATCCAAGGCCTGTGCTGTGAGCTGGTCCTGCCCCTTGGGGAACTTCTAGTCCAGTGAAGCAGAGAGACTTGTGATGTATTTACAGTCTGTTCCTCCTTGTTCTCGGAGGCCTGTTCTCAGCATATGGAAAGCCCCCAGGCTAAAGAAGCTGTGGCATTTTCTGTTGGTGACCAAGAAAGACTTTCCTCGAGGCTTGGTCTTCCTGAACCCCCAGCTTCAGGCTGCACTGATCACAGTTCCAGTAGTTTTTCTGATTGCAGGAATAACACTGTGAGTTCAGACAGCATGGTTTGCAAGCTTGGGGCATCTCATTTCCTCCTGTGTGAAGAGGGCCAGGAGAGAGCCAATTTCCAGGCAGTGGATGGGACCATAGAGGCTCGGAGACTCCCTGTCTCACTCTTAGGAAGTGGCAGAGCCAAGACTCTAGTCCTGGGGGAGGGGACAGAGGCCCTGCCCATGCAAGCCTGTAGCCAGGAGTGCAAACACCAGCAAAGGACACCTAACACCAAGAGAAGGTGCTGTAACTCGTGGGGAAACACTTGGGTCCTGGAATCAGATTGTACCAGATTCAAATTCTATCTCCACCAGCCATGAGATAGGTGCCCACTCCTCCCTGAGCTTCGGGTGTCTCTCCAGTTAAGTGAGAATAATTTATCTACTTCTCAGGCTTGCCATGAGAATTAAATGAGATGATGTGTGGCAATCTACCTAGCAAAGGCAGCGATGACAGGGGCTACCGTGAATGGCTCAGTTTATGGTAGGCTTCATATGTAAGATCTCAGCTAATCCTCCAAGCAACTGACGAAGTAGGTGGGATCACTTTTTCTTAACAGATTTACAAAGAAACTGAGTTAACCAAAGCACCCAGAGACAGCAGCCGATAAGCCCAGGGTACTGGCTCCAGAGCTCCAGTTACAAAACACGAGGCTGTAATTCCTCCTGGTTTCATTTCATTCATGAGCCTTTGACCCACACAGGCTCGGCCACTCGCCAAGTCTGTGGAAGTGACCCCCTGACCTAGCAGAGGGAAGCACCACGGGAGTCCCTGGAGACCCCAGAGAGGTCAAGTGAGTCTCACCCTGGAGGAAATGGTCAGCAGCTGTGGCCTTGGGAAGGAAGGGCTGAAAGGCCACGGACACCAGGCAGAGCCGCATGGCCAAGGTGGTTGGTGGCTTTGGACGAACAGAGTGGTGACCTGGAATCCAGCGGCTGGGCTTCCCTTCCCCACTTCCTTCCTGTGCCGACTGTCTTGCTGAGTCACCTCCAGGAAGTTGGGGTGGTGAGGTGGAGAGTGAGGAGCCCTGGGTCCTCCTGCACCCCCACAGTCGCCTCACCACGTGACCCTTAGGCAACCACTTCCCCTTCCCCGGGCTCAGTTTCCACATCTGTCACACAGGAGGCCTGACTGGATCTCCCAAGTCAGGAAAAGGGCTTTTTCAGAGGGCATTGCCTCCTGGAAGACGTTTTAGGACAAAGGGTCACTCAGCTGGTGAGCAGTTAAGGATTGGGTAGGGATTGGATAATCACTGTGTGATTTAAAAATATATGTGTGTGTATAACTGAATCACTTCGCTGTATGCCTGAAACTAATGCAAGCTTGTAAATCAACTATACTTCAGTTTTTAAAAAAGAGGAACTTCCCTGGTGGTCCAGTGGTTAAGACTTCACCTTTCAAGCCAGGGGTGCAAGTTCGAGCCTTGGTCGAGGAGGTAAGATCCCACATGCCTCATGGCCAAAAAAAGCCAAAACATGAAACAGAAGTGATATTGTAACACATTCAGTAAAGACTTTTTAACAATAACCCACATTAAAGGTAAGTAAATAAAATAGAAAAAGAAAAAAGGAGCCATGGGGCCTCATGGAAACAGCCCTTTGTTCCCATACAATTTGCTGGGTTCTGCCATGGGTCCCAAGTGTCACCATCAGGAGCTGGGGCCAGGAGGGCAGTAGTGGGCAGACCCTCCAAATGCTGCGATGGTGATAGCCACATGGGATACCAGCCATAAAGCTACCAAAGCCTCTTCTTCCCTAGCTCCATCCCTTGCCAGTCTTCTGTGGTTCATGCTTCTGAGTTTTTACTGAGTCCTAGAGCCTGGTAAAGGTCCAAGTAGTTCCTCCAGGATTCTTGTGTAGGTACAATCTTGTAGGGAAATGCACAGCTGGAGTGGGCCTTCTCTCAGCTCCAAACAGAATCCCCTTGGAGCCCTGGGCCATGCAATAACCCTTTCATTCACTCAGACTCAAGAGAAGCTGCTTTGGCTAAAGTTCCAAACCTGTTGATGAGGCTTATCCCTAGCCTTCCCTGGTGGCTCAGACGGTAAAGAATCCACCTGCAATGCAGGAGACCTGGGTTCAATCCCTGGGTTGGGAAGATCCCCTGGAGAAGAGAATGGCTAACCACTCCAGTATTCTTGCCTGGAGAATCCCAGGGACAGGGGAGCCCGGCAGGCTTATCCCTAAGAACACCATATTCTAAAGTCAACTCATTTCTGCAAGTAGCAATTCTTAGCATAGTACAGCTCCTCCAGCATCTAAGATGCAAGGCTCTCTGTGGCCAAGAAGAGGACCTGTGAGTTGGCCCTGAGGGACTGCCTGGGTAAATGACCGAGTAAGGTTATAGCATCCTACCTCACTGGAGATGGTGGAAGGACAAAGGAAGGGGGATTGTGGGGCATATGAACTCCAGAGATAAGGTTTTTTACCTGCAAACTGGAGTCCAGTTGGATGAGCATGGCTTTCGAGCCCCTCTTGATGTGCCTTGACCCCTGTGCCAGCCTCCGAGGGCAGGTTCCCTCTGTACTGAGGGCTTCAGCCTCACCACTGGGCTTGCGCAGTTCCCCATCCTGCTGTATCATTTCATGTTTCTGTGTCTTTGCGCATTTCTCTTTCACTGGACCACCACTTCCTCTCCTCTCTCTCATCTCTGACTGAGTCCTCCTCGTAAATTCTCATTTAAAACTCAAATTGGATGTCACTTCTAAGATGTCTCTCCTGACCTCTCGCATCCCCCTGGGTGGTCCCTCTGTATGAATTTCTGCTGCTTCCTTTCACCCTCCTTTGTAGCTCTTTAGGTATATGTCTGCACAGCAACTTGAACACCAGACTGGGTCTTGGGGGCGTTTGTGTCCCAGGTTGAGCCCAGGATGGTGGATTCATTACTGAGGAAATGAATCCCCCAGAGCCTGTTATCAAGGTTCAGGGGAAGCATGGTAATACGGAGAGGCCTGGGGGGAGCTGGGTCAAGTCCCTGGCTCTGCCACGAACAGGTGGCACCCTTAGCCACCACCTGTCCCCAGCTGGGCTTCAGTTTCTGCCCTGAAAAGTGGATTGATTTCTCAATCTCTCTAGAGCTGATGTTATATGGTGCTTCTGGGAAGTCTATAAGGCTGCTTTTACAGTGCCCCCCAGGCCACCTATTACAGGGCATCCTTCTCTTCATTCACTGAGCCCTTCATCCACTTTCCCAGTGCCCACTCAGGACCAGACAGATTCAGCTGCTGGGGGCACAGGGAGGAATCTGACTTGGTCCCTTCCCTGGAGAGGTCATAGCCTCCTTAGGCAGACAGAAGCAGCCATGGGGAGTGCACAGTGCTGTGGGAGCCAGGAGGAGACCAGCCATGAGCCAGTGGTCAAAGAAGACTTCCTGGTGCGAGTGGGCCTGAATGACCCAGGGCGTCGTATTTCACCATCAGCACAAAGCATGTAAGCTACTGGGCATGGCTGATTGCGTGGACAGAAGATGTGGCCTCAGCTGCTCCAGGGTGCCTGGGTGTGTCTGTGTGTGAGAGAGAGAGAGACCACAGTGAGGGTTGAGATGTAGGAAGGCCTGGGCTGGCACAAGTTTCCCCAACGCCCTTGGGGAAGAGCTTTCCAATTAAAGATCTGGGTGGGGGCTGGGCTCCCCTGATTATGTAATAGCTTGGGAAATAGTGTCTGGGAGAGCCTGAGAGGGAAAACTGATGTGTCTGAGCAGGGCTCCACCGTTCCCAGAGGTGAGCTGGGAGCAGATTCATAAATGAACCAGATTTGCAGATAGTCAGAATATGCAAGCTGGGGCAGCTAGACCATGTCAAGAAGAGCATACACATCAGCCACCGGTTGTGACAATGGGATTCACATGGACTGAGACACAGGATCTCTCTCCTGGTTTGTCCTTTCTCGGGTGCCCCAGCCAGCTGGAGCCTCTGCCCATCCCATTAGGGTGGTCTCTGGGAACAGTGGGTGGGGAGAGGCCAACTCAGCACCAGGCTGGCCCAGAAGATGTGTGCTGAGTGAGCTGTGTCCGTGGCAGAAGGCAGTGCAAGGACTCCTGTCTCCTGCGGCTCCTAACCTGAGCCCAGGGTCAGGTGGGAAGGAGGCCTGAAGCAGGTGCGTGCCGGCTGAGCACTTCTGCTTTGCTTGCTGGGGGAGAGCACGTCACAATTTGGCATCATCACTTTGAATCACCACCCGGTTCCCAAGAAACAGCCCCCAAAGGCCATTGATAAAACACACAGGTCAGTGCTCAGCTCCTGGGGGATGGGCAGGACTTCAGAGTTTTAAATATGGACTCTGAGCTTTGTTTTCCTCACCTGTAAAGGGGGAATAATATTAGTACTGCTTCCTGGGATTATTATTGTGAGGGTTCAATACAGGTGAAATTTTGGCGTGGAGCTTGGCACATAGTAAGTGCTCCGTAATTGGTGCAGTGATTATTTCCATAAAAAGCAAGCTTCCGTGTCCTTTTTGACTTATACTCTGCATACTGACATACTGTTTTAAAAGATTGGGGTAGCGGGGTAAGTAACCAACATAAGAATGAGGTGGCACAAAGCCATTTCTGGGCAGAAGGGCAAATTGTACTTCCTGGACTAGCAGAAAAGATATCCCTTCTCTCCAGGCTGGGACTCAGACAGCCCAGCAGTCAGTTCAAAGAAAAATAATATGGAACATGGCCTGGATCTATAGGCTGAGCCAGACCAGGTGACTAGGCTGAGACCCTGTATATTTCATGCCTGGGTGTAGCTCAGTGCCCCACTGTTCCCGCCGTGTTGGCACTCTGAGCGACACCCTGCTGCAGTTAGAGTTTGGACGATGGGTATTAGAGCACAGGGCCAAGGTCAAGGCCAGAGTGACCCCTTTGTCACTGTGGACCTGTTCAACACTGAGGAGACCTGGTGGGTAGGGGGGTCTCCCCCTCCCCAGGCCAGAGAGGCATGGCCTGGTCTCTGGCCTGCTCCCCAGGATGGCCTGCAGAGAAATGCTGGTGTCACAGCCATGGCTGTCCAGGCCTGTGTGTGTGCTTCAAGTGTGACAATCAGTGCCTGTTAGAAGGGGACTCAGCAGTCCTGGCCCCTCTCCCTTCACGGCAGCGTCCAGACCTCATTACCATGAGTATGAGGCCCAGGTGCCAGCCTCTCCGTGAAGTGAGCTGGACTCAAGTTGTGATGAGGGCAGCAGGACCAGCCTCAGGTCAGACCCCCAGGGAGATGCTCTGCCCCTGCCCCCCAAGGCACTAAAATAAGACCGTGACAGGTGAGCCGAGGCAGGCCCAGGGCACCCACAGGGCATGTGGCTTATGGTGAGAAAATTAATTCTAGCCCTCGGTGGAACTGGGTTTCCCCACATCCTCCCAGTCTGGGGCAGGAGGAGCTCGGCGAGGGGCAGGGTTGGACCTTCAGGTGCTGAGCCCAGAGCCTGGTGCTGAGTGTTGCTAGGGGGGAAGGAGGGACACCCTGGTCTGCAGACTGCCAGCAGAGCATCAGTGCCATGTGGACTGGTCAGCTCCCTGCCGCTCCAGGGGTGCAGACTGTCCCCCGCCCCCACCAGCCCCCTTCCTAAATGCCTGCAACTGGTCTCTGGACCACTAGGAGAAGGTGGGGAGAGACCAGCAACTTTCACTGCAAGTACAGGCACAAAAGAGTCCCAAGGCACCCAGCGGGGGAGACAGACTCTGTCTTCTCTCTGTTTGACAGCAGCCATGGTCCCATGGCAGGACTCCTGGGTCTAGGAGTTCTGATAAATGAGTCCAAATCCAGGCTCTGCCTCATCCTACTCTGGGACCCTGGGTGTAAACTTTGGTTTCCGGAAGCTTCAGCTTCTCACCCACAAAGTGAGGTGGAGTTCTAAAAGGTCCATATAACGGTAAATCTTGGATCGTCCAGAAATGGATGCATGTCAAAGGAATTGGGGAGTGGCTTTGGAGAGGTGAAAAAATTAGTGGGAGAAAAAAACAATATCCACCCAGCCTCAAGGATGCCTCCTCTACAAGGGTCTTTAACGTTCCAAATGCCTAGTCATTTGAGGTTAGGTCCCCATGAGGTCCCCTAACCAGGATCCTCACGGTCCATCCCTGGTGAAGCATCTTCTCCCTGGGTCCTGTACTACAAACACCTTACTTCATACCTGGAAATGTCCTTCCCCCCATTTTTGTTGTTTCTCTCTTTTGATTGCCAGACCCTGATGCCACGAATTCCTCTCTGCCCAGAAATCCAGCCCCAGCAGGAGGCTGGGAGCAGGCTCTAGGGTGAGCTGGCACAGAAGCGGGCCTGATGCCTCCACTTTTACCTACCTCCTCTTTGCAATTAGAGATGACCTCTTGGGTAGAGGACTTTGTGATCTGAGCGGGCACAAACACCAGGCATGCAGGGTCTCGGCAGCCCTAGGAACCTGGCCTCGGAGGGGTAGGATAGTTGTCACAGTCACTGTAACCAAGAGACATGGTATGTTCTGGCCCCTTGGGGATGGGTTTTCTCTCAAGAGGGCTCGGACAAATGGGGGATGGGTGGGAGACAGTGGCCTTGCTCAGACTGCACGGTGCCTGCTCTGTGGTTGTGGCTCCAGGGAAGAGGTGAGTGGGTGGAGAAAAGCAGGAGCAGGAGGCCACCCTGGGAAGAGGAAACGGACAAGGCCACATCTCTAGGCCCGCAGGAATTCCAAGCCCCTGGCCCAGAGCAGCTCAGCTAATTACAGTTTCCCCCTAGTTGGTGGGAACGAGGCTCCTAGGAGAGCACCAGCCTTGGCCAGCACTGGCAAGGGAGGGCAAGGTGGAACCGGAAGGTGGGGAGGGTCTGGTGGCTGGTGCCTAGGGCATCTTTGTAATCCAACCCCCAGGAAGGACTGGCCGGTACAGCCTCTGTGAGGAGGAGTATCCAGGTCCCAGTGGCCCAGGAGTGCAGCAGACACAGCTGCTTGCCAGGAACCAGCCGTGGGGATCTCGGGGAGTAAACAACCAAAGAGCATTGCCTTGCAAACCACATTCAATGGAAATCTCCCCCACAGTCACATCGCAAAATGCAACCAAAATATTTATTTGGAGCAGCAGTTTTCAGAATTGTTCTTTGGAAGGAGACACAGATTGTCCAACTTCCCAGACAGCCCAGCCCAAACGGGCATACCCTACCCTCACTCCAATAAAGCTGACAACCCATTAGATGGGGAATCAGGGTCAATTCAGCCTTTGCAGAGCCCTGGACCATCCTTTCCCACCGTCCAGAGAAACTGGAAGCAGCTTAGACCCATGTGGAAGCCATAAACAGGCTCCTTGCCTTGGCGACCTGTCACCACTCAGCTGGAGCTGCCACCCCTATGGACACATCTTAGTACCCAGCATGTGAGGAAAGAGACCCATCAGCCAACCTTGTGCCCCCAACAGTTGGCAGCCAGTGGCCAATGTCAGACGTTCACCACATACTGAACTCCAGCTGGGAGGGTCTCACACACGCCTCTCCTCTTTTACCCATGACCAACACTACTTCTTATAAGTGAGACATATAGAACTATCCTTCTAGAAACGACTTCTGGATTTTCCAGGTTCAGCTAATGTGTATGAAGGCTCTCCTAGTCAGAAACGCTGTTTGTTTTGTCTCTCATCATTCCTCATGGCAGCTTTCCACACAGGCATCGCCACCCATAGGGGAGGAAAGATAAACTCCGAGAGCTTAAGAAACAAGCTCAGTATCACCCAGTTAGTGCATGCCAAAGCCAAGATTAGAGCTGAGGTCTTTAACACCCTGTTCTAGTGTTCCTAATGCCCATCGCACCATGGTGTTTCTCTGTTATTGTGTAGGCTTGTTGTGAAGATTAGACAGGATGGCACACATGAGGCATGTTAAAGTGGTACAAAGTTCTTAATGCATGCTCGTCTTCACTCAGTTCAGTTCAGTTCAGTTCAGTCGCTCAGTCGTGTCCGACTCTTTGCAACCCCATGAATCCTAGCACACCAGGCCTCCCTGTCCATCACCAACTCCCGGAGTTCACTCAGACTCACATCCATCAAGTTGGTGATGCCATCCAGCCATCTCATCCTCTGTCGTCCCCTTCTCCTCCTGCCCCCAATCCCTCCCAGCATCAGAGTCTTTTCCAATGAGTCAGCTCTTTGCATGAGGTGGCCAAAGCACTGGAGTTTCAGCTTTAGCATCATTCCTTCCAAAGAACACCCAGGGCTGATCTCCTTCAGAATGGACTGGTTGGCTCTCCTTGTAGTCCAAGGGACTCTCAAGAGTCTTCTCCAACACCACAGTTCAAAAGCATCAATTCTTCAGCGCTCAGCTCTCTTTACAGTCCAACTCTCACATCCATACATGACCACTGGGAAAACCATAGCCTTGACTAAACGGACCTTTGTTGGCAAAGTAATGTCTCTGCTTTTCAATATGCTATCTAGGTTGGTCATAACTTTCCTTCCAAGGAGTAAGCGTCTTTTAATTTCATGGCTGCAATCACCATCTGCAGTGATTTTGGAGCCCAGAAAGATAAAGTCTGACACTGTTTCCACTATTTCCCCATCTATTTCCCACGAAGTGATGGGACTGGATGCCATGATCTGCATTTTCTGAATGTTGAGTTTTAAGCCAACTTTTTTCACTCTCCACTTTCACTTTCATCAAGAGGCTTTTTAGTTCCTCTTCACTTTCTGCCATAAGGGTGGTGTCATCTGCATATCTGAGGTTATAGATATTTCTCTCGGCAATCTTGATTCCAGCTTGTGCTTCTTCCAGCCCAGCGTTTCTCATGGTGCACTCTGCATAAAAGTTAGATAAGCAGGGTGATAATATACAGCCTTGATGTACTCCTTTTCCTATTTGGAACCAGTCTGTTGTTCCATGTCCAGTTCTAACTGTTGCTTCCTGACCTGCATACAGGTTTCTCAAGAGGCAAGTCAGGTGGTCTGGTATTCCCATCTCTTTCAGAATTTTCCACAGTTTATTGTGATCCACACAGTCAAAGGCTTTGGCATAGTCAATAAAGCAGAAATAGATGTTTTTCTGGAACTCTCTTGCTTTTTCCATGATCCAGCGGATGTTGGCAATTTGATCTCTGGTTCCTCTGCCTTTTCTAAAGCCAGCTTGAACATCTGGAAGTTCACGGTTCACATATTGCTGAAGCCTGGCTTGGAGAATTTTGAGCATTACTTTACTAGTGTGTGAGATGAGTGCAATTGTGCGGTAGTTTGAGCATTCTTTGGCATTGCCTTTCTTTGGGATTGGAATGAAAACTGACCTTTTGCAGTCCTGTGGCCACTGCTGAGTTTTCCAAATTTGCTGGCATATAGAGTGCAGCACTTTCACAGCATCATCTTTCAGGATTTGAAATAGCTCCACTGGAATTCCATCACCTCCACTAGCTTTGTTCATAGTGATGCTTTCTAAGGCCCACTTGACTTCACATTCCAGGATGTCTGGCTCTAGGTGAGTGATCATACCATCATGATTATCTTGGTCATGAAGATCTTTTTTGTACAGTTCTGTGTATTCTTGCCACCTCTTCTTAATATCTTCTGCTTCTGTCAGGTCCATACCATTTCTGTCCTTTATCGAGCTCATCTTTGCATGAAATGTTCCCTTGGTATCTCTACTTTTCTTGAAGAGATCTCTAGTCTTTCTCATTCTGTTGTTTTCCTCTATTTCTTTGCATTGATTCCTGAGGAAGGCTTTCTTATCTCTTGCTCTTCTTTGGAACTCTGCATTCAGATGCTTATATCTTTCCTTTTCTCCTTTGCTTTTCACTTCTCTTCTTTTCACAGCTATTTGTAAGGCCTCCCCAGACAGCCATACGGCTGTCCTTATCAGAGATTTTTTGTTTAGTACTATGGGATGACTTTGGACCTGGGTGTATTAGGCAGCATTCTTTCAAAAGTAATACATACAGAATTCCATCTGCCTTAAAAGATAGAGAGTTGGAAAGAGATTGGGTATTGCCTGACCATCTCATTTTGCTGGATGGATGAGTGGGTGGACATCAGGCATGGCTAGATCCAGGAAGTGATACAATATCATCAGATCATCAGACTCCTATTTTCCCTACGTTTCTCATATTTACTCTTCCTCGTGCTGACGTGAGTTGTATCTGCTGTCTCTAGGCTTCTTGCTCCACATAGCATGACACAGTGGGAGGCAGTGAAGGGTGATAGGCTTCCGGCCTTCACTGTCCCAGCCGGTGACTCCAGATAGAAACATAACCTTTCCTCCAAGCGGTTACAGGGGGAGGAATCCCAGGGAGGTGCTCTGACTGGCCCTGCTTAGGTCACCTGACTACTCTTGGTCCAGCGGACAATAGTGTTTGGCCAAGTAGGTAGGCTGCTGCCTGCCATGGACAGGGTGGTGGGGTCCTGTGATGGGGACCCCTGCCAGAATCACGACTTAAGTTGAGGAAGACAGTTCCCTGAGGAGCTCTTACCAGGAGAAAGGGAAGAAAGGATACCAGACAGACACCCAGCAGTGGTGCCTCTTACCCTGGGATTGGAAGAAAGAGCTGAGTTAATAACGTGATACAAAACTGGGAGTCAGTCTGCATTGGCACGTCCTTTGCATCTTGCCGATTAGGAAACAGGCTCAGAAGCATTCTGTGACCTAGTAACTCTCTCAAGGTGAATTTCTGAAACACACAAGGCTGGAGTCTGGGTCCCCTATTCTTCCACCTCACCCAGCACGGGGAGGAGACTGAGGTCACTGTGACCCTCTCACCATCCCCTGCTGCCCTCAGGCCATGCTGGGAAAACCTGTGGGCCAGCAGCTACTGTGGCAGGTTCTGGGGATTTAGTGGTGAGCAGAAGGCAATGGCACCCCACTCCAGTACTGTTGCCTGGAAAATCCCATGGACGGAGAAGTCTGGTGGGCTGCAGCCCATGGGGTCGCTAAGAGTCGGACACGACTGAGCAACTTCACTTTCACTATTCACTTTCATGCATTGGAGAAGGAAATGGCCACCCACTCCAGTGTTCTTGCCTGGAGAATCCCAGGAACGGGAGAGCCTGGTGGGCTGCCATCTATGGGGTCGCACAGAATCAGACATGACTGAAGCGACTTAGCAGCAGCAGCAGAGTACACACATCACCCAAATCATGGCACTTATATTTCAGAGAGGGAACTGGTCATCAGACAAAAACTTACGGGAATAAAAAGAAGTTACAAATGTTGATACTTGCTGGGCTCTGAAGAGGAAGCATGTGATGCTGAGCAAGTGTACGCAGGGTATGAGAGCATACAGGTGTACTGGATGGACAAGCGGGTAAGCATTAGGCATGGCTAGATACAGGAAGTATAGTATGTAGAGAGGGTGTATACTTGAACATCGGGTCAGGGAGCGCTTTCCTGGGGAGCTGATGTGCAAGGTGAAATTGGGAGTTTGGAGAGGAGTTAACTGGTAAAGAAGGGTTGTTCAGGAAGAACATCCCAGGCAGTGGACATGACATGTGCAAAGGCCTTGAGGCAGAAGAGACTGAATGCCTTGCGTAAAGTAAGGGGGAGATGAGGCAGCAAAGGCAGGCGGGGTCCCTGAAGGAAGAAACGTGGTCTTGGTCTCAAGAGCAAAAGGAAGCCACTAAGAAGATTTAAGCAGGACAGGCCTGGGGCCCATGAAGGACATGGATTAAAACCTGGAAGAGAGAACATTTGGGGTTTTGGTGCGAAAACAGGGATGCCCATGGGAAGATGGATCTCAGAGGGGCCTTCTAGGCAACTCGTGCTGAGAATTGCAAGAACCCTGTGTGCTTAAAAATCGGGTGCAGAGGATGGAGCCTCTGGTGGGGGGAAGAGGAATCTTTGTTCTTTTCTAATAAGAGTAGATTAAAGATGAGCTGTTTTCTTTACTGGCTCCCTTCTGCATTTTCATCTGTCAGTGGGTGTACACTGGGAATCTCCAAGAGGTCTGTGTAATAATCAGTTTTATCATGTTTCCCCAACATATTTGACCATGAGAAGGGCTGAGGGCAAAGACAGTCCCCAGAGGTACTTGGAAAGTGACTGATCTGATCCCAAGAGGAGGACACAGCCCTTGTGGCCTGTGGCCAGGTCAGCCTGGGATGAGACAAGTTATAAAGATACCTGGTAACAGGCCATTATAAGCAATCCATCAATAAACAGAACTTTCTGCAGACTTTCCAGAGAGTGCTGGGTATAGGAGAGTGAGGAAGCTCCAGAGTGGAGAGTCATACCTTCTCTGCCCCGTCCATGAGCCCTTTCTCCTTTTCTCCCTGGTTCCTGCCCCGAGAATTTATTCCACATCCTTAGAATATCCTAAGCAGAAAGTGAAGAGGAACTAAAAAGCCTCTTGATGAAAGTGAAAGTGGAGAGTGAAAAAGTTGGCTTAAAGCTCAACATTCAGAAAACGAAGATCATGGCATCTGGTCCCATCACTTCATGGGAAATAGATGGGGAAATAGTGGAAACAGTGTCAGACTTTATCTTTCTGGGCTCCAAAATCACTGCAGATGGTAACTGCAGCCATGAAATTAAAAGATGCTTACTCCTTTGAAGGAAAGTTATGACCAACCTAGATAGCATATTGAAAAGCAGAGACATTACTTTGCCAACAAAGGTCCGTCTAGTCAAGGCTATGGTTTTTCCAGTGGTCATGTATAGATGTGAGAGTTGGACTGTGAAGAAGGCTGAGCGCCGAAGAATTGATGCTTTTGAGCTGTGGTGTTGGAGAAGACTCTTGAGAGTCCCTTGGACTGCAAGGAGATCCAACCAGTCCATTCTGAAGGAGATCAGCCCTGGGTGTTCTTTGGAAGGAATGATGCTAAAGCTGAAACTCCAGTACTTTGGCCACCTCATGCGAAGAGTTGATTCATTGGAAAAGACTGATGCTGGGAGGGATTGGGGGCAGGAGGAGAAGGGGACGACAGAGGATGAGATGGCTGGATGGAATCACTGACTCGATGGACGTGAGTCTGAGGAATCACTGACTCGATGGACGTGAGTCTGAGCGAACTCCAGGAGTTGGTGATGGACAGGGAGGCCTGGCGTGCTGCAATTCATGGGGTCGCAAAGAGTCGGACACGACTGAGCGACTGAACTGAGCTGAAGCTTAAAATCAGCACCCCTAGAGCTCTGGACAGGATGTAAGTATGTGTCCCATTGACAAGGCTAAAGTGTCACCTGAATAAATACATCAGTGTGAAGGCCTTTACCTACATCCACATAACAATGGTGGGAGGGATGGAGAAAAGAGAAGGGATGAGGATGCCCCCTTCCTCTTCGCCCACTGATATGTTTAATTGTCATTTAACAAACATTAGGAGCGAGACTAGACACAAGGGACCTGGCCGTGCACAGGACAGACTCGGTGCCAGCCCTCTTGATGCTGGGCCAGGCTTGTGTCTGTGTAACATTTAATTCTCCTGACAAGCCTGCTTCTGGTTAAGCCCTAGCTGGATTGGGGGAGGAGAGAGTAAAAGTTTAGGACAAGGGCATTGGCCTACTGTGGGAGGGGCCTGGGTTAGGAATGCAGCAGTGTACTCTTGGGAGCCTTACCTCGACTCTGCACTTGGGTGTCCTTCTCTGGGGAAGAAAATCTACTCTGCCTTCTAGACAGGGTGAGGGTCCAGGGAGGTGCCACGCTCCTGGCATCTACCACAGTGTGCAGTGGCTTTCCTTCTCATCCTCTCTCTTCTCCCCTAAAACCAGACCTGGCAATTTCTGATCATCTAATTTTTCCCCACTTGAGCATCACAGACCCTCTCCCCCTAGCTCAACACCACGTGCAATTTAGAGTCACAACCAAACCTGATATATTTGTATCTGGGGAGTCCCCCAAAACACCCTTCAACTTAAAGCAGCTGACACAATCAGGATTTGTTTTTTTTTTTTTTTAACTTTCAGAGTTAAACTGGACCCAGGCGCCCATGTTCAGTTTGCTTCAGGCAGCGAGGTACAGTGGGACCAGCCCTGGGCGTGTGACAAGGAAATCCAGGCTGCGGTCTGGTTTCCTGCCTGCCAGCTGTGTGGGGCACCCAGCCCTTCTGAGCCTCAGTTTCCCCTCCTGTGAAGCGGGGGTGGGAGAATTGAGTGAGGTACAGAAGCATTTATGAACGGAAACCCCACCTCAGAGTGCCTAACTCCCCGGCACTTCACAGCGTCTTCTCAGAAAGCACCTACAGTTTTCCCTCTTGGGAAACTGGCAACCCCTCTGCCTCCTGCCACCTGTGACCACCCATCTGGTCTCTGGGAGACCCCAGCCACTCCCGGCACAGCTGTTTGGCACTAACTGTCCTGTGGTTAGAGCAACAGGCCGGCCGTTCTGGGAAGCCTCTTTCTCAGGCTGGGACCCTGGGGCAGGACTGAGCCCTGTTTGGTGGTGGGGAAGACAGAAGCTGGGGAGGGTAGAGGGGAGGGCCAGCTGGGGAGCTGTTAGGTGAGCGCTGTGTCATGTTTTTCAAATATCTCCAGGTCCATAAAGCTCAAAGTGTGGTCTGGCCTTACGTGTGTGTGTGTGTGTGTGTGTGTGTGTGTTCCTGGTACATTTCCTTCTAATTTTTAAAAACCATACGTAACGTCAGGGACATTTAATCCATATGGTTCTGATTCCTTAACACTTAAATCATCCAAATGTTGTTTTGTAGATTCTATTTGCAAATCTCTTTACATAAGCTCTTAACTCCTTCTTTCTCAAGGGCATCAAGGTAGGATCTCTGAGAGAGGCTTCCTTTAATGCCAACTTTCCCTTCTCCACCCAAGTTGGCCAGAGGTCTTATGACTGCCTATGCTCTGGGCACCGACTGCCCAGGTCCTGCCCTCAGGGCTGGGAGGACGCTGGTGGGAAAGGACGAAGGACAGACTGGGATCCGTCCCCACTTCCACCACTTCCTGGTTATGGGATCAGCTGCTAGTTCACCTCATCAAAGCTTTTCTTCCTCACCTGCAAAAAGGGATACGTAATAAACATCTGAAAAGGTTGTTAGAGGACTTAGACGAGGAAGCATACAATGCTCGTAGCCTGGAGACCATGGTCTGCTGTCCCATGTACCACATCGCGTTGCTGAGGTTAGAGCAGGCCGTGTCAGACCGCAGGGTCCTTCTGTAGGAATCTCAGATGGCAGCACTTGGTGGCAAAGCTGAGTCCAGAGAAGCCAAGGGGGAACCTGCCCACAGGACTTGGGGGTTGAGGCAAGGATGGAACAATGACCATAGTGGCCGGGGAGTGGAGGAGGTAAATGATGCCTGGAGATGCTCAGCCCAGCGCTCAGGTGGGAGTCTGGGAGGGGAGTAGGCACGCCCGGCATTCCCTGCATTTGGTGTGTGAGGGGGAGGTCGTAGGGGAGGACCCTACAGGCCATAACAAAAGGGGACAAGGAAGGTGGCCCTCCCAGATTCAAAGGCCCTGGGTTTTGCCCTGAAAGCTACCACACTCATCTGTTGGAGCCCAGGCTCCAAAGGCCCCTTCCAAGTCTCTTCCACATGCTCCACATGCAGGCACCAGCCCAATTCCTCAGCCTGGAGTTCAGTCCAGGGTCCCCAACACACCCGGAATCCCCACTTTCCCCTCCCTCTCTTCCTTGGGTCATTCCCAAACATTCAATGCTCTTTTGAGCTTTTGTTTCTTCCCCTGTTTCCCCTGTCATGGTGGCCTTTTCCCCTGATAAATACCTACCCATTCTTCAAAGTCCAACTTAAAAATCACCTCCTCTGAGAAGCCTTTTTGGGAAGATTTGCAAAACAATAGCACCTTCCTTAGTGCTTTTCCTGGTCTTGGTCTTTGTAGTCTGTAGGTACTTGGGATGAACTCCTGAGAGCCTATGCTGGGAGCAGTGGGTGGAGGATGGCCAGGAAGCCTCAGGAGGTTGGCAGGCCCACACGTGATGCACCTGCTGGAAGGCAGACTGGAAATCCAAGATGGCACTCAAAGGACTCCATGGCTGTCGGTATGTGACGTGAGGCCAGCAGGAGGACACAGATGCCTGGTGCAGCGTGGCTCCTGGGGCCTCCCCATGGCAAGGGCCCATTGGCCAGCTCTGATCTGGACGCCACCCACGTCTGTACCTATAGAACAGAATTTGTTTCTCTGGCAATTCCAGACGGAGTGAATCCCAGACAGAGCTGAGTCTCTGGGACAGAAGAGCAGATGCTCCATCTAAAATTAGGCTGCTGACTGCGACTCCCATCTAGGCTGCATGCATGGATCTGCTTCTTACATCTGTCATTGTGTAGTGGAGGCAAAGCGGAGCCCCTGCCTCCCTGTCGAGGCTGAGTGGCGATGTGACAGCCAGCCAGGGGCCAGCATGGTACAGTCTACCTGGAGTGCTTCCCACCCCCTCGCTGGTTGACTCCTCCCGCATCCCCCGAGAGGGCTGTGTCCCCTCGCAAACAGCCCTCAGAAGTTGGGTCTCTCTGACTTTGGTTCTGAATGCTTCCCCTAGGAGGTTAACCTGTCCAGTACCATCCCCACCAGGGAGAGTCCAAGCTGCTCTGGAACCCAACATCAAATTCCAGCAGCAAGAAGACAGGCCCATAGGGATGATGCAGGTAAAGTCACCAGCTGTCTGGCTGAAGCTGAGGAAGGTGATAATCAAGGAAAACCTCTTTGGGCCTCTTCTTTGTTGTTCCCTCCTCCTTACAGACATCCTGAAACTCTTTCATTGCCATCCCAAGCTGGGTCCTGCTCTCTGGGAAGAGGGGTAACCATTGGAAACCTGCTGAGGGGGCCCAGCCCCCAGCTGTAGCCTTTATTTCTCCAAAAGCTACAGTTCTCACAATGGCCTGCAAGGCCTCATATATGCCTGACACTCTCTCACCTCAGGGTCTTTGCATTGGCTGCTCTCTTTGCCTGTAAAGATATTACCCCAATATCTACAGGACTCAGTCTTCATCTGCTTCAAGTCATTGCTCAAACGCCACCTCCTCAATGAGGCTTACTCTAACTACCCTATTTAAATTTGTGGCCCATCTCCCACTCCTGCATTCCTGATTCCCTAACTGTTCTACCTTGTACTTTCCATAGTATATACTTCCTGCTAACATGTTATATGATTCACTTATTTATTCAGTTTCTTTATTATCTGGCTCTTCCTTCTAGAATGTAAGCTCTACAGAGCAGGGCTTCTTGTCCCTTTTGTTTACCGAAGTACTTATTCTTAAGCCCCCAGAATAGGGCCTAGCCTGTATTAGGTGTTCACTGAGCATCCGTTAGAGGCTGCATATGTTCAGGTGAGGTCTTGGCACCTGGGCCCAGGGCTGCATCCTTCCTTGTCCCCTCTGCTGTTGGGGTACCTCTAGGCCCTCTTTGGGCCTCCATTTGCTCATCCAGCAACAGGGGTTGATGGTCCCTCTCCTGCCTCTTGTAGAGCCTTGGCAATGACATGAAGGACCAGGTGTGATTGTGCCCAAATCTATCAAAAGTTACCCAACAGACCCTGATCCTTGGAAAAATTGAAGGCAGGAAGAGAAGGGGACAACAGAAGATGAGATGGTTGGATGACATCACAATTCGATGGACATGAGTTTGAGCAAGCTCTGGGAGTTGGTGATGGACAGGGAAGCCTGGCATGCTGCAGTCCATGGGGTCACAAAGAGTCGGACACGACTGAGTGACTGAACTGAACTGGCCCAAATCCGTGTAAGGTGTCTGTTTTGTTCAGCTAGCACATGGAGAACAACCCACTGGGCTCTGGGCCCGTACTGAGTGCTGGGGGTCCCCAGAGGAGTGACAGTTTGTGTCCCCAGCTGCAAAGAGGCTCTCCTAGACTAATGAGGCCAATTCCAATGTGAGGAAGGTAGGAAATGCCCATTTATTAGAGAGTTGTCGGACAAAGAGAAGCAAATGTGGGACCCTCCTGAGATTTGGGAAATTTATACCTTCACCTTCTGTATTAGTTAGAGTTCTCTAGAGAATCAGAAAATAAGATACATACACACATATACACATATACATCAGAAATAGTGTGGCTCAAAGGGTAAACCATCTGCCTGCAAGGCAGGATACCAGATTCAAGCCCTAGGTCAGGAAGATCCCTTGGAGAAGGAAATGGCAACCCACTCCAGTACTTTCGCCTGGAGAATTCCATGGACAGAGGAGCCTGGCAGGCTACAGTCCATGGGATTGCAAAGAGTCAGACACAAATGACTAAGGGAATAACTTTCTTTCCTATAAAGTACTGGCACACACGAGAGAGACTGAGACTTATTATGAGGATTGACTGTGTGATTCTGGACACTGAGGAGTCCTGAGATCTGCTGTTGGCAACTTGGAGACCCAGGAGAGCTGCTGGTATAAGTTTCAGTCTGAAAGCCTCTAGGCTGGAGACTCAAAAAGAGCTGATGTTTCAGTCTAAGTCCAAAGGCTGGAGGAAACCAGTGCCCCAATTCAATCAGTCAGGCAGCCAAGGAGTTCCCTCTTCCTCAGCCTTTTTGTTCTATTCAGATTTCCAATGGATTGAATGAGGCCCCCTGCATTGGAGAGGACAATCTGCTCCACCCTGTCTGTCAAGTTGAATGTTAATCTCATCCAGAAACAGCCTCATAGAAACACCCTGATGTTTGGCCAAATTCTGGGCACCCCAGAATTTGATGGCCCAGCCAATCTAACACATAAAATTAACCATCACATCCTCCTCCCCACTTCCAGATTGCTGTTGACCATTCACCTCCAAGCTCAGAACCAGCCACCAAATCCACATGCCCACCTTTCCTTCCCCAGGTCCCCAGCTCTTCTGGTCTGCCGCCCTTGAAGACACTGCCTCTGCTCCCACTCCCCTGACTCAGCTCCTTCTATGTGGCACCCACTAGGTGCCCCAGGATACTTGCTGGGATTCTCATCCAGTCAGATTCAGGGTAGGGTTGAGAGTGGACTGCACAAAGTCAACAGGAAGTCCTGGGGAGACAGCCCTCAGAGGGCTCATTTTCAGGCTAGAAGGAGCATGGCTGATTGCTTTGAAAGTCTGGAGCTCCCAAGGGATCAACAGGGCTCCGTCCACACACCCAGGCAGAATAGAAGATGCTGCCGTGTTCCCCAGTTCTGGGAGGTATGGAAGGAAGCTGTCCAGGTCCTGTATATGTCAAGCACTGCCAGGCATAGACCCCTGGAGCTCTTCCAACCTAGTGGGGGCATGAGACACAAAGGCTTTGTTATTATATGATAGATGCTCTGATGATGTGTGCAAAGCAAGTTACAGGAACATTGAGGGAGGTGGTCTTTTAATTCTACTGAAGGTAGGAGCTGGTCAGAAAAGAAATTGAAAAATAGAACATTTGAAGGAGGCCTTACAGGAAGAGTTCACTAAATAGCCAAGGAGAGTTAATAGGAGAGCTGAAGGGGAATGGTGGATGGCAGTCTAGGGGAAAGGAAGGGCATTCCAGGTAGAGGGAACAGTATGAGCCAAGGCATGGAATGTGAAAATTCCTGTTGCATTTAGGGAACTAGTGAATGATCTAGACCAGCCAGGCTCTCCTTGCAGGAGGACTCCAAGACCAAAGGATGGAGGTTTGGGGTTCTCACCACCTGCCCTGAGAGATCAGAAAGACCACAATGGGAGGGAGCCTGAACAGGGGTGGAGTGAGACCATTTCTAGATTTCTTTATGGTTGTTAGATGGAGGCTTTCATGTAACAAAAATTTCATCTAACAAAAATTAGCTTTCAGGACAAGCCCCACTCTCTCATACGTATCTCTCTTTCCCATCCCTTCTGCACCATCCATTGCTTCTATTCACTGTTATTGCAATTATTTTCTGAGTGTGCAAGTCCTCTTGGGAACCAGACTGGCAGAGGCACAGGCCCCATCACACCTCACTGGTCCTGCCTGGGGGCTCCTCCTTGACCATCTCCTGCCCATCCCCAGGCCCTCAGACTCTGCTGGCCATATAGGTTGGATAAAATTCACACAAGGGGAGATGTTTTTATGGCAATCCCAGAACTCCCCTATTCTTCTTGCTGCTCTTGAAACTTTTTCTTGTCAGACCTGTTACAGTTTATCTTGTCTTAATGTTTACGGGCCTGATTAAATTCTCATTTCCTCCCTTCCCTCACTTTATGAGCTACTACAGGATACCCTCCAAAGAGCTTGAATGGAGGTGGGGGAGGGGCTCCCTTTACTGAGCATCTACTACAGGCCAGCTACTTGATACTCACAATGCACTGACTCCTTTAATTTCATCACTTTCATTCGCTCTTCATCATCCTTCCCTGAGATGCGTTATCCTCCCCATTTTACAGCTGTGAAAACTAAGACTCAGAGTTAAGCAGCTAGTAAGTGTCAGAGCCAGGACCTGTGCACAGACTGTCTTAATCCAAGCCTCAGAAGCTGATGCTCTCCTGATGTACCTCCCATTGGCAGACATGAAGCCATACTCAGAGTAAATAGTGCTTGTTATTGATGATCTTGCAAGTCGGCCCCTAGGCTTGGGGAAAACCTGTTCTCACAGCTGCCAGGGGGAGTGACTAATCTGATTTCCTGGAACCAAAGGCCCCACCCTCCCCACCTGGGATTCAGTGGGCCCTGCGGGAGTCCCCAGAAATGCTGGTGGAAAGCCAGAATGAGGCAGACCTGGGGTTCAGATTGAGCCAAAACCTCAGTCTGAAGTGTAGGAAAAGAGAACATTTTTGTCATCTGGGGGAGACTGGTCAGTGGCCTGGAGGCCACGTGGCCTCTTGTAGTTGCCTACTGGACAGGATGGCCAGTGGCACAGAAGTCTATCCTGGGCGTGCTCTGCATACCCGTGACGTTCCTAACACTGAATAAGACGTGGTTGTGCATGGAGTTGCAGAAACTAAAGGGGCAACAGATACATCATTGAAATGACTGCATACAATGGGGCACAAGCCAGAACATCTGTTCCAAAGGCTGAGATTCACAGAGAAGGAAGCAGCCAATGCCACCTGGAGGACCCAGGAGGCTTTCACAAGGGAAGTGGCCTCTGAGCTGACCTGGAAGGCTGGATGGGAGCCAGCCAGGCAATACAAATGAGGGGAACAGTACTGAGGACTGAATGCACAAAATGCACTCGGCAGGTTCAGAAGCAGGGAGCAGCTCTGTATGATGGGAGCGTGGGGGGTGTGCAGAGAGAGGGAGGCTTGGGCAGGTGAACTGAAGCTGTTGAAAGAGGCACTAATAGACAGGGTAAGTTAGCTGACCAGGTACCCACTTGAATTTGTCTTAGAGAGTTCTGCCTATGTGGAGAATGGATGCAGGGGATGGGGGCGGGGGGAGGGCAGGAAATGGGCAGGGGGACCGGACAGAAGGCTGTTGTAACTGGGAGGTGATGGTGGCCTGGACTCGGGCAGCAAGAATGGAGAAGGGATTCTGGTTCAGGCTTGGAATGACGGGTGTCCCCACTGGTGAAGATAAACAATATGGGAGGAGCAGGATTCTGGGTCACAATATAAAGCAATTGTTACTTCCATTTATCGAGCACCTGCTAGATGCTGGGTATTCCATCAAGGGCTCTATTGCGGTTTCTTGTCACATCTTCACAGCAGTTCTTTAGGATCAGGAAGTCAAAATCAGTGACATCATGTAACATGCCCAAGATCGCACAGTAAGTGTGGCTGGGAGCTGAAGCCAGGTCCATGTGGCTCTGAGGCCCATGCTGTTACCCACAGCATCAGATGAAGGATGAAATGAATGCCTGACTGAGACAGGAAGCCAGAAACACAGCTCTCAGGCTGGGAAGGGAGGTTGGGGCTGAGTCCTCTGGGACCCCTGAAGGTGATCTCCATAAACTGTAAGAGTCCCTCAGCCCCTGTCCCAGGAGAGAGATAGCTACCTCTGTGAGAAGTGAGGACTGATGTAACAGATCTATCAAGAGAGCACCCGGCAAACACACACACACACCAACAAACAGTAAAACAACACAAAGCATGCGAGTCCAGGGAATCAGAGCCATGGAGGAAAGGAGGTGGAGGAGGGGTGGCTGGTAAGTAAGTACAAAACCCAAACATGAAGTACCTGGAGAGCCTACTGGGCGAGTTGCTTAGCTCCGCCTTGAAAGCTCCAAGACCATGGTGGTCCCCAACCTTTTGGAATTGTGGTGTGTTCCAAAACTGTATCTGTAATTTGGTTGTTAGGAGTTGGAAAGAAAATTTCACAGAGACAGCCTCTTAGATGACAGATCCGATGCCAACCATCTCCTCTGCTCCAATCTCTTTTGGTTTATAAATTCTCTACAGCGTGATATTGGCTTCACAGCAGAACCAAGCCCAGTGTGTGTGTGTAGTGTACTGTTTCTATGGAAACAAGCATTCAGCACTCTAGCCTGGGACACCTGGACCACAATCTCCCTGAATTGTAGCCCCAGAAGTAGAATAAATCTTATCTCTCACCTCATATGCCCCTGCTCTGCCCCAGGCTTGGCAAACAGTCCTGTAGCAGTTAGCAAGTTGCACTGGGATGATCTGTTTACCTGCTAGTCTCCATCCTTGGATGGAGCTCCTAGCACACAGGTTTGTGTGAGTGTTGCACGTTCCCAGAACAGAGAAGGAGCCTGATTCATGTTTGAGGAATGAAGGAATGTAGGAAAGCCCCCAGGGCCAAGCTCTGGGGATTTCTCAAGACCTGGCCCAGCTATATGCAGGGGAAGGGCTGACAGGAAGGAACTGGCACCTGGCACCACCTGCCTTCTCACCTGGGGCCCGTCCAGCTGCAAGGTGGGAAAGGTGCCTGGGGCCCCAGGGTAGGGGTGATGGCTCATGGAGCAGAGTTGGGCTCCGGCTCCTTGCCTTGAAGCAGCGCTGCCTGCCTGCATCCCATATCCCTGAGCTCTGAGGCTGGAGCCTTGAAGACCTTCTGGCCTTGGGTGAGAACTGGCACCAGAACTGGGATGGAGGCTGAATCTTACGACAGGAGACTGGGAGCTCTGGTTGAAGGAGAAGCTGAGGGAGGGCTTCTGGGTCGACACTCCTGGCCTGGAGGATGGCTACCAGCTGGGAAGTGTGACCTGGGGGGTAAAAAGCAGGGTCTTTGGGGGGAGTTCCAGAAAATCCAGAGTGACTGTGTCTGGCACAATGAAAGTACTCAATAAAACACTTTTCTCATGCCTTCCTTTCTACTTCGCTATAGCCAGTCTGGACTATATGTTTGAAGGTTGGGATGGGAATGTCCCAGCCTGCCTTGATGGGGCGGCGCTGAAGTTTACCTAGAGAAGGGCGGGGAAGACAAATCCCAAGCCACAGAAAATTGGAACAAAGGAGCAGTCCAAGGAAAGGGCCTCGGCAGGGCAGCCTCTGCAGGGCTGGCACACTGGCCCACTTCCTAAGCATCCAGTCCAGTCTGAGAACCCACCTTCCACCCCAGGACCCTAGCCAGGGCCCCTGAACCTCAGTTGCAGCTCTGAATTGGATCATTCTGCCACTCCTATAGTTAGTTTATCTTTCCATTTGCTTCCCTCCACCCCCCCAGGATCATTCATTCACTTAACAAACGTTTGTAGACTTCTCAGTCTTGGCAGGAGAGAAGAACCAAGATGGAAAGTTCCTGGCAGCTTCCAGACTGGAAAGAGGGGAGGTCTCTCTCAGCTGACTGCAGCTTGGGGTGATGGGCAGGAAGCATTGAGCTGCCAGGGGCAACAAAGGAGGGTGACTAAATCCACTGGTCGGGCCACCCCTCAAAGGTGGAGAAGGTACTCATCCTGGGGTAGGAACAAGCCTGTCACCTGAGCCTTTCTGCCTGTGACAAAATGTCACCCCTCCAGGCATATGAATTATAACAAGATACCCACTTGCTCCCACCTGGAGCTGCTCCCAGCCAGAGACAGTAATCTGGGCAGAGAGGGAAGGACAGGAGTGGAGTGAGGGGCAAGGTCTTGTTCCACGGGGTACCCTGTCTCACTTGCCCTAATTAAGAGGAAGACTATGTCAAAGGCAGGCTTGATTCGGGGTGTCAATAACACAGGACAGGTAGAGAGGGCATTTCAGACAGAGGAAAATCTATGCAAAGACCACCCCCACCCCCCCCCACCCCCCCGCCCAAAGTGAATGCTGGTGGAAGGTTGAAGAGAGTGTTGGAAAAGGACATGGACGGTTGAACCCCGGGAGATGCAGCTGGTTGAGGGGCCTTGCGTGCCAGATCAGAGAGTGTGGTCCTTCCCTTTGGAGCTTTGTCAGAAAGAGGATGACCCAATTGGAGCTGAGATGGAGTTCTGGGTGCTACTGGAAGATGGGGAGGACTGAAGTGGTGGTGATCAACAGAACAGCTGGGAGCCTTGGCAACAGGCCCATGGGTATGCAGTTGTACGCATGAGTGTGCAGGCACAGTGAGTGTCCGGCTGTGATCACACCTCCCTCCACCCCCTGCAAGTCATGGAGTTGTGGTTTCCTCCTGCAGGCACCTAGGAGTGAGGTTCCCCTGTGGAAGCTGCCATTCCTCTACTAAAGCTGGTGGTCTGGGAGGGGCTTGTTTGCTCTGCCCTGGCTTTGGAGGGAGGGAAGAGGCTCTGCTGAAAGCTGCTGTATGAGGATGGCACAGAAATCCCCAGGGCCACTAGCTTGTCCCCTGGGCCTAGAGGAAGCCCACTCCCTGTGACAGGCAGAGCCTTGAATTTAGGCCATCACTTCAGAGCCAGAGGAAGCCTGGGGCCTCCAAGGCCTTTTTGGAAGCCCTGAGCAGCTTCGCCCAGGTCAGCTTGTCAGTCACCCTGTGGGTCCTTGAACTTCTGTGACCTGGAGAGGGAGTGCCTCTTCAGCTGGCACTCTAGACACTCAGTTTGCCTGACTCTTGTCCTGACTTTGGTCCCAGGCTCCACAACCTCCTGAGGCTATTCCCGGGCAGCAGAGGCCAGCCCTGGAGTCAGCCAAACCCAGGGTCAGCTCAGGTTCAGCAGAGTTGACCTCCGGCAAGACATCTGACAAGTCAGAACCTCAGTGTGCCGCATCTGTAAAATATAAATCCTGGTGGCCAGTTCTGCTCCCTCGGGAAGCAGGCCAGTGGGGCCCCTGGTGGGCGCTGGTGCAAAGGTGGACCAGAGTGACTCAGGTCCCAAGGCTTGGGATCCGGTAGCTTCTGCAAAGTCAGGCCACTGGGAAGCCCCGGGGAGCCCCCATCCCCACCCCGACCCCCAGGCTGGAGCCCAGGGAGCCCGGCCAGGCCCGCCCCGCCCAGCACTCGCGAAGGCATATTCCCGCCTTGGGAGGCACGGGCTTCCCGGAGCAGGGCTGGCACCCGGGAGCAAGGCGGGGACCTGGCACTTTGGGGACGGCAATGGACGCCCGCCGGGCCGGGTTCACCCGAGACGGGGCCCCGAGGGGCACGGCCCCAGCGGCGGCGACGACCGGGGTTCCCTGACTGCCCTTCCCGGAGGGCCCGGGAGGAAATGACAGCGCGGGAGCCGGGGCGGGCGCGGAGGGAGGGGCGGCGCCCGGAGTGACACGGCCTGTCACCGCGGAGGCCGCTGCACAGACCCTCCCCGCGGCCGCCGGGAGCCGGGGATTCCCCAGACGCAGACCCTCCCGGGCGGCAGCCTGCCCGATCGCCCTCCTGGACCCGGCCGCGCCGGGACCCCCAAGCGGCCGACAGCGAAGCCCTGTACGCCAGGGCCGAGCCGGCCGGAGAGGCGCCCGCTGCGGGCGCCGGGGTGCCCCGGGCTCGGCGACAGGAAACTCTGGGGAGTGAATGGAAAGAAGTGGGTGGTCCGGCCCCTGCGACTTCCCCTGACATCACTGCCCAAATAAGGAGCTTCCAAGCGGCCGCGGGGCGGCCCAGAGCCGCGCCTGCCGCCGGCGCCCGCCCGCCAGCCCGCCCCGCGCCCACCCCGCGCCGCGTGGGCCGCCAGCGAGAGCCCCGGGCACCGCCGGGCGGAGCCGAGCCGGGCGGAGCCGAGCGAGCGGGCGCTGCCGAGCCGCGCGGAGGCCGGGCGCGCAGCCCAGCGCAGCCCAGACCAGCCCAGCGCAGCGCAGCCTGGAGCCGCGGAGTCGCGGCCACCCGCAGGTAAGCAGCGAGCGCCCGCGCCCCGCGCCCCGCCGCGGCCTGGCAGCCGGGAGCCGGGCACCACCAAGCGCGTCGGCAGCCACACTGGCCCGCAGCGGGGCCACCCTCGGGAGCGGAGCGGGTGAGAGAGGGCTGGGCGCGGGCGCGTGCAGGAGCGCGTCGGGCCAACTCCCCGGACCTCCGGGACGCCTCCGCAGCCTGGGGTTGCCTGGTGCACGCGCTCTTCGCCTGCGTTTCCCAGACGCTACTTCTGTCATCAACCCGGGGTGACACCAGCGTTCCCGCGTTCACACTTCTCTCGCACACCAGCGCCTGGCACAGCCTCACTCGGCCTCTGTGCCCGGAGCAGCCCCGCAGCCCGCCCCGCCTCTCGGGCCTCTCACGGCCGGACAAGGCGGGACAAGGCACCCCGGTGTGAACCGCTGAATGGCTTTGGCCGTCCTGGCCACGCTTCCCCCTGGAGGCGCTGGCAGTTTCAGACTGTCAGAGCAGATCGGACTTGGGCTCCTCCGGCTTATTGGGAGTGAGTGAAACTAGCACTGATCTGGCTCTTCTTGCCCTCTTGCAGAGTGGCACCTGGCGCGGGGGGTATAGCCCTGAGGGGAATGTACCTGGCATGGTGGGGAGGGTGTGGCCACCGGCAGGGAGTGACTCCCGGCCTCCTAGCCTGGGTGTTTCCAGAGCGGCTCTCATTCCCTGGGCTTTTCTCTGAGCGCCCTCCCCTCCCCTCTCAACCAGGGCCGGCTGCCGGGGATCCTGGACAGCAGTGGTGGCTGCTGCAGAACAGGTGCAGGTCCGTCAGCCTCGGCTCTGGCAGGGGGCTCTGCAAAGTGGCTGCAATTGCTTACCTATAAAATATAGAGCGTATTTCTTGACAGCTTGATTAAGGTCATAGGGAAAAATGATAAAGGCAAGTACTGGGTCCATCGTTTAGTGGCTCTGGGCAAATTCCCTAATCTCTTTCGGGCTGCATTTTATCCTCTGGAAAATGGGGATGAAGGTCCTCAGCTGAATGTTGTCAGGGAAGACTGAGATCATATGAGTGAAAATGTTCTCTAGATATAAAGCCTTGTATACAAGCCAGTTGCTGTGGTTTGGATGGTTCTGGGCTGATATTTGCCATGGCTGTGCTCTCTGATTTAGGGAGACTGAACACCATTTCTGTGCCGTCATCTGCAAGAAAAGGGGCATTGAGAAATGCCCCATGTGCCTGCTAGCAGATCCCCCGAAGTAGGTTCTGTGGAACATTAGTTCTAAAAGTTGTGCCGCGAGTTAGGTTTCCCTGTGCTAGTAAGTCTGGCAAATTCTGCAAGCTCTCTATAACCCTTCTAGCCAGTCACAATTCATATTGGCAAGTTAAAGGCTCTGAGAAGTGCTGCAGTAAAAGAACCTGTTTAGCTTTGTCCGACCCAGAATTTCTCTGGTGGATCCTGTTGCTCTTTTCGGGTCACACATGCTCTCCCAGGAAGCAGTGCTTCTGTAGCTACCAGTAGATATGATGTGTTTTCATCCAGTCGCTGAGTTCTACTTGCCTTCTTGAGTGAAGAGTAAACAGAGGCCCAGAGGAGCTGAGTGCCTTACCTGAGATCACAGCTGAACAGTGACCCAGGATTACCCAGTCGTCAGCAGTAGAGCGGGCAACAAAACCCAGACTCCTCATCCAATGCCTTATTCCATTCAGTTGTGGCCAGAAGTTGACGCTTCTCTTCTGAAACCAGTCTTGCTGCTTTATGTGGACACTCTGTGGAATATATTTGGCAAACATAAAGACTTAAATGGATTCGATGATGATCGGGTCCCTACTATGCGTCATTTGTGGGGTGGAGGGGGGATCTTGAGCAGGTAAAGTTCTACCAGATGTGGAAGCTGTGCTGAAGAGTAATGGTGCCAGAGTCCACACACACACACACACACACACACACACACACACACACACGCATGTGTACTCCCACATACTCAACCCGTCCACACACTTACACACTTGACCCCATATACTCACTCACACATGTGCCACTGCACATGAATACACACTCCTACACATGCATACACACCCTCACTCTCCAGTCTCACCTCCCTCACATCCACTCCTGTCCATGCTCTCACGTGTAGCCATCTTGCTGTGCTCCAGGCTGCAGCCAGGAGGCACTTGTGGCAATGGGCATGTGCCCTTGTCCTCATGCCCCCAAAGTTGGGGTGGTGGGGGGCTGCCTGGCACCAGCTCCCCAAGATGAGTACTGTATTGAGCACATGGGAGGGCCTGGCAGGGCTGTCTATTTGCATTTCCCCAGTGTCTTCTCCTTTCTCCCGTTTTCTGCCATACTTCTCCCCCGACTTTCCTTCGGTCAGCTACTGCCTGGTCACACATGATGTGACCGAAACAGCTCTGGCTTCTATTGTGTTGATTGTTTTAATCAACTGTCAAAGCTTGATTAGGGCAAGGGCTTTGTCTCAGCTGGATTGGAATCCCCAGCTCCTAGGAGAATGCCTGGCACAGAGGAGACGTTCAATAAGCATTTATTAAATGAATGAGTGAGTGAGTGAGCAAGTGAGTGAAGGACTGCTGGCTGCTAGAATGCCCGTGACCCAGGCTGACATCCAGGGGGACTCGCTGAGCATGTTTGCTAAGTGCCTGCTGGGACCTAGGCACCATTCTGGGGACTAAGACAATGAAAGTGAGTGAATCCTCTGTTCATGGAGCTTGCATTCCAGTGGGAAGAGAGAATGAAGAATAATGGACAAGATAATACTCACCGGTGATACACACCGTGAAGACACCATGAAGACAAGGCTGTGCGATGGGGAGTGTCAGGGAGGAACTGGAGAAGCCAAAGCTGGGGTCTAGGGCATCCTCTCTGACGAGCTGACCTGAGACCTGACTCAGGAACATGTGATAGCCATGTCAATATCTGGGGAAAGAGTACTCCAAGCAGAGGAACAACAGGTACAAAGGCCCTGCAGCTGGGTTGAGGGTCGATGGAGAGGCCACACTTACAGCCACTGCTGATTCGCTTCCCAGCACCCTTTGGAGTGGGCAAGTGCTGGTGTCGGATTATCTTGGTGGTTCAGTCACAAAAGCCAAACTCGAAACACTTGGGGCTTTGGGATGTGGGGCTCCGTCTGCTGTCTCAGAGGGCTGCCCTCCCATCTTGCCCACTCCCCACCCCTATAAATGAGGAAAGAATTGGACTCCTAAGACCCCTCCCAGCTCTCCCATGACAGAATCTGATGCTCTGTGTGCGGGAGGTTTGCAACAACTCAGGTGGTCCCTCTGCAGGGATGGCGAATTTGTTGTGCCACTTCCATTATTAATAACCATGATGTCATACATCTGTGCGGTTCCTGATGGACTGCAGAGCATTCTCTCCTGCTATCCACTCACTCTGTGGACTCATCTGCCAAGTGGAGAATGGTTAAGAAGGGAGGCGGTGGTGGCGGTGGGCAGAGAGACCACAGATAGCGCCACAGATGCTGCTATAGGCTCACCCAAGCCACTTCACCCGTGAATCCCTGCTTCCTCACCTGCAAAGCAGGACACAGGACAGCCTGCTTCCTGAGGCCCTGGGGCTGTGAGTGAGAACCCATCAGCATGTGGGGGCCTGCACGCTGTCATATACACTTGGTAGTGGTTGGTTCCGATTTTACAGATGAGGAACTCAGAGCTAAGAGCATTATGTCTTTTCTGGTCCACTTTTGTGTCTTCATTCTTTCAGCCCAGAGCGTTGAATAACTATTTTGTTGAACTGATTTGCCTAACGCTGCATGGCTAATAAAGGGCAAAGCTAGGACTCAAACCCAAGGCTCTGGGCTCCCAAGTCCTTCTTGTCAGCATCACACTCTTTGGGAATAATTGTCGTGGTTAACAAAGATCTTCACACCCCATCTGTGGATGATCAGAATTATTGTTGCTTTGTTGAGAATTCTAGAGTTGTAAGGTCTTCCGTTCTGAGGCATGATATCCTTTGTAAATAATGCAATGAATATCTTAAGAAACATGTTGGAACCTTCTGGAAGAGCATGTAGATGTGAAAGCATGACCCCCTGAGAATTGAAAGCAGTGGTTTAACCATGGGTGTTTTTTCCTGTCACCTGAGGGCTTGTAACATAAGAATTCCTAGCTATACCCGCACTGTCTGATTGAGAGGTTCTAGGGATGGTTTCTGGGCATATGGAGAAGCCCCCTGGCGCTAGAAGTTCAGCCTGGGGATGAGAAGTCCAGCCAACTGTATGTATGGGAACCCTGGCAGGCCCTGAGTCTGCCTCTCCAGCTATAGCTCTAACCCCCCAGTCCCCAGCTCACATCAGCCACGTGGGAGGAACACTGCTATGGAGCCCCACAGACCTGAGTTTGCGTCTCCTGTTTTCTAGTATGTACCTTGGCCAAGTTCCTTTACCTCTCCCAAGCCTCAGTGTCCTCATCTGTAATATGGGAATCCTCACTCTTCCCTGCAGGGTGGCTGAATGGGTTACAGGAGGCCGTTTATGTCAGATATCTTATGAGATATCTGTGCCTGGCATGTAGTAGGTGAACAGGAAACAATAGTTTTGGTTATTATTATGATAAATGAATTACAGTAATAAAAACAATTGCAGTATTTGTGAATTGGTTGGTACTAAAGGGTTCACTGGACTTCCCTGGTGGCTTGGTGGTAAAGAACCCACCTGCCAATGCAGGAGACACAGCTTCCATTCCTAGGTTGGAAAGACCCTCTGGAGAAGGATGTGGCAACCCATTCCAGTATTCTTGCCTGGGAAGTCCTATGGATAGAGGAGCCCAGTGGACTACAGTCCATGGGGTCACAAAAAGAGTCGGACATGACTCAGCGACTAAACAATGACAGAAAGTTTCACTAAAATTAGACTGCTGCAAATACCAGACTTTTGAGAAGAGTGTCCAGTCCACGTTGTAAATGCCAGTCCTTGGGCCAAAGAATGACCAGTTCGGCTGTCTTCCCGCCCCTCTTTATGGCTCAGGTCCAGTTCTGGTGGGGAGCCGCAGGCTGCATGGGGACCAGCACCAGCATCACTAACCATGCCTCTGATAGATGCGTGGGTCCAGACAGGGGTACGTGGGGTTTGAAAGTCATTGTTGAGTTCAGGTGGTGCTTGCCTGCATCAGCCTGGTCTTGAGTCCCTGAGGTCACAGTTGAGGGGCAAGAACATGGCATGTGGGAGTCACAGGATGCTGTACCAAGTCTGTCATACACTCATGTATTCACAGACGGTAGGTGGAGTCCTTCCGTGGGCTCAGCGCAGGCCTAAGCTCTAGGAGTGTGCCTGCGTCCTCCCGAAACTCAAGAGTCTAGCTGATCCAACCACTCCCTAGCCACGTGGCCACAGACAAGTTGCATTTCCTCTCCAGATCTCAGTTTCCTCATCTCCAGAATGGGATTGTTCTGGCTTCTTCACCAGGGGCATAGTTTGGTATTTTGAGGCCCTGCCCCTCACTGGAGTGCTGTTGAGGCTTCAGGGTCCCTCCTAAAGCTGGCGGGCGAAGGCCAGGGCTTCGGAACCAGGAAGACCTCCCCTCTGCTTCTGGTTCTGCCATGTGCTTGCCGTGCAGTTCGCCGCATTGTTCAACCTCTCTGTGTTTTCTTTTCCCTGCTTATCTCATGTGGTTATGACACTTCTGTCGCGGGGCACTGTGAGAATGTGAGACGACGATAAAGAGGACCTGGCTCTCAGCAAATGTGACCCCCATTTCCTTTCTGTCTGGCTGTTGACTGTCCTGTGCTTTGCTGCTCCTGGAACAAGACCTCCACCCACCGCTGCCCATGCTCATCAGGTCCCCAGGGTCAGGCAGGGGCAGGCAGACAGCCAGCCTGGTGCTCAAGGAAATAAGCACCTGCCCCTCGTGGTGACTGGGGAGGTGGTTATAGCCCGAGAGGAAGCAGGACCAGGATGCAAAGCCAGGAGTCCTGGCTTCTGTCTGGAACCTGCCACGAGGTCACTGTGTGTCCATTTCCAGTTCCCCCTCCTCGCTGAATCTCGTTGTCCTCACTAAGGCCAGTCTTCCAGATCCCCTGGCATCTCCCTGCCCCGACAAGCCTGTGGGCCTTTGATGTGCATGCTGAACAGCCTCAATAATGGAGCACCACAGTGGGCTGTGGGGGTTTCACCAGCTTCTTCCAGCCTGGGCTCCACAGGAATTGATTGTGTAGAGAAGCCAGCAGACAGACTCTGGACAAGGAAGAGACTGTGGTTTCTAATTGGCAGAACTGCTCATGGGAGGGGAGGTAGGTGAAGGGACATTAATGGCATGAAATTATATTAAAGGAAGGGTATTACTCCTTTTCTCCCCCTTTAAAGAAGACCCAGAAGGCTCTAAGCCACCTGCTTCCCAAATAGCTTTTTACCTATTCGAGTTCAACAGTGTGTTCAGATGGGGACCAGTTTGTTTACAGATGATCGGGATGGACGCAGAATGTTGCAGGGTGACCCTGGAGATCCAGTGATTTACTGGATATCTGTCGAACGCTTCCCAAGTCCTCAGACCAGGGATGAAGCAGTGATCAGAACAGATGATGGTCAGTGCTCTCCTGGAGCTTATAGACTAGCAGAGGGAGGCATACCATGAACAAAGGAGTGCATGAATGTGTAATATATCAAATGGGATAAGTGCCATGAAGGAGAAACCAATAGGTTAAGAAGTAAGAAAATGCCAAGGGAAGGATACCAGGATGTATGTAGGACGGTTGGAGAAGTTATCACTATGGTGACATTTGAGCACAGCCATGAAGGAAGTATAGCAATGAATAGACTAATTTAAGCAGAATTGCCTTTCTTTATGGTGTACCTGAGAGCCTATGGAAAGATCTCATTTGTGGCTGAAATGGTCAGCTCAGCCAGGCAGTTCAGACTCTGGACCATCCTGCTTTAGATACATGATACCAAGCCTAATTCATGATCCCCCTGTCAATGATCATAACACTAGGCTGGATAGTACTCTAAGTGAATTGGGCTTTAAACCTTCAAAATGCCTGTCCGCATAGACTGTCAGCCTTCTAACAAGGAAAAGGTACCATCTCCACGTTGCAGCTGTGGTTCAAGAACTCTATATATGGAGTGACAAGACCAGGACCGTTCCCCAGGTGAGGGATAAAGTGGGCAGTCAAATCCAGACATTGCTGCCCAGCAGATCTGTGTTTCTCCTGACAGGGCATTTGGGGACCCAGCATACCACCTTGCATGCAGTAGAGGATGATATTTATTTTTTTGAAAACAAAAGCAAATCCATAGACTAAGAAGATATGATGACTAAATGCAATACGGGATCCTGAATTGGACCCTGGAACAGAAAAAGAACATTACCTGAAAAACTGGTAAAATATGAATAAAGTCTATAGTTGAGTTAATAGTAACTTACAAGTATCAATTTCCACTTGACAAATCTGCATTGGTTATGTAAGATGTGAACGTTAAAGGAAGCTGGGTGAACGGTGTATGGGGACTCTCTGTCTTTGCAATTTTTCTGTCAATATAGGATTATTCCAAAGTGAAAATTTTATGGAAAAATAAATGAGCAAATCCACATACACACCAACTAGCTGGCCTCCTCAGGGTTAATGAGGAGAGTCATAAAGGGTCATCAGGTAATTGAATCCCTAAGGCTACTGTCACCCCTAGAATTGCCTGTGTGAGAAGGAGCAAAATTATAAACCAATGCATATAACCATGATGAAGGAGGAATGTTCCTGGGAGGTATCTCCCCTGGAGACTGCTCCCAGGTGAATGTCTCCTGTACCACATAACATATATTTTAGGCTATACCAAGTATGCCCTTTACATGTGATGAAAGTTCACTAACTCATTTACAATTGATGCTGTCACAGACAGATGGAAACCTAGTTTTATTCGTAGGGCTACCTCATGTAATTATATGAATCGGAGTGACTAATGGCGATGAAGGAGTGGTGTGAGGCAGAATAGAATCAGAGAGGGAAGGTGTAATCCTAAGCTAGTTTTCTCTCATGGTAGAAAACATCAGGGTCTGGGAACAGTGTCTTTTGGAATGAAGGAACAAAACCAGGATCAAGAGGTTCCTTGCAGTGATTTTGCACTCACAAAGCAAGCAACCTTAGATGAGTCTCTGGGGATCCTCCAGCTGAAAACCACTGAGTCCAGAGCAAGTGACTGGTCCAGCTTCTCTGTGCAACTGCTTGGGAGACACAGCTTAGCCTATCTGGGTGACCTGATCTCCTTGCAGGTTCCAAAGGGCCTGTGGCTTGGCATGTGGGCATTTGGTGTCACCCTGAAATATAGGAAAGGCAAAAGATGCTCAAATGAACAGGAAACCATCACCATGAGTCTGTTAGAAAGTATCTAATGTTCAAAAGAGTAGGGCAGTCACTCCAAGATAGAGTCTTTATTTTAAGCAGGCTCTGATCTTGTGAAGTAAAGTCTGGCGTTTCCTGTAGTGTGTTTTCTAAAACACAAGTGCCATGGATGGAAAGAAAAGTGCTGTAGCCAGATCAATAGACCCTTATATACTGCAGGACTCCTGAGTCTTTAATATGTGACCGAGCGTTGAAAATCTCCCCAAAAGTGTATGTGTGTGTTTGTAGAGGTAGATATTGTGTGCAGTTTTCCAAGCGTGATTAATCAAAGAACTCATATATATTCAAGTACGTGTGTGCACGCTCAGTCACACCTGACTGTGACCCCATGGACAGTAGCCCGCCAGGCTCCTCTGTCTGTGGAATTTTCCAGGCAAGAATACTGGAGTGGTTGCCATTTCCTACTCCAGGGGATCTTCCCGAACCAGGGATTGAACCCATGTCTTTTGTATCTCCTGCACTGGCAGGTGGATTCTTTACCAGTGCATCCCCTGAGAAGCCCATACGTATGAGTATATATATGGTTTTTTTATATATACTTATATCTGTACATATAAGGAATAGGTTTTATATGTTTGTGTGTATATAAGGAAGATGCACACATATATAAGATTGCTGAACTAGAGTTCTATACAAAAATATCTGGGGAACGATAAAGTTATCTGAGGTCAAAGCTGAACAACAGTAACAACAACAGCAACAAAAAAAGCATGCTAATTTGTGCCTCTAAAACTTGTTTCTGCATGTTAGTTTTAGCAAGTCAGTTTCCCACATTTTTTCCTATTCTGTTAACTTAATTTCTCTTTTCTCAGAAGAAAAATGGCAAATGGCATGCAAATGATCCTTCTCTCTCCACTGTGTCTTGTATCCAAGGAAGTCAAAAGTATTGCACGTGTTCCCTGAGATGAGGGTAGCCGAGCCATGTGACAACTTGGTGGTAGGTTTCTAACCCAGAAACCCACATGCAACATTGGTATTTGGGGAGTTAAAAAAGAACCTCATTAAAAGTGCCACTAAAACCCAAAAGCCTGCCTCTGTCAAGTGTGGATTTCACACAAGGGATCCCCAGCACTTCCACATACACACATGTGTCTGTCGCCCTGAAATAGGAGCATCTTTACTGTTCCTAGTGCCAGGTCACTGGACATGCTGAGCTGGGTGAGGTCGCCCTTTGATTAGGTGATGAGTTCTAGCTAAGCTAATCTTCACCCTATTCCCTGGTCCCAGACTTTCTCACCTCATGTTGCCCCCGGGGTAGAGTCCTGGAAACTGCCTGCCTGCCCTTTGAAGCCCTTCACAGAAGGGGGTCCTGCCTCAACCTCCACGTCCCATGACACTTACCCCTGTGCATAAATCCTGCTGCTGCTGCTGCTAAGTCGCTTCAGTCGTGTCCGCCTCTGTGCGACCCCATAGATGGCAGCCCACCAGGCTCCCCCGTCCCTGGGATTCTCCAGGCAAGAACACTGGAGTGGGTTGCCATTTCCTTCTCCAATGCATGAAAGTGAAAAGTGAAAGTGAAGTCGATCAGTCGTGTCCGACTCCTAGCGACCCCATGGACTGCAGCCCACCAGGCCCCAGGTCCATGGGATTTTCCAGGCAAGAGTGCTGGAGTGGGTTGCCATTGCCTTAAATCCTGCCCCCACCCCAATCCTGCTCCTCACTGCAGGCTTGTTCTCAACATTTCCCCGTCCCACCTAAGGTACTTGGTCTAATTCCATGTTGTTATTGCCTCTGTTAGAAACTGAACTTCAGTTTCCTACCTGGAATAGTAAATCAATATGCACTTAGATTCCACAGATAAAGTGAAGATCAAATAACAGAAAGAGGGAAAATTTACAGAGGGAATTTTCTTTCTCTGTAGGTTAGGGAGCGGCTTTTCAAGTATCTCATTTGAGGATGAAATAGTTGGTTCAGCTAGTTTCTCAGACTGGCCTGTTCCTCATTGGACGTGCATGACCTCAGACGTCATTTGAAGTCTCCGAGCCTCTCTTTCCCCCACCTTAAACATGGACTGACGCTACTACTTCCCTACTGGAGTTTTGATTCACTGCTGTGAAGCTTGCAGAAAGCCTAGAGCAGTGCTGGGTGCATAGAAAGTGTTAGTTGTTATTCTTATGATGCAAATTCCATCAATCAACTAAAAATTCACCTAAGTTTAATAAAAATGTGCAAAGGTGTAAACAGGTAATTCAGAGAAGTGAAAATAGCTCATAAACATATGATTGATGCTCTACCTACTAAAAAACAAAGGATTATAAATTAAAATGGTTAGAGATGGCAAAAATGTGAAAAAATAGAGACAAGCTAGTGCTGGCAACGGTCAAGGGCACTGTGAGCTTAATTTGGTGTCAATGAAAATGATAAAGGCACGTATTCAGGTTTGATCCCAGGGTTGGGAAGTTTCCCTGGAGAAGGAAAATGGCAACCCACTCCACTCTTCTTGCCTGGAAAATCCCATGGACAGAGGAGTCTGGTGGGCTATGGTTCATGGGGTCACAAAGAGTCAGACACGACTGAGCACACGGGCACAAATGTGTATATGTATGTATGTGTATACACATACATACACGCACGCGTGCGCGTATAAAGGGTGTTCCCTTGCACATTGTTTGCAATAGAGAGAACTTGGAAATGACCTCAGTGTCCAGCATTGGCAATGCTTAAGAAAATTATGGTGAATTTGCACCACGGAATACTTTTCGGCCATTTAAAAAGAAAGAAGTGCATCTGTAGGTCCTGACGTGGGAGGACATTTACAACATATTCTTAACTGGAAAAAAGGTTTTCTGTGTGATATGTGTTACCAGATCCCATTTTTATGCAGAAATTGTTAAACAGTTGTATATGCGTGTGCATGTGTAGATGAGATTCTGTGTTCATGGAAACAACATGGGGAAATACCAGGGAACTCTTAGTAGTACTTTTATCTGGGGAGGAGAAATTGGGTGGGTGAAAGGTGACTGGTCCACGTTTTACTTTATGTACTTCTGTATTTTTTTTTTACATTATTTTTGAACAAAGAAAGCAAAAAAGAAAGCCCAGGAAAATAAAGAGCAAAGACTAATCTTTATAGCACAGGATTATTGAGAAGATGAAATGAGGTCATGCTTGGCAAACATCTAACATGGTGTCTGATGCTTACTAAGTACCCAATAAATGCTTCCATCCCTGCATAGACTCTGTGCCACCCCTGCCCCTCCAAGTCCATCCTGGTGTTTTCTGAAAACCACGAGCTCAGTTAACACACAGTGGTGATCACCGGTTGCACAGCACACAGGGTGCTGTGTGCACCACCCCGGTGCCTACCTTCCTGGGACCCCTGGTTTGGGGAACCCAGCCTGTCTCGTTTCCTAGCCATTCCCTGGGTCCTTTCTTCTTGGTCTTCTTGTGAAAGGCTGCTTTTCTTCACTGGTTGCTACCGGCCATACCTCCTGTCTCCTGGAAGGAGCCTCTCGCCACCTTGCAGCATGGGGCTGGCATATTCCAAGGGTGACTCTAATCCTCTGAATCAGGTCTGCTCACACGTTTATTTCTTTTCTGTCTCCTCTCACGGCCAGGCTTTCCCACCCTGAGGCGGGTGTGCGGGCTTTCCTGGGTCCCTTCCCCCACTAGCTTCCACCTGGCTCTGATGAATTCCATCATGTCTGCTTAAAATCATTTTACTTCCAATTTGCTAATTTAATTCTAGTCTTACAGAATTTTGGCAACCCTGCCAAATTGGGTGCCAGATGCAGATTTAATGAGCATATTTTCAGTTCTTTCTTTCCTGTCTGCATGAAGATGCTGAAGAGACCGGGGTGTGGAATGAGTCCCTTGGGGGCCCCCGGGATCACCCCTCCCTACCTTTGACCCTGAGCACCCCCCCACCCCCGCCTACCCCTGCTCCACCCCAGCCTGACTCTTCAGCCAGGTCTCTCCCGTCTGACAGGAAGCACTCAAGTCTGCTCCTCGGGGAAGGGAGTTATTGCGTCATCTTCTCAGTCCTAGAATCCTCAACCTAGTTCCCATCATTTGGGCTTCACAGGAAGTGTATTTGGAGAAAATTACTTATTTCCTCCAGCCCATGTCTTCCAGCAGCCATGTGCAGCTCAACAGATGTTCACAGATCCCTGTCTTCTACAAACACACATTGAGCACTTTCTAGACCGATTTCTCCAAGCGTGGTCTGCAGATAACCTGCAGTGGAATCACCATAGGGGTGGCAGGGGCGGGGAAATGCGTATTCCTGGGTCCCGCCCCACAGCTGTAGCACCACCGGCCTGCATTCCACCACCGAGGGAATGCTTGTGCCTCCAGCATTACCACGAGCTGTCTCATTTCAAACTCCTACCGACCCCTTACCGAGACACTGTAGTCTCCAAGAGTTAAGACTCAGAAAAGTCCATCTTCTCTGTGTGGGTGGCTCAGTATACACAGGGGCGAGTATCAAAGTGGGATGGGACTTGGCTCGAGGCTTGTAGTTCAAAGTGAAGGACTCTTGCCATCTTGGGTAGCGGTGTCTCAGGGCCGAGAGCTGTCGTGCTCCATCATGACGGGTTCACCGCAGGCCTGTGCCGGCCCTCATGCTTCCACACATGCCCTGCTTCACAGAAGAGGGAACGGAGACCGCGATCTCACCACCCAGCCAGCAAGTCTGCCACGTTGTCAAAGCAGGGACCATGACCCACACCACATCTGGTTGTAAATTCTGTGCCAGGAGGGCAGGGGGCTGAAGGGAAGAAAATGGATGATCCCCCCCAGGACCAGGAGAAACGTGGACCTCTCTGGTTTCAGCTCGGAGGCCTGCCCTGCTTCTGGGCAAGTCGCCTCTATTCCTGAGCCCTGGGCTGGTCATCAATATGGGACAGGGTTGGCTACAGTCAGTGGTTTCCAGTGGCACCTCCCTCACCCTCACTTCTTCATGGCCCCAATAAAATCTTATTTAATATATACAGAGAGACAAAACTGGAGGTGCCAGGAGTGGCTCAGAGCTTTCTAGGAGGCAGCCTGGGACATCTCCTGTAGCATTAGCATGCATCATCTGGGTGCTTCCTCTGCTCACCCCACCCCTCGACATGACTGGTGTCTACAGCCTAGGTTTGAGGTCTGGCACCTTGGGCTCAGACTGGGCCCTACCACTTTCTGGCTTTGTGACCCTGGCAAATTGATTCCCTTCTTTGAGTCTCAGTTTCTCCTCTGCAAAGTGGGGGTGATAGTAATAGAGTTGAGGTGAGGATAAAATGAACTAGTGCACACAGATTGCTTAGCACCATGCCTTGCAGGTAGAAGGTGTGGTGACTTTTGTTTTCCTTTGACAGGATAGGACCTACCACATGAGAAATTAACCAGCATGGCTGAGACTTCCCAGGGCCCTAAAAATACCATGTCGTATGAGTGAGTGGTGTGGACGCTGAGGCCTGCATATTTGCGGGTCTATATATTTCAGCAAAATGTTGAGCCCATGAAGGGGGTGAGCTCTTCTAAGAGGGGAAACTCCCTAGTGGGTGAGGGGCAGGGTTTCGATCAAGATTCCCAAGTGGGAGTCGTGGGGCAGGAACACAGAGCAGCCTGGCAGGGCTCGCCCCGGAGCAGAGGCTGGGCTGGTGTGAGTAGTCACTTGCCTCTGTGGACCCGGCTATCTTGGGGCAGGGCCCAGCCCCATCCTAGAGGCCTGAGGACAGGGCCAGATTGGAGCACCGTGGGCTTCAGGCCCAAGGGGGTGCCCAGTGGCTCGTGGCAAGAGGTCAGAGAAGGAAAGATTGGGACGCTGCACGGAGGGGCCTTCTGGAACCTCCTGTGCCCATGGTGCCACGGGGTGGGGACTGTGAGTATGAGAGAGTGAGTGGCTCTGAGGAGGGGATGTTTTCCATCTCAGTGGGGCTATTTCTGGCTCTGCTTCTGCAGTCACTGTGGAAACTGCACGTGCCCGGTTCAGTGTAGAAACATGACGAGTTTTTCAAGGGTGATGTACACTAACCAGCCGGCCAGGAAGCTGCCGCCACCGCTGGCAGGGTGTGTGTGTCTGCCCGCCTCTCCCCTCCCCCATCTCCTTCTCTCTCGTCCTGGGCCGCCTTTCTCCTGGAGCTGTATTCAGGGGAGATGTGTTCCTTGCAGTGTGATAGGCAGACAGAACAATGATCTTTAGAGGACATCCGCCGCCTCATCTCTGTTCACGTGTGCTCAGTCGTGTCCGACTCTTTGCAACCCCGTGGACTAGCCCACAGAATCCTCTGTCCATGGGATTCTTTAGGCAAGAATACTGGAGGGGGTACTGGAGTGGGTTGCCATTTCCTCTTCCAGGGATCGGAACCACGTTTCCTGCAGCTCCTGCATTGTCAGGTGGATTCTTTACCATTGAGCCACCCTGGGAAGCCCATCCTTACCCTAGAACCTGTGGATACATCACTCTACTTGGCAAAGAGGAATTAAGATTTCACATGGAAATATAACTGCTAATTAGCTGCATTTTGGGTAGGGAGATTATCTTGGCTTCCCTGGTGGCTCAGAGAGTAAAGAATCTGCCTGCAATGTGGGAGAACCCAGGTTCGATCCTTGGGTCAGAAAGATCCCCTGGAGAAGGGAAATGCTGCCCACTCCACTATTCTTGCCTGGAAATTTTCATGGGCAGAGGAGCCTGGTGGGCATAGTCCCTGGGGTTGCAAAGAGTCGGACACAACTGAGTGACTAACACACACACTCCGCCTGAGCCCAGTGCTATCACAGAGGGCTTTAGGTGTGGAAAGGGAAACCAGGGACTCAGTGTCAGGGATGTGATGGGAGGAAGGCTCCACTGCCCTGGCTGGCTTTGAGGATGGAGGAGGGGGCTGTAATACCAGGAGTACAGGCAGACCCCAGAAGCTGGAAAGGGTGAGCAAGTGGACTCTCCCAAGAAGCTCCAAAAGAAACAGAGCCCTGCTAGCACCTTGACTGTAGCCCAGTGATCCATTTTGGACTTGTGACCTCCAGAACTGGAAGAGTATACATTTGCGCTTTTTAAGCCACTGATGGGCGCGTGTTACAGTGGCTGCAGGCAGTGACCCGGAAGGCTGACTGAGCCTATCATGGGGAGAAGTCCTCAGAGAGGAAAGCTGCAGGCATGATCTTTTGTTTTCTTGGGGTCTGATCATTGCCTGTTGCCTCACTCTGGACGCAGGTCCCCTCTGACTAACTTGCTCTCTGAGGGGAAAGTGACTGTCCCCTCAGTAAGCACCCAGCTCTTCAGACCCCAGAGTAAGGTCTCCTGCAAGCGGCCTGTGCAGATGCCCATCTGTTCAGTCCGGAATGCCACCCCCATGTCCCTCCATAAGCCCTCCAGTTCCTAAAGGCCCCCTATCCTGTCTTCTCTAACTGACTTCTCCTTCCTTTGACATTAGTGCCACTCATGGGCTTTCCTGGTGGCTCAGATGGTAAAGAATCCATATGTGATGCAAGAGACCCAGGTTCAATCCCTGGGTTGGGAAGATCCCCTGGAAATGGAAATGGCAACCCACTCCAGTATTCTTGCCTGGAGAATTCTAAGGACAGAGGAGCCTGGCAGGCTACAGTCCATGAGGTTGCAAAGAGTCAGACACAACTGAACAACTAACACACTTTAGAATTATGTCACTCACTTGAGGACCTTGCATTGTCTTTTTTAACCACCAGCAGGCTGCTGCCCCTCCCACACTCTACCCTCCCCTCTCCCTGCCACCACCCATCCCCGCTGACAGCCACAGGCCTAGAGCGTTGCCAGAACCTAGGTGAAGAATAAGTGACTTCTAGCCGAGTTTCATTGTTATGTGGCAGCTTGGATGGGAGGGGAGTTTGGGGGAGAATGGATCCATGTGTATGTGTGGCTGAGTCCTTTTTCTGATTACCTGAAACTATCAGAAACTATCACAGCAGTGTTCATCAGCTATACTCCAATACAAAATAAAAAGTTAAAAAAAAAAAAAAGAAAGAGTGACTTCTGCCTGTTGAAATCAGTCGTGCCCCCTACTAGTAGAAGCTGTGTTCTGTGCCGCGTGATGAAAGGGCCCAGACTTGAACACAGGATGCCTGGTATTTGGTCCTGGTTGTGGTGCCTGGGACCTTCGGCCCTGGCCAGATCACTTCCCTCCCTCCTCACAGACGGGCTGCAGGTAAACAGGGCTGGTGTGAAAGCCTCTGACAACACTGCTGTCTCGGTGAGTGTGGCTATCACTGTTGCTTTTCTGTCCCAGGCAGAGTCCAGCAGGAATAGCTCCCCTCCCCACTGTGGCATCTGTCTCCACCCTGCCTGGAGCCCTTCTCCCCTAGATTTAGACACTTCCTGCACTCCTGGACCTGGGGGAGCCCGCACAAAACATAGAGAACCAGGGTCGGGACATAGGTGAGGCGAGTGAGGTGCCCAGGGTGCAAAATTTCCAGAGATCCTAACCTTCAGCATCAGGCGAATGTGGCAGGGACATCTAACCCACCCTCCCTTAATAGACAAGGAAACTGAGGCCTTGCTTAAGGGCACATGGGGGCTGGTGGTAGAGCTGGGACCAGAACACAATTCTCTCACTTTCAGCTCCAGGGCAGGTCCACTCTTCTTCCAATTAAATGCACTAGCGAGTGGCTGAATGACTTTATTACTCCAACACCTATCTATGGAGAACTTATTTTGTGTTAATAGGATGCTAGGGTCTGGGCTTCAGCTTGGAAACAAGACAAACAGAGTCTGGTCCTTCCCTGAGAATGCATATTCTGTGAGGAAAGAATAATGAGTTAGGTCTTTAATTACAGTGGTGATGAATGCTATGCAGGGACTGATCGGAAGCTGTGAGCTGTGGATGGTTGTGCAGATTTCGCACTGCACAACTGCACATAGCGGTCCTTCCAAGGGGCCTCCAGTGGGAGTTTACAGTATAATTGGGAATACCAGACCAGTATATCCTTAAAGCACCTGTACAAGATCATGGATGACAAATGGGAACAACAGGCTGGAAGAAGGGGCCAGAACTGCTGCACTTGTTCCTTCTTCCCCAGGGCTCTGGGCCCCCACCTTTTCTCCCGCCCTGTTTGATAATCAGATCACATGCAGTCAAGCTCTCACTGGGAGTCTCAGGGGAGGAGCCCTGCATCCAGAGGGCCTGGAAGACCAGGAGGATTGAGGCATTGCCCGACCTTGGGGGGCAGAGATTCTGTTGTCCTGGACAGGGTTCAAAGGCATGGAGGCCTGTGGTAGCAGGTGGGATTGGAATCTTCAGAAATAAAGGTTTCTCTGCTTAGAAGAGTTGTCTGTCCAGCTCTCAGCATCATCTATTTTCTAGAATAGCGGGCCTGGAAGGGGCCTGGCTTCTAGAAATTCGGCGTCTCCCTCCCACCAGTGTCCTGTGTGGCCTTGTACTCCACACATCTTTGAATGTGTCCACATGTGTGACGGAAGCACACGGAAAAGCATGGGCAGCTGGGTGTTGCTTTTCTAAACTGTCCTGGCTGTCTGTCGGGCAAGGCCAGCTCCCTGGCAGCCGTGCTGTGACATCCTAGGGGCCAGTGCCACTCCTCCCCAACACGAGTTGGGGAACTTTAACCATCCCCTCACCTCTCTGAGCCTCACTTTATCTGTTAGATGAGAGTGAGAAAGACCCATCTCACCAAACTGTTAAATTCAAAAGGAAGAATCGATGTGCGCAAGGGCATTTTAAATCCCTGGTTTATATGGACATAGAAATTGCCACCCAGTAAGGGCTTTCCTTCAAGAATCAGAGGACAATATAACATATTTCCAGAGAGAGAGATCCATCCTGCCTTACAGGATGCTGAGAAAGACACATGTTTTCTCTGCTTGTTTTCCTTTTACTGGGAAGAGTTATTCTGACTAGTAAATAACTCCTTGGCAGGGAGTTGAAACAGAAGGGGACCTCAGAGGTGGGCCTGTTCTGATCTTTGACAGAGGGGAACCATCCGTGCTTGGGGGGAACATGACTTCTCCTTGGTCACATTGCCAGTTAAAGGCAGAGCTGAGATCCTGCCCACCTCCTGTGCGCCCCCCACCCTCCCCTATATTCTGGGAGTTTAGCTGTTTAAAGAATGGGTAGGTAGACTCAGCCTGGCAGGGAAACAAGAGGGTGGCCCCCATGAGGAGTAAGAGGACTAGAGGGTGGGCACAGTCTGGACAGGAGTGCTCAGGCTGGGCAGGAGGGTGGCAACAGCATGGACAGTCTTGGTTCTGAGTAGCCAGAGGCAGAACACCTTTTAGATTCTCCTCCTCCTGGAAGTGCCCCAAAGCCTCAGCCCAACTCCAGGTTCCCAGGATGTGCAGCCGCCACAAAGGCAAGCCTTAGGCTGTCCAGGGTCTGGGGCTGCAGCATAGACGGAGATGTTGGGGACCCTGGGAAAGCCCTTTGGTCTCAGTGGACCCTGGGCCTGCTGGTTTGGCAGGGTCACCTGTTGCTTGTCCTGGAAAGTGAGTTCCTGAATGTGATGATGTCAGGGGCAACACCCTGGAAGGCAGGCCAGTAGGGGTTGTTTACTGGCTGTTTCTCATCACTCATTCACTCCGCACACCAAGCGCTGTGCTAACAAGCACAGAGGTACATGGATGGTACACGTTGTTCTTGCCCTAAAGGCACTCGCTGTCTGCAGGGAAGACGGACTCACGGGAAGATAATATCACTGCGTAATAGGGTCAGTGTTGCACCACAGCTCTGGGTGGAGGGTCAGTGGCAAGAGAGAAAGAGGTTCCAGCGCAGTGCCTGGCTGTTGGAAGGGCTAAGGGAAAAGGAGGCATTGCCAGGGCTGAGCTTTCAAAGGATGGGTAGGAGTGTGCCTGGCGGAGAGGGGAGGGAGGACCTTCTTGAACAGAATTTGGAACCTGGGTAGAAAGTGGCATGTCCAGGTATTAGGTAGCTGAAGAGTAAGGACTGAGCAAGAGTATCATGTGATGAGTGAGGCTGGAAGGTTATGGGGACCATATGGAGAAGAGGGTCTGACGCTTTCTTAAGGAATCTGGATTTCTAAGGGTGGTCAGCAAGCGTCAGAAGTGGTTATGGCACACCGTGATACCCACTTACTCTGCAATGCAGGAACACCACTCTGCATGGCATGGAGAGTAGAGCCAGGGGCAGTGGGTGCACAGGAGCCCAGGGGCTTGAGAGACTTTTACAGAACGAATTCACTGGGAACCTGGGGAAAATTGGGGGTGTGGAAAAGGAAGAAGTCAGCCATGGCTCCTGGACTTCTCAGGATGCCTCATGGGGTCCCTGTGCCGAGGCTCAGGGTCCTGTCCAGGGTGATGGGCTGCTTACCTGGGACTCAGCAGTGGAACTAGGGCTGGGCTGAAGCTGTGAGCCCATGGAGGTCCTGACTGATGGCTCGTCCGCTGGTTCCCTCAGGAAGAACACGTAGATGCTGTGGAGTTGTTGATTCATCTTCACCAGCACACCTACACCCAGGGGCGGTCAAGTGAGAGGACTCAGAGTATATCTTCTCACTCATTTTCATGAATGATGCTCAAAGCTCTGTGTGTGACACAAAGATGAATCACACACATTCTAGTCCTGTCCCCAAAGGTCGTGTGGTTTGTGTGTGATGCTGACAAATATTTGTATCAGTATTATATTCCACAAACACAGGGGAGAAAAGGGAAAGGCCACAGGAAAGGGACGTGCTGTAAATGAGAAGTCATTTCTGGCCAGAGAGGGAAGGGTATGGAGGGCTTCGTGGAGGAGGTGGCACATGAGCTAGGTTCACTTGGGTGATTGTGGTTGTATTTGGCCACAGTGAAATGGAGAAGAGCGTTTCAGACAGACAGAGCTGTACAGAAACAGACAAACTGTGAGCATAATAGTTTGGCTGGAGCAGGGGTTGTCTAGGAGAGCATTGAAGTCAGGGGCAACCAGGCTATTAGTGGGGGAGATCCCAAGTATAGACTTTACAGGAAGAACCACTGAGAACTTTGGGACAGGAAAGGGCATGGTAAGAGCTGAGTGTTGGGACAATTTATCTGACCTTATGGAGAGGATGACAGTTCAGAAGCTGCTGTGTATTGGTCCAGAGGAGGGGATGACCACTGAGGTCTTTACAGGGTGGTGGAAAAAGAGGACTCTATCCATATTTATTGACTTTCATTGAGGCTTTAGGCTGGGCATTGTTCTAAACATTTTATGTGGATAAACTGAGTCTCCGCTTAGTCCAGCCATGCAGGTGCTACAGTTTTTCCCGTTTTACACATTAGTTCACTGAGACTCAGAGATATTAGGTAAGTAACCTATCTCTAGGAAGATCACACAGCGAGGATGTAGAGGAGACAGAGATTCGAACTTGGGGCCTGTCCTCTTAAATTCCACCTTAGAAATAGTTTCCCAAGGGGACTGAGCCAATGAAAGGTGGCCCAGCCGGGGCTGAGACAGGTCCTCCCGCCTGTCAGACCCCCAGCCCCGGACCGGTGGGGGTCTCTGGCTCTAAGGGCTGCCCCTGGAGCTCCCCATCCCCCTCTGGGGGGCAGGGCGGGGCCTGGGCTTGGGCGTGATTTGGTTCACCGATTCGAAACAGCCTACGTATATAGGTGGTGACGATGTAAATAACTGATGCAATGGAAACTTTCTATGGAAAAAGGTACCCGCTCTAACAGCCGCAAAGTCCAAAAAAAGGAAGAACAGCAGAGCAGACCCAGAGGGCTCTGTAGCAAACAGCTTCCTTTGGCACAGCCTTTTCTGTTGGCCTGAGCTCCTGAGCTGGTCGGGGGAGGGGATCAGCAGCACTGGGCAGATGGAGAGCTAGACCAGAAGCTCGCCCGATCCCTGGAGGGTCTGGGGTCATCAGGCTTCCCCTCTTAGCTCAGGGGGCAGCCATGTGGATGCAGAAAGCAATAATTCCTCCAAACACACACCCTGCTTCGCATTCTGCCCTGAGGGCCTTGATTGTGATGCCTCCCCACTGTGGGCCAGTGGTTGGGGTGTCACAGTCCGCAGGTCTCCCAGGGCCTCAACCTGCTTCTTCTTTTTTTTTTTTTCCCCTCCTGTGCCATCTCTGTCGATAAGTTGCCATAGTCTTGGAATCTGAAATCATCTTAACTTACCAGACAAAACCATTGTCAATATAAGTAAAGCTAAAAGATTGGTAATAACCGAAAGAGGAAGAAGAGAAGGTCATTTTTTGGAAAGTTGGCTCGGTATTATGCAGTTCTTACACCCACCCGGGCTATGCACTAATGCTCCCATTTTAGAGAGGAGAAGACTAAGCCTTGAAATGTTAAGTGACCTGCCTGAAGCCACGCAGCAACAGAGACCAGTGGTGCCTGGTTTTAGTCTAACACCAAAGCCTAGGGCTGTCCTTCAGCTGTGCAGGACTGTCTACATGCCTGTGTTTCCTCAGCTGTCAGATGGTAGCATCGGTGTGACAGGAAGGTAATAGGACTGACGCTGGCCCATGGTAGGCATTCAGCAAAGGCGAGTTTCCTTCCCTGCCCCTTTTTCCTGTCTCTGCAGACTAGAGGTATGTGATGAGCCTTCTGAGCCTTCCAGGTGGGGAGAGGGTAGGAAACAGCCCAAGTCTGGGGCTCCTCGGGAGAAAGGGTGGTAATCACTGATTTTCTGGCCCAGCTTCCCTACTGGTTGGAGAATACCCTGTGGCAGGGGCCAGTCCTTCTTCACCTTTGCACCCTAGGGTCTAGCCCAGTGACAGGGAGTGTCTTGTCCATGGTGGCTGGGTGCAGTTGGCCCTCGAGTGTGGACCAGTCCAATGGGCTGTCTATTGTACCCAGCTGCAGGAGACTTCCGGTGAAAGAGGGCCTCCACTAGGTGTGGCCTGGTATGGCAGGAAACGAGTCCTTTACCCCTCTACCCCTGGCAGCTCTCAACACCTCAACCTCACGTGCAGTCCCTGGGGTTTCATCTGCACCTCCTCTTCCTGCCACTCTTTATTCTCCTAGACTCCTGGGCTGAGCGTCCTCCACATGCATTCAGTGTCTCTCTCTCCCCATTCCCTGCAGCATCTGAAAACCATGGGTGTTTCTCCTGCCTAATCCCCAAATAGTTTGTGGGACCAGATAGTCTCACCTATCACTAAACGGACTCCATTACCCTGCACTTGAAGTTCCTCTTTTTCTATCTCCAATACAAGTGGAAATATATCACCATCCTCTATTTTTATAAACTCTGCTTTTACTGGAAAACATTTCCCAGGACTTCTCAAAGCATGTCCTGTCTATCTCAAAGGCTCTGAGCTCCCTTGCCTTTCTTTCTGCTCGTTTTCCTTGTTTGGGGTCACCTCATTACTCCATGAAAGAGAGAAGCTTCTTGTCTGGAGAATGGGGTCAGGAACCAGGAAGGATCCAGGGGTGGCCCAGTGAATGTGGCACTGTTCTCAGACTGGAAAGCACGTGTTTGAAGCAAAGGTGTGCATCTCAGCAAAGGGAGCTGAGCCTGAAGTCTGTCAGCCTAAAGCCTGAAGCCTGACCACAGGGAAGGAGGCAGGAAAACTTACAGAGCCGATCTCAAAACAGGATCCAGAACGAGGAGAGGTGGACAGCAGGGAGGATGGCTTGGAAGGTCTCCCACTGTCCCTGAAGAAGAGCACAGGCATTAACCGAGTGCCTCTCGTAAGCTGGGTCCACGCTAGATCTCTCACACTTTGTCTCATCCAGTCCTCACAACAAACATTGGGAGGGGTGATGTTCTTCACTTTTTTACTCATGAGGAAAGAGGCTCAGAGAGGTTAAGTAATTTAGCCGAGGTTGCACAGCTGTTAATGAGTGAAACCAGGGTCTGTCTGAAACCAAGCTCCTCTGATATCAGGGCTGACTCTCTGAGCTTTTCCTGTGCTACTACTCTGATGTTAGGTAAATGAGGCAGTAATTCTCTCCATTTCCCCTCCCGATTGCTAAGTAGCTCCTCATGATCTCCCAAGATTATTCTATGGGATTCTGCATGTGTGTCCCAGTGTCCTGGATTTTGGGGTTTTCTTAATTGATTTACAGACCACCATAACAGAAATAAAAATAACAGCAATCCATCCCGCAGTTCCCTGCCCCAAGCAGATCAGACTCAGCTTATCCATATGCCGGCCCTGTCTGCAGATTCACAGTGGAGGACAGGCTGTGTGTCAGGAAGGCAGCCGTGGCCTCAGAGCTGGCCTTGTCCACTTCCTCTGGGATCAGGGTGTGAGGCCCCTTGCTGGAATCCCAGGCCCCCAGGCTTCCCTGCCAGCCCTTAGAAAGTAGCTTTGTTGTGCTCTAGTGAGGCTGGCCCCTATGGGCATCTGGGGTTTTTCTTTAACTCTTCATCAGCTGAACTTCCCCTGCAGGGATGCACCTCCAGTGCCCAGGCCGGATGTGGGGCGCCTTCCACCTGCCAGCAGAGGCCATGCTCTGATGCTTTGGTTCCACAAGGAGGGTGGGGAGGGGAAAGGATGGGCCTCCCTCCTTGTGGTTTTGGGTGGGGCCAGCAGAAGAGCTGGCCCTGGCCGTTCCTGCCCTGGGTGGATACCACCTTGCAGATTGGCCCCTCTTGCCCTAGTAAGACCTGCCCTGTTCAGCTGCTTTCTAAAAAGAAGACAGTTTTATATCATCTTAAAATTACAATTTTAAAATTCTAAAAGCCATATATGATTTAAAAAAAAAAAAGGAAAGGAGTATAGGAATATGTAAGGAAGAAAATGCATGGTCTGAGCCCCATTCATGCAGTCTCACCCCTAGGATGTGCTGACAACTTCATCCCGCAGGTCCTCTGTAGCATTAACAGCTACACAGATATGCGTGTGTCTGTGATGCTGCTTTCCCCCTTTTTGCACACCACCCCATTGGTGCAGTCATAAAGAAACTGCCTAACGATGCAGGAGACACAGGAGATGCAGATTCAGTCCCTGGGTAGGGAAGATCCCCTGGAGTGGGAAACGGCAACCAGCTCCAGTATTCCCATCTGGAAAATTCAATGGACAAAGGAGCCTGGCGAACCACAGTCCATGGGGTCGCAAAGAGTGGGACACGGCTGAGCACGCACACACACGCGCATTGAGGGAAAGTGTGTGTAGCAGCTAAGTGTGTAGGCTCTGGACGGAGACAGGAACCAAGGTTCACCACCTGTCAGGTCTCTTTTGCTCACTAAGTCTCATGTGGAAAGTGGGGCCAGCAACAGTGCCTCCCATCCAGCAGGCTGTGACAAGTAAGGGAGGTCACCCCATACTCAACACATAAAGTCACGATGAATTTCTGTCATCAGTCAGAGCAGGTATTTATTTTTAATTAAGAAAAAATATTGCCCCATTATTATACCATTGGGTGGGTTTACCATCATTTACTTATTAGACCAATTCCTTGTGATGGGTATTAAGGTCGTTTCCATGTTCACCAATAAAAATGGTGCTGCTGGCATCATGTGTGCATCTGTGTAAGCTGATTTGTGTGAATTTGTGTGCGTGCACTTGTGAAGCTGCTGGATCAACATAAACTGTGATCACTGCTTTTCTCCAACACTGGATGGGAGCAGTCATTTTCCTCTTTGCCAGTCAAATGGGCAAAAGGTGATACTGACTTTTAATGTATATCTTTTGATTATTAATGAGGCCAAGCATCTTTGCATATATTTATTACACATTTTAATTTCTTGAATAATGATCTGTGTATTTCCTCTCTCCATTTCATTAGCTGTTCGTCTTGTTGTTTTATGGGTGCTTTTTCCATATTATAGATATTGACCCTGTTATATGTATGTTGCAGACATTTGTCTGTCATTTACTTGGTAACCGTCAGCAGGGTCTTCTGTTATATGTAGTGCTTAATATTTTTGTGTGTAGTCAATTTTGTTAATCTCTTCCTATAAGAGGACTGAGATCTGCTTCAGGCTTTGAATGTTATTCTCCAACACTAAATTATACAAATATTCTAATAGTTTTGGTGTTTTCGTGGATTTGCTTGTATGTTTTGTTTTTATCTTTAATTCTGTTGTAAGTGTGGTGCGTGTACTCTATTTAAAGTAGAATTCTCCATCCTCCCTCACTCTGTACCCCACTTTATTATCACACCTTTTATTTTGCCTATGTTTCTTTCCTGCTCATCTCCCCTGGCCAGACCCTCAGCTCCTCCAAAGGCAGAGACCTTTACTGGTTTGTTTATTGCTGCATATGCAATGCCAGAATAATGCCCAACATATAGTAGGCACTAAGTAAATATTTGTCAAATGAATACACAACCAGCCAGTGGTCACCGTTATCTTATTTAAATACTCCCTTCTTTCTCACTAATTTGGAATTCCGTCTTTGGTAGCCTTTCCCTGTTTCTTCAATTGTTATTGGCCTTTCCAGATTTTCTCCCTCTTCTTTAGTTATACAATTTATAATTTTCTAAAAAGTCATCAGTTTTCAAATTCACTGACATCAAATTATGCATTTAAACTTAAAATAATTTCTCTTAAATTCCCTTAAATGTAAAGCCATATTAATATACGTGTTAATAGTGTCTTTCTTAGTGCTTATTTGTGATTTTACTGTTCTCTGCTCGTCAGATTAGCCTGCGGTTTCTCCGTGTTGTTTGTCTCAGAGAACCAATTTCTTTCATTGTGGTTGCTGTACTTTTCTCATTCATTCGTTTTTGCTTTCAACTTTGTTCATTTCTCCCTTCTAGATTATTTTGCTTTATTATTTTTCAGCTTCTTGGATTAGATGCTTGATTCATTTAGTTTCAGTCTTCCTTCTTTTATTGTGAAAGTATTTCAGGTCTAAATGCAGCTTTGGCTACATTCCACAGGTTTTTTAAGTAGGATTCTCAGTCTTGTATGTTTATACATGTTCTGCACTTTCAGTTTTGCTGTCCTCTTTGACTCAGATTTAGTTAGCAAAGCATCTTAAAGTTGTCCTGTGTGATTTACTTTATTATTTGCTACTTGTTAGTTTCTAATTCTATGGTATTGAAAACTGACTTTGTGATATCTATGCTGGAATTTGAGACTTTCTTGTAGTCTAGTACAAGAGCGTTTAAGAAAAAGGTGTTTGGTTTCTTGAGTATATATGAAGCTAAGCTTACTATCTGCAGATCCTCTGTGTTTTTCTTATATAAGGTTACTTGTACCATCAAATCTTGAGTCATGAACTTGTTTTGTTTCTTTTGCCTTCTCTTTGTAGTGCTAAGAATGTGTTATTTCATACACTTTATGGTTATGTTGTTCAGGGTGAAGGTAAAGGTTTGTGATTTTTGTTTCTTCTTAGAGTAAGACTCATTAGCAATATAAAATGCCCCATTTTATTCTAACATATTTGTATTTTGTCAGATATTAATACTGACTTGCCTGCATTCTTTTTGTTACTATTTTGCCTATTGATGTCTTTTTGCTGTTTCTTTGATTTCAACCTTTATTAATTTGTATAAATAGCATATGGCCAGATATTTTTTCCCCTACATAATCTCTTGTCTTAAAGTAATTTAATTTGTTTACATTCTTGTATTTATGATGTTTCATCTTACTCTATATCTTTTGTTTATTATACTTTTCCTTTCTTGTTTTCTTTTCCCTTTACCAACTCTTGCTGGATTAATTGAATTTATCCTCCCTCCCCCACAGTGGTTTAAAAAGGCCTGTATCTTATCTTCCTTCTAGAAATGGTTACCCTTAAATAAAAAACTAAAACCCGTGTTTCTATGTCAATGTCAAGAATTAAACATTATCTAATTTCCAATAAGATGAGACCAATATTACCCACATTTGTTTAGATTCGACTGTACATTTTTCTACTCTCACTGTTCATCATTGTTTCCTGCATATCCTGCCTTGACCTTTCTTGAATTACTTATTCTGATACAGTTTTTATTTTGTTGGAGTAATTCCTTGAGTAATTTTTTTTTAAAGAAAAGATAAGTGGGTGGCATTCTATTTTTAGTGCTTCTCTGTTTGGCTTTGAGACTCGGCTGAGTAACAGTTCTCAGGGTTTTAACTGTTTCCCCTCGATCTCTGTAGTCTTGGCTCTGTTGCCCTCTAGCAGTTAATGATGTAGATGTCAAGCCCAAAGTCAATTTGATTCTCAAAATTTGTATAGACGCTGTCAGAGAGGAAGCTGAGTTCATCACTCACTGGGTAAGGGGAAACTTCTCTTCTATAGCATCTTGGCATGTCTGGAGGAAGGAGGCAAGATCTGGATTTTGTTGACCGTTGGAAGTCCCTTAAAAAGGTATGTCAATGTAGAGCTTGACTAGGATCATGTAAGGAATACACTACAGCAGTCCCAGACCTGTGGAAACAGTGATGAGGAATGTTGAGATGAGGCAAGAGAATCAGAGAAGAGCTGATGGAGCCTTCAGCACATTTCTGTAATGAATAGTCAATCCATCTGCCAGGGCTGGAGTCTCGTGGAAGTGAATCATGCTCACGAAGGCAGTAAGGTGTCTGGGCTGGTGGCTTCTGTCCCCTGCCCTGTGCCCCAACTGTGGTGTTTCTGGCAACTGGAAGCATTCACTCATTATCTGTGGCTCTCAGGAATCCCATCCTTCCCGCCCTGCCCTGCCTCCGTGCCAGTTTCCTGGGTGTTCGGCAGGTGGACCTTCCCTTGTCCATGTTGGGTGAGACTGACTGAGCTCTGATTAGATTCTCTGTCCTTCCTACTCATCTGCTTTTCCTCAGACTTGCTGGCCAGCGGATGCTGCAATGGATCTTTTCTTTCTTGTACATGTCTCTCTTCATTTCAGTGGTGTTTGGGGGAGAGGAGGGAGATGGATGAGCCCGGTTTGCCATATAGAACCTCAGGTGTGTGTAACATTCCTGGTGACCCTGATGCAGGTGCGTCCACCTGGCTCTCCCACCGGCCACCAGAGGCCAAAGTGGCATTGAGGCGATGCTGAATGAGAGTGAGGAGAGCTCTGGCTCAGTCCTCCCACCTCACCCCATCTTCTCCTCCAGCCACACCCTTGGGCCTGACCGCATTACCTCACTGACTAAAACGGTTCAGTGACCTCACTCCCCTACAAGATCAAGGCCAGACTACCACATATATCAGGGTCTTTCCCTCCCAACTCTCCCCTCATGAGTTACCACTGCCCCTCACCTCTAACCAGAGGGACAGAGTGCAATTTCTTGAACGTTCGGTCAGTTTGGGGGCGCGCCCGTTGTTTGAAACGCCCCTCTCTCACACATTCGACACCGTCAGAACTGACTGCTCCTTCCTTTACACTTTTACTGCGCAGCTTAGAACCAGGGATGCTATAAGGCATTCCTTTGACTTCTTGCCCCTCCCACGTCCTTACCCCCAGCTGTGATCCCCTTGAAGGGAGGGACTGAATCTTTGCTGTCTTTAATCTCCAGGATCTGCTACCCAGCCTGGCCCCAAGTAGGCACTGAATGCACATCAGTTAAATGAATGAACAGCCAAATTAGGGTCTAAAGATAATTGTTCTATGCTGACTGTGTGTGACACACCATGCCAGCTCTAGGGGTAGGGGGATGAGTCAGATGGCCCGCCTCAGCTGTGTGTGTGTGTTTGCACGCACATGCATGCTCAGTTGCTCAGTACTGTCCAACTCTGTGACTCCATGGACTATAGTCTGCCAAGCTCCTCTGTCCATGGGATTTTTCAGGCAAGAATACTGGAGTGGGTTGGCATGCCGCCCTCCAGGGGGTCTTCCCGACCCAGGGATTGAACCAACATCTCTTGTGACTCCTGCATTGGTAGGCAGGTTCTTTACCACTGTGCTGCCTGGGAAGCCCTACCAAGGCTTTTTAAGACTCCTGGAATCTGTGGGCATAGAGGGTGCTGTTACATATTCCGAGAGGCCAGCAAATGTGCTGTGGGTATTCTGGGGAGGCAGGGCTTGAGTCCAGTCTGGGGTGAGCTGGCTGAGCTTTCTCAGAAAGGTGGGGAGGATTTGGCCAGAGAGACACGGTTATGGGGAGGGGAGTAAATGTGAACTGAACAAGGTTCAGAGGTGGGAGAGCCTGGACTGTGTTTATAGGATAACATGTTCTGAGACCTTGGTGTTTTTATACTGGGAGGGATAGAGCTAGCTCTTTTTATTAATAATTTGAGATCTATTGGATGGCGTGAGATTGGATCTGGGGATGGTAGAAAAATGTGAAGTCGTGAAAAGTTTAGATGACTTGGACAACAGAATCAGGGAAGACTAGACAGGAGCCACAGCACAAGTTCCGTTACTCTGCTATGTGGTGGTGTGATGCTGCACCGGAGTGTGGGATGGGGCTGGCTGGATTGAGAGCAGTGGTAAAGCAGGGAGGGGACAGCAGAGGGGCTTAGCTGTGCCTTCATAGGAATCAGCAGTAGGATGTAGTTGCCAAAACATGAACTATCCCAAAGCTGTGTCAATAAAAACATGGTGCCCGAAAGAAGGAAGATGGCAGTGCCCCAGACCTGCATGCAGGTTACCTTAGACCTAGATTACTAGAGTAATGAAATAGTATCCATAGTATAACATGGACTGAGCCACGCACCAGGTATTGGTCCAGACCTTCTAGGTGTATGGAATCATTCATCTCCTGGGAGGTACTTGTCATTCTTAGCCCCTCTTATCAGGCACAGCAAGGCTCAGCAACTTTGCAAAGCAGAAGTAATGAGGAGAAGGCCTTAAATAGAACCCAGGTATCCTGGCCCTAGGAGCCAGGATACCCGTTCTCAGTTGCCAGTCCACATTGCCTCCAGCAGACACACCAGAGTATAGAGTGGTGACTCTAGATTCAACTAGAATGCCTAGGCTTTCTAGATCTTGAAACACGTTCCTCTGCATGTTCTTGTTTGATTCTTAAATCAGCCTGGTAAGCTGGTTATTAAAAACTGATGCAGTAAACGTTGCCTTCCTTGGCCCTCAATGCTCTGTTTTGTTTGGTGATTTGGGGAGTACAATGAGCTCTTATGTCTATTATTGTGTTTAATTCTCACCCAGGCCCCACTATGAGTCACTTTTGCAGGTTGTCTTGGTTTTCTCTTGCTGTGTAACAAATCACCTCCAACCCGGTGGCCAAAAACAAGCCTCCTTTGTAAGCTCGAAGTCCTATAGTTCTGAAGTCTGGCACAGAGTGGCTGGGTTCTCTGCACAGGGCTGCAATCAGGGTATTTGTAGCCTGAGTTCTCATCTGGAGGCTCAGAGGGAAATTTCACTTTTCCAGACTCATTCACTTGTTTGAATCCATGTCCTAGGGAGTTGCGGGGGTTCAGCAGGGGGTTGCTCTCAGCTTCAAGAGGCTTCCCTCAGGTCCTTACCAGATGGCCTCCTCCATCTGCAAGTCAGCAAATGCATGGCGAATCCCTTCCCTGATTTTGAGCCCTATGACTTCCTCTTTTGTGACCAAAAAGAGACAACTCTGCTTTTAAAGAATTTTCTCAATTAGGTCAAGCCCATGGAATAATCTCCCTATTTTAAGGTCAAGTGTGCCTATAACAGAACCTAATTGTAAGAGTAAGATCCATCATATTCACAGTACTGAGGATCATGCAGGATGTGTTCCCCAGGGAGATGGGAAACCTAAGCACCATCTTAGAATTCTGCCTGCTTGCTGATGAGGAAATAGAGGCTCAGAGAAGTTCGGTGTCTGATACAAGGTAGAACATGGTAGGCACCAGGGCCACCACCATCTCCCCAGGCCACTTGGGAATCTGTCCCTGCCCCAAGACAAGCAGGCTGGGAGGAGCCGGGGGCCTGGGCCCTCTGGGATCAGGCGGACAGTGTTCTGTGTGTAAAGAAGTTGACCAGGCAAACTCTTTGATCATGTTTCTTGACCATCCCCTGCAGGATTCGAAGCACGAACCCGGCAGCCTCCAACTAGTTCATGGAGGAGCCTCGAGAGATACTGGCCAGGCGAGCTCTCCCTTGCAGAGGGAAGAACAGAGTGTGAGAGGAGGCAGCTGCCACAGGAGTGGACATGAACGCTGGTTTTCAAAGAGAACAGCGTTTTAGTTTTGGTCATCGCAAGTGGTGCCTTCAACACAGGTAGGAAATGGGCAGTCCTCAAATACGCGGCCTTTCTTGCCTGAGCTTGCTAGAGTCCTTCCTCTTTATAGTGGATGATGGTGATGATGGTGGTGATGATGATGGGGTTGAGGGTTGATGGTGACACCTCCCTTGAGCCTCCATGAAAGCTGGACCTCCTCAGGACTTCTGTGGTCAGGAGTACAGCAGAGACCTTGAAAATCAACACTCTTTTGCTCCACACACTGTCTCCCCTCAGATGCAGTTCTGTCTCTCCAGCCCCTCAGATTCCAGCCTGTCCTCGGCAACAACTCCTCTTAAGGGCCCACAGTCTCCCTATGCATGCACCTCACTGTATCTCTTGCTGCCGGAGCTCCACTCACTTCTCTGTGCCCCCTGCCCCCCGATGGCTCTTGCCTAAAAAACCCCCTGCCTAGTCAGAGGATCACAACAGAGCAGCATCTTTCAGGGTACTCCTGGATGTGAAGAAATGAAAGGATATTGGGTTCTCGGTTTGGCCTGCATATGAGAATCACCTGGAGTTTTTAAAAATTCCAATGGCAGGGCCCCACCGTCAGAGAGACTGACTAAATGGGCCTGGGAAAGGCCCCAGCATGGCTAGGCGCGTGCTCTCTCTATATCTATATCTATATCCATTTAATTCATTTTTAGCTCTTCAGGTATGAGTTGTGATTTCAGGTTATAAGTTCATGCTGTGGTTCAGTTTAGGTGTGTAGTGTTAGAAGCTCTTTAGGTCAGGAATATAAATCTCTGGATGTTTTGTCTGGCCGTGGAGTACATCAGAATCATCCAGGGAGGAGAGGGAGGGAGGGAGTGCCTGGGTTTAAAAAAAAAAGGAAGAAAATAGATTTCTTGGCCCACCCAGACATGCTCTCTGCATCAGGCTCTTGGGAGCTGGGGACACAGGGATCTGTATTTTTATGTTGGTCTAGCCAAGGTCTGGGTGCTTGGGGTCTCTCTCTGGGGCCCCTGGAGATGCCTGTCCTGTGTTTGGGTCTGTGGGCTCAGCTGTGAGTCCCAGCCGATGCTTCCCAGCCTGATGTGCCATGAGCGGTGCTCTTTCTCTTCCTCTAATCAAAAGTTTTCCCACGTACAGAGAGGAGGATAGGGCCTCTGGAAACCCTCAGAAACAGCTGCCTGAACTGTGGGGGGCCTGGGCCTGGGCCTCTGCACACAGCTCAGCAGTGCCACGTGGACCTCCTAGACCCAGGCTATGATCAGGGTTCTCCAGCAGAGATGGAGGAATCATCCCCCGGACTCTAAGGAAGGGTGCCCTGGCATGTGAGCCTCAGTTTGAGGGGATATGTAAATGTGGAACTTAATAGTGGAAACTCTGGATCTTCCCAAGTGCAAATCACAGCTTCAGCATTTACTGGTTTGGGAGGCAGGTTGCTTAGTTTCTGCCTCATGTTTCTTGCTTGGAAAATAGGAGAGTCGTGGCCCTTGCTGCACAGGGCTGCTGGGGAGGTACCGGTGAGGCCCTGGGATGTTGCCAGACACCTAGCCAGGGCTCCCCAAGATGGGGAGCCCTCCAGCTCATGCAAGCAGGTTGGCTCCACTCCGCCCTCCTCACTGTAGCCCTGTGTGTGTCAGCCAGGCTGTGCTTCCTAGTCCCAGTGCCTGAGTTCCTCAGAGCGAGTCAGGGTGAAATTAAGGGCCGATGCTGCACACAGGGCCTGGGCACATTGCAGACAAGATTCAGTCCTGCAGAAACCCCAGCGAGGCTGGTTCTATTGCCTCTTTTGTACAGATAAGGAAACTGAGCACAGAGAGGTCCAGTAATTTAGACAGTCACACATCTAGCAAGGAGCAGAGCCTCTGGCTACAAAAGATACAGTGCTTTCTTCTCCACTAACATGCTTCCTGAAGAATGGCAGTAACAGCTTCAAGGCTGACTCCTGCCCCAGGGATATCTGTGTTTTAATAGAAATCAGTAGGACCATAATACATACGGATGAGTCCCCCTTCCTCGGCATCCTGGGACACCTCATGGTACCTTGATTTAGCATTTGTCTCCTTTCATATCCATCGCGGTTAGCTGTACATGGTCTGCTCCACTGGCAGTCTCAGGGCAGGGTCTGGATTTAGGCAGCTTGGTGTGCAGTAGACATCTGAACTAAGCTGGAAATAGAAACTCCTGAGGGTTGCAGGCAGAGATATGGGGACACTATCGTGGGGAATGCAGATGGAGAATCCTCCCCAGACCCGGCACTAGCCCTCTCCTTCTTTACTCTCACACTCTCTTTTTCTGTCCACGGAGTCCCTGCCAGCTGCATGGAAGAATCTTTAGGACGTGGGACTGACCCAGAGGGAAACGAGCTATCAGTTCCAGCGAGAGATCTCGTCCCCACCCCTTCCCGTGCTCCCTCTGGGAATACAAGCATATTTGACTCTGCTGACTCAGTGCTTCTGGAGTGTCCAGGCACACAGGGCCCACTGCTGGCACAGCTTCCCCCAGCCACCAGCGGGGAAGCTAGAATACCTGGCATCTGAGTGAGGTGGAGGGCTCAGGCCCAGGCTGGCAGGGGTGCCAGGCAGGAGCCAACCATGTGCCAGCCTTCAGTGACCTTGCAGAATCCCTCGTGCCGGCGGTGTGGGTGGGGGCGGGGGGCGGGGGCCGGGGGGCATGGGGGGTGGTAATTAGCATTATTTGAGGCTTGGAAATGAATATGTTACGTTACATATTTGTGGAGTCGTGGCCCCTCACATTTAGTATAGTCCTGGACTGGGGCTCTCTCCAGAATAAATGTGATTTCTGAATGAGTGATTAGAGGGTGAATCTAATTTGGAAATGGGTATGAAAGCATTTTCTCAGCAGCAAAGCTTTCTGCTAGTAGTTTTCAAGCTTTTGGAGTTTTAGAAACCATTTAAAAAAGTCAAATCCTGCACGGAATGCCAAGTTAAAGTGGTAGTTTATTAACACCCATTTATTTTCTAAGTTCAAAATTTTAACATCTATTTATTATGAGCATCCATTAACAGAGCAATGATTCAGCTTTGATGCATAAAAACATTAGAAGCTCAGGGTCTAGATCAGGAATCAGCAAACTACAGCCTATGGACCTAACCCAGGCTGCTGCCTGATTTGCGTAAATGAAATCTTTTTGGAACACCGCCATGCCATTCGTTTAAACATTATTTATGGCAACTTTCCCACTCTAATGGCAGAGTTGAAGAGTTGTGACAAAGACTGTCTGTCCCACAAAGCCAAAAATATTTACTCTTTGGCCCTCTATAGAAGAAGTTTTCTGGTGCCTGTTCTAGATGGTCGTTGAATCGGTATATCAGCTGTAACATCCAGGATCACTTTGTCTTTTTTTGTTTTGTTTGGCTTGGTTGCATGGTATTAAGAAAGTTCTAAATCATGTCACTAAAACGATGTGAATTGGTAACAGATTTGTCACAGCCGACCGTGCAGCCCAGGATGGGCCTTTAGTTTAATGTTATGTGGACATTTGGGGAGGAGGAAAAGGGAATTCTGGTTTGTATCACTAACAGTATCAAACATTTGCTTGAATTCCTTCTTCTTACAACACTCAGGAAGCATACAGTCATTTGTGACATCTTCATGGTAATCCATGTAATCCATTCTCATATCACTGAAAGCTTTAGCATGTACTGGTTTGTGTGGTTTTACAGAGGTGTGTATTGTCCTGAATTTCAAAAACAACAACATAAAGATGCCCAGTAAAGAGCTCCAATCTTTCTGGTTGAAGACACATTTCAATCCTGAAGTTCCAGATCCACCAAGATCTGCACAAACCACATTCAGCTGGCCACACCCATTGTTAAGAGTGCCATTGAACACCTTTGGATGTGCAGGTCCGTTTTCCCTAACAGTTTTAACAGGATTCAAACTACATTGTCACCTGACATTTGAAGAACCTCTGAAACACCTCTGCAGAACACGATTTGAAAACCGGTCCTTTGGCAAATATTGGTGGTTCTCTTTTCTGTGCTGAAGGACAGAGGATGCAGCCAAGGATGCTGAGGGTTGGGGTTGGGAGGCTGAGCAGGAAGTAGTGAAAGTTGGCTAAGGACAGAAGCGAGGTGATGCTGTCAATGGTGGAGAGGCTCAGGGGGCAGGGGAGGGGCATTGGTAATGGAAAAAGTGCTTGGGAAACACAGAGAAGTCCAGGAGCCCCTGCTGAAGCTGGGAGGTGTCTCCTAACAATTGATGACCTAAACACAGTTCTCCAGGGCTGCTCTGAAAGCTTCCAGCCGTAGGCTTGGAAAGAAAGGTCCAGAAGATTAAAATATGCTCCAAGAAATGGTAGGGGAGGATGTGGAAGGCACATACAAATCGCTTCTAATCATCATGCTGAGGACCTTTGAGGCCAGTCAGCAGATCAAGACACAGGAAGGGAGCAAGGGAGATGAAGAGGGGTGGCAGAGGGGTCCTCTGGGTCAGCTCACTAAATCAGTTTATGCAGGAGGCAGACACGTGAGCATGGGCGATACTTGCCAGTGACCTGAATGGGGACAGATGTCAAGGCCCCAAGGAGGGGGTGACTGGGGCTGGACAGTGACTTTGAGCATTCGAGGCAAAGCCCACACAGCCAGGAATAAAACCCAGGAGTCCCAGCTCCCAGGCCCCCTGCTTTCCCTGGGTGGGTGCAGAGAAGGGAGGGGCAGGCTGGTGGCTTTGGGAGGCTGTGGGCTGGAGAAGGCCTCTCACAGATAAAAAAGCATGAGTTCTTTCTGAGGTTTTGCTGCTCACCCCATAGAAAAAGAACATTTTTAGATTTTAAAAGGATGACCTCATTTTTTTTCTTATTTACATAGCCCTGTTTGTTTATATAGCCCTTTAAAAATAGCCAGCGTGTGCTAAGCTTAGTGCTCTCTCCCACCACCAGCGGCAGAGCCACTGTGTGGGGAGAAACACCTTTTCATCTAAGAGAGGGGCAGCCTTGTTTCCGAGGACAGATGGGAGCAAAATGGGACAGGTAGGAAGTTTCGTGGTTTTTCGTGTCGCTCTTCCAAAATAGCCACACGCCTGCCTCCCACTTCCTGCCTGACTCGACTCAGATCGATTTTCTCCTGCCGAGGACTTGTGTTCCGTGAATTCTCAGCTAAGCTTGAAGGGATCCGTCAACAAGCAAACAGGCTTGAGCCCAGAGACCTTGAGCTTGGCATTTTGCATCCCAACTCTGCTTCTTCCCAGCTGTGTGACTTTGGGCAAGCTGCTTCACCTCTCTGTGCCCCGTCCGTGAGATGGGGATACCTGCAGTGGCTGTGCAGATTAAGTGAGGGAGTACATGTAAAAGGCTTAACCTGAGGCGGGCACACAGCAACTCTTAATAACCCTCCTAATCAACAACAGCAATTGTGATAGCCATCTCCTCACCTGGACAGTTCGTTACAGCAGTCTCCCAGCTGTCTTCACTTCCTGTTGGCTTGTCTGCTCCAGCCCATCCCTGTGCTGGCCCAGAGTAATAAAAAGATGAAGCACCAATCTGACCATGCTGTCTCTTGCTTAAAATCCACCCACAGTTTTCAACCACTATGGCCTGGATCCGCAGAACTTTCTTAAAATGGCCAGATGTAAATCTTTTAAGCTTGGCCACCCGTACAGCCTTTTGCAGCTACTCATCTTCACCATTGTAACATGTAAGCAGCCATGAACAGTGTGTAGAAGAATGGGCGTGCCTGAATTCCAGTAAAACTTCACGGACAAAAACAGGCAGCAGGCTGGATTTGCCAACCCCTGACCTACAGGACGAGTCTAACTCCTTAGCTCAGCATTCCCAGCCCAGCGGTTCCTGTCTTCTCCATCCCTCTTACTCCTCCTCCCCGGCTCTGGTGGAACTCCTCATGCTTGACCCCTTGCACATTCTTTCTGGACTTTCCTCCTCTGCCTCCAGTGTGACCCTCCCCCATGGCATTAGGAATCTTTGCTCTGGGAGTCTGTGGTCCCCTGTCTTCACGTCTACTCTGTTTTCACTGTTAGAGAGGGCATCCCCAGGCAGGGACTCTGCCTTTCTCCTTCCTATGACACTGCAGTGAAGCTTCGGTCTTTGTAGAGGCTCAATAAGCACTTGTGTTTGAACACAAATATCTGTGAGACAGATGGGCACCCTCGGGGAGCTTACGGGATGGTTAGGAAGCTAGAATGTGAGCTGGTGAAAAGCCAGCCAGGGTACTGATTACAAATCAGAGGAAGGAGAAGGCATTTGAGTTGGACCTTACAGTGTAGACAAAAGACTATCAAAGATAGGGAGGTCAGGAAGGCTTTCTGTGCTGGGGAAATGGCAGGAGAAGATCAGACTCAGTTTTGGGTTCAGGGTGATGAATGGACAGACCAGTAGGGTGAGGGTCTGATCAGGGGCTGGGGTGGGTTGTGAGGGAGTTTGGACTTTCTCCTGTGAGCCAGAATTTCCCTAAGTGTGATCCACAGCTCTCTCTCTACTCGAACAGAATTTCCTCGGCTGTTACTTTAAAATGCAGCTTCTGGGATTCTGTCTCAGACTGGAAGCTAGGAGCTGCAGAGGGGTTGAGGCCATGGTCTATAAGAGGCTGCAACATGTTCGGGGGTGATGGTCATAAACTGATGATCTTCTCATGGACATCACCTGCAGGTATCACCGCCAGGCTTAGGAGAGGCCAGGTAGGAATTTTTATCTTCTCCCAAAGCAGAGGAGGACATCCAAGCTCAGAAACAGCAAAGAACTTGCCCGAGGTCACACCACAAATTACTTGCAGATTTGGGCCTGACTAGTTTTGGAACATGGCCTGGGGTGGTCCTAGAGGTTTCACAGAGGGAGGAGGACTCATGGGGACTGTCCCCAGTGACAAGTCAGCGAGAAAGTGAAAGTGTTAGTCACTCAGTTGTGCGCCCCTCTATGTGAGCCCGTGGACCAGGCAGGCTCCTCTGTCCATGAAATTCTCCAGGCAAGAATACTGAAGTAGATACCATTCCCTTCTCTAGAGGATCTTCCCAACCCAGGGATTGAACCTGAGTCTCCTGCATGGGAGGCAAATCCTTTACCGTCTGAGCCACCAGGGAAGCCCCCAGATGTTGAACAAATGAGGGAATGGGTGGGGCAGGTGGATGGATGGACAATATGGGGGCAGAGGAGAATGGAATTCTGAGGTAGTTCTGATGTTGCAAGCCTGGAGGTTTAGGAGAATGGTAATACCAGAGGCAGAGGAGGAGAAAAGATGAGTTTGGTGCTAAGCATATTGAGTTTGAGAGGCCAGCGGGATGCCAAGCCAAGATGCTGGCCGCTGGAAATGTAGGGTTGGGGAGTTCCAGGGAACAGGGCTGGTGTTCTACGCAGCTGTGGAAGCTGCTGATGGGATAAGGTGAGAAATGCCAAGAGAGACAAGTAGGGGATTAAGGACCAAAGCTTGAGGACTGAGCACAGGCATCCAGGAAGAAAAGGCTCGGATGAAAGACTCAGAGAAGTGCTCAGAGGGCCAGGAGCAGAGTCAGGATGGGCCAGGGCAGACAAAGAAAAGAGAGATTTCAACAGTCAGTCACCTGGGTAGCTCAGCTTGGGCCCCTCTTTAGAATAAAACCAGCCAACCTCAGAGAAACTGTGCCATAGGTAAATAAAAATGTCAATCCAAATGAAACCCAAATCACGAGTTTCTGTTTGCTTGGGATTTGTGCTCCTGGCCAGCGGAGCTGCAGGTATGGGCGAGCGAGTGAATCCTGGGCCCGCCTGTCCCACCTGTCAGGACAAGCCCTGCCCTTTGGGCTCTGCCGGTTCTGGTTGGCATGCTTTCTGGGGATCCCTTTGTTGCTCGGAGCCTTCACCTTCCTCTCCTATGCCTAACTGTTCCCCTTCCCTTCCACTTCCCTCTTTATTCATTCGACAGATATTTCTTTGGGGGAATAGAGCTCTGTGCAGAGGATCTTAGCTGAGGTCCCCAACCCCAGTAGGGGCTACCACTCACCCACTGGAGAGCTTCAAGAAACAGAAAGATTCCTGGGCTTGCAGATTCAAGTTGCCTCAAAGCAGGGAGGAGCCAGTCGTGCCTGGGCCCTCACACCCCCGTCTGGGCAGCCTCTGTGTGGCCGCCTCTGTGAATGAGCCATTCTGGGTCAGCTCTGCCTGGGCCGGGTTGGGGAAGCACTGAGGCCCGGGTGTCTGGGTGTTTCCCCCTTAAGTCCCTGTAAATATAGCATCTGGGCCATCTCCCAGCTGGCCTCCCGGGAGGCTTCAGAGTCTCTGATTTCGCTGATCCTGCATGTGCCCCTAAACTCATCCCCTCCCCCAACTCCTAACACATGCACATACTCACACACACTATGCCACAAGGACACCAGGACCTCCATCACCAGTATCCACCCTAACAGGGGTATATCATCCTTAAAGCCCACCTTGCCTGGACAGAAGTTGCCACGTACTGTATTAAGAGTCACCAAGTCGTTAAGATACACAAAGAGTTGGACATGACTCGAGAGACTGAACAAGAACAACAGCAACAACCATTTAAGGTGACAACACACACAAATGCCTGCCTCTTGCAGGGGGAAGATAGACAAATATGTTGTCACCTTATCACACACTGTTTTATGAGATATTAGAGATACGAATCTATTATCTATAAAAGAAGTATAAAGATATTATCTTTTACTTATATAAAGTGTGTGGTGACAGTGACAAGATGGCATCAGGAAAGGAATCAGGTGGTCAGGATGGGCCTGCCTGAGAAGTGGCATCTGAGCAAAGACCTGGGCATGGACAGAGGAGCCTGGCAGGCTACAGTCCCTGGGGTTCCAAAGGAGTTGGACATGACTTAGTGAGTAAACAACAAACTAGCAAAGGGGTGAGGGAGTGAGCCCTGGGGCATCCGGGCAAGAGTGTTCTGGGCAGAGGTGGGAACCTGCCAGGTGGGAACAGCAAGGAGGCCAGCGTGACTGGAGGGGTAGGGGTTGGGGAAGAGGAGGAGCAGAGGCTGGAGAGGTGATGGCAGAGGGTGAATGTGTGCAGGTAATTGAGAAGCTACTGGAGGTCCAAGCCCTGGAGTGGCCTGGTCTGCTGAATGTTCTAGAAAGGCCACCTGGCTACGCGTGAAGACCACACTGCAGGAAGCCAGGTTAGCATGGCAGGCTGGTGCTCTCATCAAGAGGTGATAGTGCGGCCAGGGTGGCAGCCTTGGGAAGTGGTTGGATTCTGCGTGCAGTCTGAAGGCAGAGCCGACGTGATCCACCAACAGATGGGAGGTGTAGTGTGAGAAAAGGAGATTGGGCAGGAGAGCCCTGCTGGTGCTCGAATTTGCTCACGTTGCTCTCAGGCTTGTCAGCTTCTCTAAGCCTCAGTTTCCTCATCTGGAAAATGGGGCCATTGGATCGATGACTTCCAGGTCTCTTCTGGCTTGAAAACTCACCACTTCAGCTTAAGTCACTGGTGGCTAGGGATCTTAGCCAGGCTAAGTCACTGGTGGATCAGGAAAGGCTTTGAGAATGTGAGGTGGGACCTGGGCTTTAAAAGGGGGGCTTATACCAGACACAACTGACCGAGAAAGAGACAGGAGAGGGGAGTTCCGGGCAGAGGAAGTGGCTGGAACACAGACTAGTAAGCGTGGCCATGAGGCCAGAGAGTGGTGCTGGGGCCCAGGACCATGTGAGGAGGATTCCAGGGCTACAGGGATGGGCAAGCTATGCTCTCTGGAATAAACCAGCAGGTTCAGGGCCCGAGCATTTTCTGCAAACACTGAGGCCCTCAATTTTGAGCCTGTTCAGATGGATACACTCAGGCAGGAAGCAACAAGGCTTGGCTGCTGTCCGGGGAGAGTTCACCTCCTGGCCCGGCATTGCATAACCGCAGAGTCTGCTGAGTGCAAGGAGACTCTTCTGTGTGGCAGCCAGAGTGGCAAGCCTGGTGGCTCCGGGCTCTGGCACCGACCCGTAGCGGAACAAACAGCCTCCCTTCCCAGATAATGGCCCTCATTGAGCATTGTGTCTATGGCCAGCACCCAGCGCAGGGCAACTCAGCCTGGGTAAGTTTCCTCTCTTGGCTGCTTAGCAAAATATTTACACTACGCCTTTCTAGTAAGACGGTTCCTAGGAACCAGCAGGCAGACAAGCTAGAGAAAAGTGCCCCCCAGTGACCTTGCTCCTGGCTCAGAAAGATGCTTTTGAAAACCCGGTGTGTGAACCTGGGTTGGTCATTGCCCTCCAGGGCTCTTTCATAAAATAAGGTATTGAGCTGAAAGATATGTGAAGTTCTATCTGGCTCCAATATTATTGGCATTTTCTCTAAGCAAAGAATAAGTCCGTTTTCTCATTGGGTGAGGGTAGAATTGGTCTGTCCTTTAATGTTTCACAAAGGGCCTCTTTCTCAGGAAGGCCTGTGTGTGAATTGGGGGAAACTGAGATAAGAACTCTGAACCCCCACTGACTTGGATCTCTCCTCCCGCACTGTTCGCACCAGCAAAAATGCTGCCCTCTGTGTGTGTGTGTGTGTGTGTTTCAGTGGGGAGGAGGTCATTCTAGAGGATGCTGCACTTTAAGAGGTATCTGGACCAGCCATAGGGACAACCAACCATGTGATCAGAGGCTACTGCTGCCAAGTCGCGTCAGTCATGTCCGACTCTGTGCGACCCCATAGACGGCAGCCTACCAGGCTCCACCATCCCTGGGAGTCTCCAGGCAAGAACACTGGAGTGGGTTGCCATTTCCTTCTCCAATGCATGAGAGTGAAAAGTGAAAGTGAAGTCACTCAGTCATGTCTGACTCAGCGACCCCATGGACTGCAGCCTACCAGGCTCCTCCATCCATGGGATTTTCCAGGCAAGAGTACTGGAGTGGGTTGCCATTGCCTTCTCCAGTGATCAGAGGGACACTTGGGAAAACTGGGAAAGAGGACTGTCATCAACCATCACAAGGGTCATCTTGGAAAAGAGGGGGTCAGAGGTATGAGGTGGGCAGAGAGCATTATATTAGCAGAGAGAAGGCACATTTGCTATAAGACTGCTGTTGCTAAGTCACTTCAGTCGTGTCCAACTCTCTGCGACCCCATGGACCACAGCCCACCAGGCTCCTCCATCCATGGGATTCTCCAGGCAAGAATACTGGAGTGGGTTGCCATTTAGTACTGATTTATTCATGTATTAATATTTAACAAATATATTTAATTTTTAAAAAATATTTCAAACAGCAACAAAGCACACAATAATAGGAAAAACAGCAGTAAACTCATCATCCCACTTAAAAAGACTTCAACAAACAAAGCAGAAGGTACTGCATATCTCTTTGCAATTGCAGACCCTTCCCTGCCCAAACCCCCAGAGAAGACGATCATGCAGACCTTGGTGTTAACATCTCAAGGTTGTTCCCTGAGCGCTTACTATGTGCCCAGCAGACTTCACCCTGGGGAACAAAACAGACACAGTTCCCACCCTCACAGGGCTTGCTGTGGAGTTGGGTGAGACCCCGGTCCCTCTTATAGAGGGCTTCAGTAGCATCAGTCTTTGGTTATGTAAATGGTCACCAGGCCATCTGGGGCAATGATACAGACGAGGCTGGAAGAAGTCCTGACAACCGCCATCACCAGTCTTGTGATCGGGGCAATTCTTCTGCTCCCTGGCCCCCTGCATGTCTGTCTGTCACACGTGGGCTTATAATAGGATTACACTCTTGGGTCCTTCCAGCTCTATGATTATGGGATGTGATGGGGGAACCTAAATCACATCTGCCTGGGGACTGGCTCCATCACTCGCAGGCAGAGATAATGGGCAGTTTTGCTTTTCCTGAAAGGGGTACATCCCAGTGCCTTGGGAATGTAAAGGGAGGAGGGGCTCTTGTGCTGGACACAAATCATTAGTAGAACATTAGGTGGTTTTAGGGAAACACGGGTGGAATCCTTATTTTTTTTTAAATTTTTATTGGAGTACAGTAGGTTTACCGTGTTATGTTAGTTTCTCAGTTCAGTTCAGTTCAGTTCAGTCGCTCAGTCGTGTCTGACTCTTTGCAACCCCATGAATCGCAGCACGCCAGGCCTCCCTGTCCATCACCAACTCCCGGAGTTCACCCAGACTCATGTCCATCGAGTCAGTGATGCCATCCAGCCATCTCATCCTCTGTCATCCCCTTCTCCTCCTGCCTTCAGTCTTTCCCAGCATCCCTCCCAGCATCAGAGTCTTTTCCAATGAGTCAGTTATTCGTGTCAGGTGGCCAAAGTACTGGAGTTTCAGCTTCAGCATCAGTGCTTCCAAAGAATATTCAGGACTTATTTCCTTTAGGATTGACTGGTTGGATCTCCTTGTAGTCCAAGGAACTCTCAAGAGTCTTCTCCAACACCACAGTTCAAAAGCATCAATTCTTCAGCACTCAGGTTTCTTAATAGTCCATCCATACATGACCACTGGAAAAACCATAGCTTTGACTAGACGGTCCTTTGTTGGCAAACTAATGTTTATGCTTTTTAATATGCTGTCTAGGTTGGTCATAGCTTTTCTTCCAAGGAGCAAGTGTCTTTTAATTTCATGGCTTCAGTCACCATCTGCAGTGATTTTGGAGCCCAAGAAAATAAAGTCTCTCACTGTTTCCCCATCTATTTGCCATGAAGTGATGGGACTGGATGCCATGATCTTAGTTTTTTGAATGTTGAGTGTTAAGCCAACTTTTTCACTCTCCTCTTTCACTTTCATCAAGAGGCTCTTCAGTTCCTCTTCACTTTCTGCCATAAGGGTGGTATATGAAACAGTATGAACAGTACTGTTCCTACTGAACAGTATGAAAAGGCAAAAAGATATGACACTGAAAGATGAACTCCCCAGGTCGGTAGGTGCCAATATGCTACTGGAAAAGAGTGGAGAAATAACTCCAGAAGGAATGAAGACATGGAGCCAAGGCAAAAAGAACACCCAGCTGTGGATGTAACTGGTGATGGAAGTAAAGTCCAATGCTATAAAGAGCAATATTGCATAGGAACCTGGAATGTTAGGTCCATGAATCAACGTAAATTAGAAGTGGTCAAACAGGAGATGGCAAGAGTGAACATCGACATTTTAGGAATCAGTGAACTAAAATGGACTGGAATGGGTGAATTTAAGGCAGATGACCATTATATAAATCTGACACTGTTTCCACTGTTTCCCCATCTATTTCCCATGAAGTGATGGGACCAGATGCCATGATCTTAGTTTTCTGAATGTTGAGTTTTAGCCAACTTTTTCACTCTCCTCTTTTACTTTCATCAAGAGGCTTTTTAGTTCCTCTTCACTTTCTGCCATAAGGGTGGTGTCATCTGCATATCTGAGGTTACTGATATTTCTCCCGGCAATCTTGATTCCAGCTTGGGCTTCTTCCAGTTCAGCGTTTCTCATGATGTACTCTGCATATAAGTTAAATAAGCAGGGTGACTATTTTGGGGGGCTCCAAAATCACTGCAGATGGTGATTGCAGCCATGAAATTAAAAGACACTTACTCCTTGGAAGGAAAGTTATGACCAACCTAGATAGCATATTCAAAAGCAGAGACATTACTTTGCCAACAAAGGTCCATCTTGTCAAGGCTATGGTTTTTCCAGTAGTCATGTATGGATGGGAGAGTTGGACTGTGAAGAAAGCTGAGGAAGAATTAATGCTTTTGAACTGTGGTGTTGGAGAAGACTCTTGAGAGTCCCTTGGACTGCAAGGAGATCCAACCAGTCCATTCTGAAGGAGATCAGCCCTGGGTGTTCTTTGGAAGGAATGATGCTAAAGCTGAAACTCCAGAACTCTGGCCACCTCATGCAGAGAGTTGACTCATTGGAAAAGACTGATGCTGGGAGGGATTGGGGGCAGGAGGAGAAGGGGATGACAGAGGATGAGATGGCTGGATGGTATCACCGACTCGATGGACATGAGGTTGAGTGAACTCCGGGAGTTGGTGATGGACAGGGAGGCCTGGCGTGCTGCAATTCATGGGGTCGCAAAGAGTCAGACATGACTGAGTGACTGAACTGAACTGAACTGAGGGCAAGAATCTCTTCGAAGAAATTGAGTAGCCCTCATAGTCAACAAGAGAGTCCAAAATGCAGTTCTTGGGTGCAATCTCAAAAATGACAGAATGATCTCTGTTCATTTCCAAGGCAAACCAGTCAATATCACAATGATCCAAGTCTATGCCCCAACCACTAATGCCGAAGAAGCTGAAGTTGAACAGTTCTATGAAGACCTACAAGACCTTCTAGAACTGACGACCAAAAAAGATGTCCTTTTCATCATATGGGGACTGGAATGCAAAAGTAGGAAGTCAAGAGATACCTGGAGTAACAGGCAAATTTGGCCTTGGAGTACAAAATGAACCAGGGCAAAGGCTAACAGAATTTTGCCAAGAGAATGCACTGGTCATAGCAAACACTCTCTTTAAACAACAAAAGAGAAGACTCTACACATGGACATCACCAAATGGTCAATACTGAAATCAGATTGATTCTATTCTTTGCAGCCAAAGATAGAAAAGCTCTATACAGTCAGTTTCTGTTAGTTTCTGGTATACAGCAAAGTGAGTCAGTTATACATATACATGTATCCACTCTCATTTTTTTTATTCTTTTCCCATATGGGTTATTGCAGAGTATTGAGTGGAATTCCCTGTGCTATACAGCAGGTCCTTATTAGTTATGTATTTTATATATAGTGGTATGTATATATCAGTCCCAATCTTCCAATGTATCCCTCCCCACCATCCTTTGGTAACCATAAGTTTATTTTCTACATCTGTGCCTCTACTTCTGTTTTGTAAATAAGTTCATTTGTACCGTTTTTCTTTAGAGTCCATATATAAGCAGTATCATGTTACTTGTCTTTCTGTGTCTGACTTACTTCACTCAGTATGACAATCTCTAGGTCTATGCATGTTGCTGCAAATGGCATTATTTTGTTCTTTTTATGACTAATATTCCATGGTATATATATATACCACATTTTCCTTATTTATTCATCTGTTGATGGACATTTAGGTTGCTTCTGTGTCCTGGCTGTTGTAAATAATGCTGCAGTGAACATCGGGATGCATGTATCTTGTTGAATTATGGTTTTCTCCAAGTATATACCCAGGAGTGGGATTGCTGGGTCACATGTTAGTTCTATTTTAAGGTTTTTAATAAGCCTCCATACTCATCTCCATAGTGGCTATATTTACATTCCTACCAACAGTGTAGGAAGGTTTCCTTTTCTCCACACCCTCTCCAGCATTTCTCATCTGTAGATTTTTTGATGGTGGCCATTCTGAGTAGTGTGAGGTGATACCTCATTCTAGTTTTGATTTGTGTTTCTCTAACGATTAGTGATGTTAAGCATCTTTTCATGGGCTTTTTGTTCATCTATATGTCTTCTTTGGACAAACTTCTATTTAGATCTTCTGTCCATTTTTTTGATTGGGTTATTTGATTTTTAGATATTGAACTGCATGTGCTGTTTTTATATCTTGGAGATTAATCCCTTTTTGATTGCTTCTTTTGCCAGTACTTTCTCCCATTCTGAGGGTTGTCTGTTTGTTTTGTTTATGGTTTCCTTTGCTATGCAAAACTTTTAAGCTCCATTAGATCCCATTTGTCTATTTTTGGTTTTATTTTCATTATTCTAAGAGGTGGATCAAAAAAGATCTTGCTGTGATTTATGTCAAAGGGTATTCTGCCTAAATAGATCTTTAATCCATTTTGAGTTTATTTGTGTTCATGGTGTTAGAGAGTATTCTAATTTCATTCTTTTACATGCATTAATAGCTTTCCAGTTTTCCAAACACCTCTTATTGAAGAGGCTGTCTGTTCTCCATTTGTCATAGATTAGGTGACCACAGGTGTGTGGGTTTATCTCTATCTATCTTGTTCCATTGATCTATATTTCTGGTTTTGTGCCAGTAACATACTGTTTTGATTACTGTAGCTTTGTAATATAGTCCAAACTCAGTGAGCCTGATTCCTCCAGCTCAGTTTTTTCTTTCTCAAGATTGTTGTGGCTATCCAGGGTCTTTTGTGTTTCCATGCAAATTGTAAAAAATTTTGTTCTAGTACTGTGAAAAATATGACTGGTAATTTGATAAGGATTGCATTGAATCTGTAGATTGCTTTGGGCAGTATAGTCATTTTGATTCTTGCAATATTGATTCTTCCAATACAAGAACATGATATATCTCTCCATCTATTTGTGTTGTCTTTGAGTTCTTTCATCAGAGTCTTATAGTTTTCTGTGTATAGTTCTATTGCCTCCCTAGGTAGGTTTATCTATTCCTAGGTATTTTATTCTTTTTGATATAATAGTAAACAAGATTTTTTTCCCCTTAACTTCTCTTTCTGATCATTCATTGTCAGTGTATAGGAATGCCAGGGATTTCTGTGTATTAATTTTGTATCCTGTGAGTTTACCAAATCCATTAATGAGCTCTAGCAGTTTTCTGGTAGCATTCTTAGGATTTTCTATGTATAGTATCATGTCATCTGTAAACAGTGACAGTTTTGCTTCTTTTTCCATTTGGATTCCTTGTATTTCTTTTTCTTTCTGAATGCTGTGGCCTGACTTCCAAAACCATGTTGGATAATAGTGATGAGAGTGCACATCCTTATCTTGTTCCTGATCTTAGAGGAAGTGCTTTTAGTTTATCACCATTGAGAATGATGTTTCCTGACATTTGTTGAGTATAGCCTGTATTATGTTGAGGTGGGTTTCCTCTATGCCTAGTTTCTGGGGAGTTTTTTTTTTAATCATTAATGGGTGTAGAATTTTGTCAGAAGCTTTTTCTGCATCTATTGAGATGATCATACAGTTTTTATACAATCTCCCAAGACTGAACCAGAAAGAAATAGAAAATATGAACTGACCAATAACAAGTAATGAAATCAAAACTATGATTTAAAAATCTTTCCAAGAAAAATCTTTCAACAAACAAAAGTCCAGGTCCAGATGGCTTCATAGGTGAATTCTATCAAACATTTAGAGACGAGTGAATATCTACTCTTCTCAAACTCTTCCAAAAAAGTTCAGAGGAGGAACACTCCCAAGCTTATCCTCTGAGGCCACCACCCTGAAACCAAAACCAAACAAAGATATCACAAAAAGAGAAATTGCACTGATAAACACAGATGCAAAAATCCTCAACAAAATACTAGCAAACAGAATCCACCAGCACGTTAGACAAATCATACACCACGAAATCCCTTATTTTTAAGAGTAATTTCTTAGTATTATTAAAACAGTTCCCTATGATCCCTATTACTATGATGAGGCTGTGTTTTAACAAGTCAGATTCAAGTCAATGTAAATAAAAGTTTTATATAAATAACAGTACAGATGGTATGTGTTTCTGGTGAAATGTGGCACAGTGGACACCAAATCCACCAATTTCCCAAACAAGAACTAATGATGTAAAGGGTGGGGCCCACCTGGCATCTTTAGAGGCCAGCAGAGCCAGCCCAGAGCTGGCGCGTCACAGCCCAAGAAGTATTAGAGGAATGACTCCGTGAATGACTCCCTATTTGAAACAGGACGAGAGAAATTCCCTTCAGATCTTAATGCCAAGAAGGGCTGCGCTTTCTCTGAGAAACTGCTGTGCTTATCGTCCAGAGACTGGGAAGGTACGGCTCACTGTGTTGTCCTTACTTCTTTTACTGCCAGGAAGCCCTGCCCTGACCTGGGGCCCAAACAGAGCCAGCACGTGGGGCTCCTAAGTTTCTCCGCTATGTTCTTCACCCCCCTTCTGCTCTAGACCTTATGTATTCCATTTTCCCTTAGTCCATGTGTCAACTTTAACTTGAGCTCCAGTTTTGTTTGTGTAAACTACCTCAGGTCCTCTGTGGAATAAAGCAAGTTAAAATTGGGGGCAAGTTAAAATTGAATGAAACAACTAACTAATGAATTAATCAATTCCTATACAAGCTGCTTAAGACCAAAGCGCTGTTGGCTCCGCCTAGCCTGTTGGGATTTCCTGCCAGGAGGCGCTGCTTCCCAGCTATGCCTGGGTTACACAGAGACGGTGGCCACTGCCAGTCCTGCACCCCTAGATCTGAACCAGCCAAGCCCTGGGGATTCACACCTTAAGGATTTAAGCTTTGAAGCCACCTCAGAAGTGAGACTCTCCTTCCAGACTCAGGGCTGGACACCCCTCTCTCCGCACCAGAGAATGGAGTTTGCAGGCAACTGTTCCCTTAGGCATCCCTGAGTACACTGCAGGGCTTCGAGCCCCTGTGTAACTGGCTCTTTCCCATTGGTTCTGCTGCTGACCCCAGACTGTGCGGGCTGTGATACCATCTCCTGTCTGACTCCCACACTTCTCGTCTCCACAGATCTGCTGCCAGGCCCCATGCTGTCCTGATGGCCCACAGTGCCCCCTCCAAACTGCATAATCTCCCTGGCATTATGGCCTCAGAACTTCTGGGGGCCAGGGTGCTCTGAGAAGCACCATAAACACTAATATTTTTAAAGCAATTGGCTAAAAGCATTATGCTGGTTAAAGAAGCCAGACACAAATGACCACGTACTGTATGGTTCCATTTATATGAAACAGAAAGTAGATAAATTAGCAGTTGCCAGGGAGTGGAGGGGAGGGGAATGTGGATTGACTGTTAAGGGGTATGAGCTTTCTTTTTGGAATGGTGAAAATGCTCTGAAATTGCACAATGATGGTTGCACAATCTCATGCATATACTAAAACCACTTAATCGTACATGTTAAAAGGTGAAATTTACTGTATATGAATTATACTAGAGATCATCTGATAGAGTATGTTCCAAAAAGCAAGTTCCAAATAGAGCATGTTCATGACAGAGGCACTCAAAATTTAGAAAATTCTATTTATTAATAGATTAATATATTCTCTGGGCTTCTCAGGTGCTGCTAGTGATAAAGAAACCCCCCTGTCAATGCAGGAGACATGAGAGACATGGGTTCTATCCCTGAGTTGTGAAGACCTCTGGAGGAGGGCATGGAAAACCACTTCAATATTCTTACCTGGAGAATCCCATGGACAGATCGGCCTGACTATATTCTCTAGTTTTGAAAATGAATATACCCCCTTTTCCAGAAAGGAATCAAAGTGACTTCTGTAAACTATTCATTAGCTAAGGTTTTCCATGATTAAAACTTCATTCATTCTTTCACTTATGAACACCCATAAGTGTTTACCATTGGGCAGGCACAGAGAACATCAAGGGGATTAAAACACAGCTCTGCTCTCTAAAATCTATAGCTGGGGATATGACATGTGAAACTATCAGTACAGTGAGGGATACAACAGAAACTGTCTTGAGCCCAGCATGTACTGAGCAATCAAGAATTGGCAGCGGTATTTGCCATAGGCGAAGGGAGCTAGGAGTGACCTGGGCAGGGAGACAGGGATATGATCCTGTTTGGGAAAAAGAAATCACTCACTTGGGCCAAAACCGATTATGAAACCCATTTGGAGAGGTTTGTGGCATGTTAGAAGGACTTGGAGTTCTTGGGAAGGGAATAGGGAGTTCCTGCAGGCCAGTGAGCCGGGCTCTGTCTTGCCTGGAACCCTGGGAGGTGACTCAGCAGTCAGTGGTCCTGGCTGACCTCCACCACTCCCTCCCCAGGGCATCCCTGTAGTTTCCCCTTCCAGGCACCCCAGAGCCTCTCAGCCTGAGTCCTGGAAGTGGACATACTATAAATCCTGCCAGACTCAAGGGAACAACAAACAGAAGCCACCCTATTTCTGCATGACAAACAAGAAATGCCACTCACTGGGTCTCCTGAAGTTCTGGGTGAAGTAAAAAGGGACCAGGATGTCAGACTCTCAAGGTCCCACCTTTGCCCATCTTCTCAAGGCATAAAGAGAAGCGAGGGGTGGGGCTAGCATCATAGGGCTCTGGAGGGAAGCACTTGGAAGGTGATTCTAGGCCCTCATGAATTAATTTTTCATATCAACACACTGCTCCTGGTTCCTGAGTTCAGAACACCAGCTTTTTGTCAGAGCTAAGGGGACAGGATAGGACTATGGGACTGAGTCAGATCCTGGGTGCATATCAGGGAGTAAGGTACCCTCAAGAAACATTGGTCTGAAAATGAGAGGCCTGGCTCTGGATCCCTCCTGGTTACTTTACAGCCCGGTGGTCTTACTGAACCTCTGTCTCCTCATCTGCAAAATGTGATGATAAGGCCCTAACCAGAGGGCGCTCTTGAGGAGCTTTTCCATTGTGATGTGATGCTCAGACATCGTGCTTACAATCTAAGCTGGGAAAGGTAGCATAAACAGTAGGTCGTCTCTGCAAGGAAGAACCTGGTAAAATCAGAAAACAGAACGACTATAAAAATCTTTAATGAACTATAATCATGGCACTCATACAAGGGGGCGTTATTCATATTATTATCTGAAGTAGAGGTGTAAGCACAACTCAGAGAAAGGGGGGATCTGGTTGTGTCAGGGACCCTGGAGACCCCAGGGAGGAGCTGGCAATAGTGACAAGTAAGATTTGACCGGACAAAGAAGGGAAGAGGAACCAGCCAGCAGGACTGAGGGGGTCCTTGAGCCCCAGCCAGGAGGCAGAAAGAGTTGGGGGAGGGGGACAGAGGTGGGAAGGAGTGGAAGTAGGGGTTTGGGAAGCTGAAGAGGTGGAGGACATAGGGCTCAGGGTGGAGCATCTCGGCCAGCAGGAGGGTCTGGTGCTGTAAAGAAGCTGAGTGTCCAGAAAGGGTAGGGGCTGGTCTCTATCCACACAGGTCTTGGCAGAAGGCTCGGGAAGGACCAGACTCAGACCTTCTGGGAGAGAGGGGCTCAGAGCAGCTGGCAGACCCAGGTTAGGGAGCAGAAGCATCTAGAATATCAGGTGGGTAAGGTCCCCGAGCCCAACTATGGTCTATATCCTCTATTTCAAATATGGGAACAGATAGCACAGATCTGGGATGACTTGCTCTGGTAGCTCAGTGAGGTGGGGCAAAGTCATGTCTCTAGATCCTCTGGCCTAAGCAGAATTCTATTTTTTCCTTATTTCCTCGATTAAATGTGCTGGTGCCGCATGTGAAACTTATATGGGGAGGCGGTTACAAGCAGAGCATACACTTCGGAGCCACCTATCTGCCTGGACTCCCAGCCCACCTTTTATTGAATATGTGCCTCTTGGTTGCCTCATCTGTCCAGTGGACTTAAAAACATTCCTACCTCACCGAACGGTGTATTTCAAATGCTTAGCAGAGTGCCTGGTGCATAGCATTTAGTAACATCAGCTTTTAAAGTTATCCAAGTTGATCCCCAGTTTCTCTCTTTGTCACAAGATCTGATTCATCTTTCTTAAACCACCAATCCCTTTGATAAGATATCCAACTTATCTTTTCTTCTGGCTCTTTTCCTTTTTCCTGAGTTAAATGCTCTTGGCCTGAGCTTGTTTTACGGGGAGGAACTTGGGACGTGTTATAATCCATTGAATTTAGCATCTGTCTGTTCAAAACATTCACTTATTCATTTGTACCTGATTCATTGGGGATCCAGCAACCTGCTTGCACTTTGGGGAAGCACAGAGTCCAGATTCCCAAAGAATCCACCTCCTGTCTTGCACCCTCAGTCCATGATCTTCTGCCAGGTGGAATTTTCAAAATCATCTGGTGCAGACGGAGAAAAGGATGTATAGATTGCAAAAGCCTTTTTTTCTGTAATGGAGTCTCAGAAAATTATACCTGACTACATCTTCTTGCTCGGTGAGGACAGAGCATGAGTGATCTAGGGATGGGGGTTAGAGAAGGTGACCCTCCAGGATGCAACAGTGCCCCTCCACCAGTACTTACAGAGTTCGGCTGTCATCAAAAAAGGAAGACTCAAATCAGGCCCCAAAGTGAGACTTCCTAATAAGAGATTAAGTTTAGAATTTAGTCAGTATTAAATTAAGCTGCGCTCCCTGGGACTGGAGCAGCTTGGCTGGTTGTACGCTGCCATACAGAGTCCTCCCATAGGTTAAACTCATAGAGGCCCTCATGATGACCTGTATTTAGGAGTGGTGCTATAAGCCTGGTTTTGGGGAACTAGTTATCTTGTCCCTCTCTGGACCATTTTACAGGGTCTCTTTCAAGAGTCTGACCTGATTCCCTTATCCAGTAAGACTTCCACCTGCCTTGACCCTCTCTTGTTCTCACTAATTTACCTACCCTTTGCCCAACATAGTTATGAAGAACTATATATTTGTATGCCTGCCACTGCGCTAGTACCAGGGATACAGTGGTGAATGAGAAAGGCTCTTGGCCTAAAAGAAGTCTGTCTCTTAGGGGGAGAAAAGCTCATAAATAAATTACGACATGGTGTGAGAAGTACAGAAGTGTTTGAATGCATGAGGGTCACAGAAAGCTTGCTGAAGGATTTGCTGTCTGGGGTGATGTATTAGTCAGGCTTCTCCAGAGAAATAGAACCAACAAGACTTAAATATATAGAGAGAGATGTTTATTTTAAGAAATCAGCTCACATAATTGTGGAGGCTTGGCAAGTCCCAGATCTGCAGGGTGGGCTGGGAGAGTGCAGACCCAGGGGAGCTGCAGTTGGAGTCCTAAGACTGTCTGCTAGCAGAGTTCCTTCTTGCTGGAAGAGGTCAGTCTTTGTTCTGGTTGGCCTTTAACTGATTGGGTGAGGCTCACCTACATTACAAATAAGGCAATGGCAACCCACTCCAGTACTCTTGCCTGGAAAATCCCATGGACAGAGGGGCCTGGTAGGCTCCAGTCCATGGGGTCACTAAGAGTTGGACATGACTAAGTGACTTCACTTTCACTTTTCACTTTCATGCATTGGAGAAGGAAATGGCAACCCACTCCAGTGTTCTTGCCTGGAGAATCCCAGGGACGGGGGAGCCTGATGGGCTGCTGTCCATGGGGTCGCACAGAGTTGGACACAACTGAAGCGACTTAGCAGCAGCAGCAGCACCCACATTATGGAGAGTAACCTGCTTTACTCAAGGTCTACAGCTTTAAATGATAAGCTCATTTAAAAGAGACCTGCATCTAGAATAATGTTTGACCATACATCTGGGTACAATGGCCCAGCCAAGGCACCATTGCAGTGGGTTTAGGGGACATCTGAAGGAGTTTCTCACATGTCTAGAAGGGCCAGGGCATTTGGATTGACAGGAAAGACATGTGTTCTGAGAACTTTTCAGCTCCCTGTAGCCAGAATACATAAAGGAGAGAAGGAAGAGAAGAGGCTGGAGATGCAGGCAAGAGCCCGTTGAAGGGAAATTTGAAGCTTACGTTTTATATAGAGTATCTCTTCCTAGGATGGGGGTTGGGCTTTCTAGTATTATCAGAAAGGTATGAGAAAAAAGAATGGAATCCCAGTTACAACTCAACTGTTGTGTAAAGAATTTTGTAATCAGCTTTCCAGAAATGCCACATATAGTAGCTGACTTTGTAGAAGGAAGACCCGGAAAGAATTGATGCTTTTGAACTGTGGTGTTGGAGAAGACTCTTGAGAGACCCTTGGACTGCAAGGAGATCAGACCAGTCAATCTTAAAGGAAATCAGTCCTGAATATTCACTGGAAGGACTGATGCTGAAGCTCCAATATTTTGGCCACCTGATGCAAAGAACTGACTGATTGGAAAAGACACTGATGCTAGGAAAGATGGAAGGCAGGAGGAGAAGGGGGTGACCGAGGATGAGATGATTAGATGGCATCACTGACTCGATGGACATGAGTTTGAGCAAGCTCCAGGAGTTGGTGGTAGACAGGGAAGCCTGGCAGGCTGCAGTCCACGGGGTCACAAAGAATTGGACACAACTAAGCGACTGAACTGACTGACTGACTGAACACATATACTGTCTTCACAATGCAGTTCTTCATTTATAAATATATATCTCAGGTGGCTCAGTGGTAAAGAATCTTTCTGCTTATGCAGGAGACACAGGAGACAGGGGTTTGATCTCTGGATCAGGAAGATCCAGAGCTGCTGCTGCTGCTGCTGCTGCTGCTGCTGCTGCTAAGTCGCTTCCTCTGGAGGAGGAAATGGCAACCCATCCCTGGAGGAGGAAATTCTTGCTTGGAGAATTCCGTGGTCAGAGGATCCTGGAGGTCTACAGTCCATCGGGTTGCAAAGAGTCAAACACAACTGAGTGACTAAGCATGGACAAGGTCACCAAGCTTTAGAAGAAAACCAAGAAGAAAATGGAAAAAGAAGAGCTCACTCCAAGGGAAACAGAGACTTCAAATGTAAGAGAAGCCTAAAATAAATTATCATTGGTATTTCATCTCATTTAATAGAAAGGAATCAGTTGCTATGAAGATGGAGCAATTAGAGAAAAAGAAATAATTATTGAAAATTTAAAATATGACTTTTACAAAACCACAGTGGGTAAACTGACTCAATCAATATAGATGAATGTACTACACAATCCATGGACTTCTCCAGGCCAGAATACTGAAGTGGGTAGCCTTTCCCTTCTCCAGGAAATCTTGCCAACCCAGGATCGAACCCAGGTCTGCAACATTGGAGGCGGATTCTTTACCAGCTGAGCCATAAGGGAAGCCTGTATAGAGGAATACCAAATTGATAATCCAGAAGTTCCAACTAGGGAAATATCCCAGAATGTAGAGCAAACCATCAAGGAGAAAAAGTTGGCAGATGGATCCAGAATGTTCAGTATCCACTAAATAGGAAATCTGGAAACAAAGATGACAGACAATGACAGAGGGAGAAGGATGTTACAAAGATGTAACAAAAGAAAATTCCCTGGCTTGAAGAAACATGCACAGATTTTTTAAATGGAAAAATCACATTGAATTCAGGACAGGAATCAGTGAAAAGGAACATTTAGACATTCAATCTTTTTGACATTTCAGAACATCAAGGATGAAAAAACAAAAAGCTTCCAGAGAGAATCAAAACTTATATCAGAGTTTCATCAATAAAAAAAGAAAAAGATGCCCAAGGAGAGTCTACCAGTGCTTTCAGAATTCTGGAGGACAATGATTTTGAACTATAAATCCTATCTCCTCAAACTCTGAAAGCAAAATAAAGACTTTTTATGTGTAAGTCTTCAGAAAGTTTATCACTCAGTCATCCGTATCACTGAAAGGAAAAAAAGCTGGAGTTATTTCTGTCAATCAAAAAAGCAATCCAAAAAGATGATGATGTGATTGTGAAAAGTGAAGGAAGGCATATATTACTGTGTAGGAGGATTGCTTGGTTTTTAACTTGTGGAAGACTTTTCTTCTTATGACAAAGTCTTAGTTATGTGGAATTACACTTCCTTCTCTGGGGACTGTTCATATGAAGTGGTTCCTCAGGAAATAATCTCTTTGCAATCTTATTGTTTATTAGCTTCAATTTTTAGAATTAGCCTGTTGTTGTTGTTGTTCAGTCGTTTTGTCACATCCAACTCTTGGCCCCATGGACTGCAGCATGCCAGGTTTTGCTATCCTTCACCATCTCCCAAAGTTCACTCAAACTCATGTCCATCGAGTCGGTGATGCCATCCAACCACCTCATCCTCTGTCATCCCCTTCTCCTCCCGCCTTCAATCTTTCCCAGCAGCAGGGTCTTTTCCAGTGAGTCAGCTCTTCTCATCAGGTGGCTAAAGCATTGGAGCTTCAGCTTCAACATCAGTTCTTCCAATGAATATTCAGGGAAAGACTATAGGAATTAACCTATAGACTAGACTCAATGATAATATAGAACAGAATGTAAATGTTATGAAACTTGACAATGTAAGAATAATAAATTTTAAACTAACAGGAATTTAAAGGTGGACCGAAGAAACCAGGTAGGAAGGAGGGATTGTGCACAAATTCCTTCATTGTTCATAGAAATTAATAGATACTGTCAAAAGTTGACAGACCAGGAAATAGCAATTTAAGTATATTATTGGAAGATGTTAAAGGCAACTGCCAAAACAACCTAAAATATATAATTATCAAAAATGGCGAGATGGTGTGGAAGGAAGTTGGCGGAGAGGGTAAATTATAAAAAAAAAAATAATCCCTCAGTGTTTGCAGCAGAGTCAGTTAACTGAGTGAGGATGTTTTCTAATTCTGGGACCTAGAAGGTATTGGACTTTGGGGAAGTTAACAATCTTAGAAGAAATGGGCTGCACAACCGCACTGGGGCTGTATCTCATCACTACTTGTTGCCATGCAAACATGCCATGCCTGCTACCCCAGGCATCAGATGATCAGATGTGCCGTACTTGTGGGAAGGTTCATTCATTCACTCAGCAAGTGTTTTGGGGGAGCTCGTTTAAATAAACAAATCTGAAGACTAACTTGATTCATGTCCTCAGCTTCCTCTCCCGCCACTAACGATGCTGTACACCCCCAACCCTCTAACCACACTGAGCTACCTTCTCACACACTCAGGGTTCCCCCTCATCGTCCTGCCTGTGCTCACACTAGTCCCCTTTTCTGCTTGGTGAAATCTCCTGCATCCTTCAGAGCCCAGTGTACCTCCTCTAAAGACTCCCTGCAATGAGTCCTTCCTCCCCATCCCCAGCCCATACTCAGAACCTCTTTCTATCACAGAGCCTATCATACCTTATGATCTATTTTTGTTTGTGTCTCTCTTCATAAGCTTTGTATTTTTCAAGTGTAAAAGTCTATGTCTTTTTTTAAATTGAGGCATAACATATATAATTCTGAACATGTATCACAAAGTTACAACTCAAATAGATTTTACATATATTTTTGTTGTTCAGTTGCTAAACCATGTCTGACTCTTTACAACCCCATGGACTGCAGCATGCCAGGCTTCCCTGTCCTTCACTATCTCCTGGAGCTTGCTCAAACTCATGTCCATTAAGTCAGTGATGCCATCCAACCATCTCATCCTCTGCCATCCCCTTCTCCTCCTGCTTTCAATCTTTTCCAGCATCAGCATCTTTTCCAGTTAGTAGGCTCTTTGCATCAGGTGGCCAAAGTATTGGAGCTTCAGCTCAGCATCAGTCCTTCCAATGAATATTCAGGGTTGATTTCCTTTAGGATTGACTGGTTTGATCTCCTTGCAGTCCAAGGGTCTCTCAAGAGTCTTCTCCAACACCACAGTTAAAAAACATCAATTCTTAGCACTCAGCTTTCTTTATGGTCCAACTCTCACATTCATACAAAACTACTGGAGAAACCATAGCTTTGTCTATATGGACCTTTGCTGAAAAAGGTCTGACTCATGTAATATATATAACCAAATCAAGATGTAGAACATTTCTGTCACCCCAAAAACTCCTACGTGCCTTTTCCTCATCAATACTTACCTGCCCCACCAGAACTAATCACTATGCTGATTTCTAGTACAATAAAATTAATTTTGCCAGTTCTTTAGGAAAATGGAATCATGCAGTATATAGTTTATTTTATCTGAACTCCTTTGCTTATTATTTTATCTGTGAGAGCCATTTTTGTCTGTAGCCGTACTTTGTTCTTTTTAATTACTGTGTGATAATCCTTGTGTAAATATACCTCAATTTATTTATCTACTCTGTTTGTTGTTGGCATTGGGTTGGTTCCAGGTTTTTGCTGCTTCATAACGTAAAGCTACTATGAGCATTCTTGTGTTTTTTAGCAGATATATATATATATATGCGTTTCTGTAGGAAATATTCTTAGGAGTGGAATTTTTAGGTCATGGGGTAGGTGTATGTTTGCCACTGAAGATTTTGCCATTCAGTTGTCCAGATGGCTGCATCTACTTACCTTCCCACCAACAATGTACTGGAAGAGGTCCATTTGCCCCACATTCTTCCCAACATTTCGTGTCATTTTGTTTCCTGTTAGTCATTCTGGTAAATGTGTGGTGGATTTGATATATATTTCCCTAATGAGTAATGGTGTTAATCACCTTTTCATATGCTCGTTGACCATTTAGATAACCTCTTTGTAAATTACGTGTTGAGCAGCTTGCCTGGTGGTCCAGTGGTTAAGACTTTGCCTTGCAGTGCAGGGAGTGAGCGTTAGATCCCTGGTCTGGGAGCTAAGGTCCAACATGCCTTATGGCCAAAACATAAAACAGAAGCAATATTGTAAAATACTCAATGAAGACTTTTTTTTTTTAATGTGGCCCACATAAAAACTCTTTTTAAAAAAAGTGCCTGTTGAAATCTTTTGCCATTTAAAAAAATTCTGGTAAAATACTTGTAACATAAAATTTGCCATCTTAACCCTTTTTAGCTTCCCTTGTGGCTCAGCTGGTAAAGAATCTGCCTGCAATGTGGGAGACCTGGGTTCGATCCCTGGGTTGGGAAGATCCCCTGGAGAAGGGTACAGCTATCCACTTCAGTACTCTGGCCTAGAGAATTCCATGGACTGTATAGTCCATGGGGTCGCAAAGAGTTGGACATGACTGAGCGACTTTCACTCAACCCTTTCTAAGTTCAGTAATATTAAGTATTTTTGCATGGTTGTACAATATCAGTGAATCTTGAGAACTCTTTTCATCTTGCAAAACTGAAACTCTGTACTCATTAAACAACAAATCTGCTTGCCCTTTCTCTGCCAACCACTGATAACCACCATTCTTTCTGTCTCTACAAATTTGACTCTTCTAGGTAATTCATATAAGTGGAATTGTTTACTGTATGTCTTTTTGTAACTGGTTTATTTCACTTAGTATAATGTCCTCTGGATTCATTCATATTGTAGCATGGGTCAAATTTTCCTTCCCTTTGAAGACTGGGTAATAGTCTATGCATGTATATACCACATTTTGCTTATCCATTCATTCATCAGTGGACACTTGGATTATTTCTACCTTTGGGCTACTATGAATAGCCTAAAGGTGTACAAGTATCCTTCTGCAAATCTATTTTGTAGTATGTATCTGGAAGTGGAATTGCTGGGTAATATGGTCATTGTATTTAGGAAAAAAATTTCGAGGGACCACCAGATTGCTTTCTGTAGAGGCCGCACCATTTTGGATTCCCATCAACAATGCATAAGGATTCCAGTTTCTCTATATCCTTGCCAATACTTATTATTTTCTGGGTTTCTATTAAAATTTATAGTAACCCTTCTAATGTGTGTAAGGTGGTATCTCATAATTTTGATTTGCATTTCCCTAATGATAAGTGATGCTAAGCATCTTTTCATGTGCTTCTTGACCATTAGTTTATCTTCTTTGGAGGAACTCAAGTTTTTTGCTCATTTTAATTTGGTAGTTTTGTTTTTTTTTTTCCTTGAGTTGTAGGAGTTCTTTATATATTCTGGATATAACCCCTTATCACATATATGATTTGCAAATATATTCTTCCATTCTGTAGACTGCCTTATCACTCTGGATTATGTCCTTTAGTACATGGAAGTTCTAAATTTTGATGAAATACAGTTTATTTTCACATTGGTTGCCTGTGCTTTAGTCTCATAGCCAAGAAATTGTCGGTAAATCCAATGTCGTGAAGATTTCCCCCTGTGTTTTCTTCTAATAGTTGTATCATTTAGCTCTTACATTTGGGGTTAACTTTGGCCATTTTTAATTGGGTTGTGTGCCTTCTTAAAATTAATTTTTAGGATTTTTTAAAATTCTGGATGAGTCCTTTGTTGAATATGTATTGCAAATATCTTCTCCCAGTCTCTAGGTTGTCTTTTTACTCTGTTATTCTTATCTTCTGATGAGTAGACATTTTTCATTTTAATACAGCCCAGTTTACCAATACTTTCTTTTATGATTATGTGAGTTTGCTTTTTTTGAACTGTGTAAGAAATCTTTGCTGGCCTCAAGTTCAGGAAGATATGTTTTTGTGTTTTCTTCTACAAGCTTCATTTTTTAATCTTTTGTATTCAGGCCAATCATCTTTTTCACATTAACTTTTGTGTGTGGTATAGCCAAGGTTTATTCTTTTCGATATAGATCCAATTGCATCAGCACCATTTATTGAAAAGACTAACATTTCCCTCAGCAAATGCAGTCATACGTTAGTTATAAATCAGGTAACTGTGTGTATGGGGTCTGTTTTCTTACTCTGTTGTTTCCATTGATTGTGTTGTTGTTGTTCTCTCTCTTGTGTTGAGACCACACTATCTTGATGACTGTAGCTTTATATGGATAGTAAGGTCTATAATTTATGTCTGTTTTCATATTACTGGCCTGGCATTGAGAAGGTCCATGTAATACTTGAGTAATGAATAAATGAGTTTCAAAGCAATCATTATAGCTGCTTCATCATTGCTAGTACAGTTATGGCCATCTTGCCACGTGGGCAGGAATGGTGGAGGCCATAGGTAGTCCCTATGTTGTCATCGTCCACTTTGGAATACACTACGTGTGTCACCCAGTGTCTCTGGTCATTTGTCCTTATAGAATTGATCCTATAATGTGTATTGTGGGCTGTAGTGTGTTCTATATATTACCCTTTAGAGTGAACCAAAGGACCTAGTTAACTCCCTAGGAAGCTTGTAGGCAGGTGTTCCTTTTGTACCATGGACATTTGTATAGAGACAGCTAGACCTGCTGGATACTGACGAGAGAGAGGCCACTGGGACAAACAAGGAGCGCAGGTGTTTCTTAGGCAGCATCCATGAGCAACTGGCAGGATGTGAGTGGCTGGAAGACAAGTCTGCCTGACTGTGCTCAGCTTTCATTTCAGGCTCTTTCACCCATAAGTACTTCCTGGACCATTTAAGATAAGCAGGTTGAGTTAAGTTCAGAAGCTCAGGAAGTTCTCACAGGTGTCCAGGAGGCTCTTTTAATCCTTACCGGAACAAGGAGGTTATAAATAAATAACAAGATAGGTGGGTGGATAGATAACTAAACTTTTAACAGTAGATATCTTCATAGATTAATTAATTACAATCATGTAGATTTCACTGGGCCCTTGCTGAGTTCAGGCTACAGTTCCTGACCTTAGTTCATTTTTAGTCTCAGTGGGAACAAGAGTTAAACACAGTAGATACTTCTTTTAAGTGAAAGGGGAGAAAAAAGCTCTTCTTAAGGCTAGTCCACAGGATGGGAGGGACTCACTAGGAACAGTGTCTGGTGACCTGAAGTGTTAGGAGCGATTCAATCTTAAGTCCTGTCCACAAGGCTGGCATGGCCCCAGCTGCCTTGAAGTTCTCCATGGCAGAGGTCACTGATGGCCCAGGCTTAGGTTCCAGCTCTGCCATTACCAACTTTGTGATTCTGTGCCTCAGTTTCCTTATCTGTAAAATGCAGATGATCATGATCCCTGCCTGATAAGAGTTATTGTGTAAAACACTAAGAATGGCCCTGACACATATTAAAAGTTCGGTTGTTTGGTTTAGATAAAAGGCATTTGTTAGGACCATCTTTGCGTTACTTATCACAGCCACAAATAAACAGTGCTGAGTCTGGGCTTCCTCAGGTCGGAGAGAGTGGAGTTCTGACTGCGCTGTTGCTTGGTCTTGACTGTAAAACCTGTTTCTCCCCTCCTGGGGATGTTTCTCGAGACCAGTGCTTCCCCCATGATGTTAATTCCCCCTCAATCCCTGGGCTTTCTAACAGGAAGACAAATATTAGCCAGATATAACTCACCTGGAGTTACCTAGGTTTCTCTCTGCTATAAATAGAATTTGCTTCTCAACCAGAGTGCATAAATTTCAAACCTTGTCTGGGTCTTGGAGTTGGGAGGGAGGAGGAGAAGGGAAAGTAGGAACAACAGACAATCATCCAAGGGAAATGATTTAGGAGCTGCCCAGACAGTGAATAATCTACCACTCATAGCTGATAAAAGCATGTATCAAGAAACGCAGCCCTGAGGTGAACAGGGTCATGCAGAGTGATTGCACATAGGGAGGAGACTTTGGCGCAAGTGGAGATGGCTGTGGTTAACTGGGAAGACTTCCTGGAGGAACTGGGGTGCTGGGAAGGAAGGCAGAACCCACCTGGGCCCTTCTGACCAAGGTCAGCACTCCTGGGGCTTTTCGAGGCCGTGGTCTAAACTCAAGGTTCAGATCTTACCTCTGCCCTTTCTTGTATCATCTGAAGCAAATAGCTTCATCTCTATGAGCCTCGGGCCTCTCCTCTGCAAAAGGGGACCTGTATGAGAATCAATATGTTCATGTTTAGTATAGCTTAGGCATCAGCAGATACTCACTTAAGTATTTTTAAAGTATTTTAAATATTTTATTAAGGCTGAGTCCAGTGCCCAGCACTGAAATACAAAGGTAAATAAGGCCCAGCCTTTGCCCAGTCCAGAGAGAGACAAATTTCCCAGGAAGGTGCTGATGAACTGGTTTAGACACAGGTCTGATCCAAGGCAGATGTCTCAGGCTTCTCAGGGAAGTAGCACGATTTGACCTGTTGGATTAGTGGAAAACTTTCTCTTCCTAGCATAGGCAATCCATCAGACTTGAGGCAGTGCCTGTTTTCCCATGAGTGAATCCAGGCCAGAGAGTTATTGTGAGGGACTGGTCATCCTGGAAACCTGATCTAGCCCAGCAACCTGCTCCTGGCCACCCCATAGGACCAGACTGTGCCTTCTCCCTGCTTTCTGAGGGTCAGCACTCACCCCCGCTCAGCTGGAAGATCTGTTTGGCAGAACCAAGTGTCCATAGTTTGAGGCTTTTTCTTGTCATTCTAGGGCCTAGGAGGGAACTTGTGAAAATTCTGCCCCTGCCCTGAGCCCCACTTCTACCATGGTGTGTGGCCCCTGCCTGCACACGTGGAGCCCCAAGCCTGGGAGGGAAGAGAGACTGCAAATACAGCATTCCCTGTGTCCACATTCCAGCCTCCTGAACTCTGCATGTGTTGTACCTCCCTCTTAGACTAGAATCCTTTTCTTTCAAGTCTAACCATCAACACTGTCCCCATCTTTCAAGGCCCAGTTCAAGCACAGATTCTTTCAGGAAGCATTCCCTGACTCCTCTGTGGAATTAGCCTTCTGGGCTCCTTTCTCTGCCTGTTCTCTGGGGAACAGCAATGTGATTAAGCAGAGAGGTCCAGAGCATGTGGGTTTGAGCTGATGCAAAGTCAAAGTGTAGGGTGGAGAGAGGAGGCTGGGAGGGGCCTGATTGTGATGAGGCTGAAACGCCATTGGCTGCATCTCCATGTGGTTGGGAGCTATTGAGAGTTCTTGGCAGAGGGAGAGGCCTGGTGAGGTTGGCAACCAAAGAGGTTTCGCATTCTGCAATAAATGGTGGGGTGGAGTGGAGGAACACTGAGGACCTAGACGCAAGGTGATTAGTTAGAGGAGGTAATTAGAGGAGTTCCATCAGTTTCCCCAAATAGTGGACAGTAGAGAAGCTTATGTCAGATTTTTACATAGGGAGTTTTGTAAAAATATAGATTCTGGGGCCCTTTTCCCATAGATACTGCTTCAATGGATCTGAATGGGGCTAGAACCTGGGCTTTTAGATGCCCCAGGATATTTCAGCAGAGTGAGGGTGGACTATCCAATAATACTGTTAGGACAACTGGTTAGCTATATTAAAAAAAAAAAAATACTAAGCTTTATCTCTACCTCACTCCTTACACAAAAATAAATGCCAGATGGAGCCACGATAGAAATGGAAAGGAAGGGAGGGAGGGAAGGATGGCAGGAGGAAAAGAGGAACAAAGGGGTGGAGGGACAGAGAGAGAGGAAAGAAAAAAAAATCATAAAGGGACTAGAAGAAAAGGGGGCGACATTCTAAAAAAATAATCTTGGACACAAAACCTAAAAGTCATAAAAGGAAGGATTGATGATGCATTTGACCACATAGAAACAAAATTTTCCGGTTCAGCAAAGTTAAAGACTAATGATAGAAGTATTTGCACTTCATATTGAAAAGATTAATATCCCCAGTATTGAAAGAGTTTGTATAAAGAAATAAATATATAATTCATTAGGAACATAAGCAAAGGATATGAAAAATAATTCACTGAGTGAAATAATTGCTTAATAAGCTTATGCAAAGTTCAAGCCTCACTAGAGAACAAGAAATACAGATTTAAAAAATACTGAGATAGCACTGTGATAAGCAGAATAATGATTCCCAAAGATGTCCAGATCCTAACCTCTGGAACCTATGAACATGTTGCCTTTCATGAAAAAAAGGCATGTTGTAGATGTGATTAAATCAAAGATGTGAAAGTGGTGAGATTTTTATAGATTATCTAATCTCCAGGCCAGAATCCTGGAGTGGGTAGCCTTTCCCTTCTCCAAGAGATCTTCCCAACCTAGCGATCGAACCCAGGTCTCCCACATTGCAGGTGGATTCTTTACCAGCTGAGCCACAAAGAAAGCCCAAGAATACTGGAGTGGGTAGCCTATCCCTTCTCCAGTGGATCTTCCTGACCCAGGAATCGAACTGGGTCTCCTGCATTGCAGGCAGATTCTTTACCAACTGAGCTATCAGGGAACCCCTATAGATTATCTAGGCAGGGCCCAACATCATCACAAGAGCGCTTATGGGTGAGAGGGAGGTAGGGCAGTCAGTGTTATTCAGTGTGAAAAGATGGGGCCACCACTGCTGACTTTGAAGATGGAAGGGGCCAGGTGCCAAGGAGTGTAGGCAACCTCTCGCAGGTGGACAAAGCAAGAAAATGCTGAGGGTCACACAGCAGAGTTGTGTCAGGGGTTTCCTCTACAAGTAACGGGGTCCCGTGACAGACATCTTGACTCCAGGCCTCTTGCTCTGCCCTTGCTAGAGGGAACTCACAGATCCTGAGAAAGGTGGGGAGTATCTCGGGAAGCAAGCCAGCCGTGGTGAGGAGTCCTGCTATCCTGCCCCCTGGTTCTCTTCAGGTGCCCTAATTGCCATCCTCCCTGCAGCCCAGATCTGTCTGCCCCTGGGGAGCTCCCAGGGAAGCTTAATCAGCGTCAAGACATCCCTGCCATTCAGGGTACATGGCCCCAAACAGAAAATTGGAGGGCTCAGGAATTTTCTCCCTTTTGGCCTGAATACCTCCTTGCTGGCTCTCCATGAACAGATTGCATCTTTCCTCTGGGCCTCAGTTTCTTCCCAACAGTAAATGAAGATGATGGGTACAAAGTGCTGTGAGTCTGAAGACAGGATGTACTCATGCAATTCATCCTTTTGACCGTAATGGAAGCCCAGGTTCAGGCCCCTTGAGAGCTGCCCTGCCCTGGGTCTCACTGACCTGTCATCATTTCACAGGAAACTAGTGACCACGAGGTACACTGGAGGCTCCAGAATCTCCAGCCTCAGCAGGAGAACCATCTAGTGCAGCGTGAAGGCAGGGGGATGGGCCAGCCAATCTGTGTGTCAAGACTATAATGACTTAATCCATGAGTGTCTTCAGTTCTAGCTTAAGCCCTAGGGTGGTATGAAAGGTTCAATCTGATAAGTGTCCCAGACCATCAGTTCAGTTCAGTTCAGTTCAGTTCAGTTGCTCAGTCCTGTCCGACTCTTTGCGACCCCATGAATCGCAGCACGCCAGGCCTCCCTGTCCATCACCAACTCCCGGAGTTCACTCAGACTCACGTCCATCGAGTCAGTGATGACATCCAGCCATCTCATCCTCTGTGGTCTCCTTCTCCTCCTGCTCCCAATCCCTCCCAGCATCAGAGTCTTTTCCAATGAGTCAACTCTTCACATGAGGAGTACTGGAGTTTCAGCTTGAGCATCATTCCTTCCCAAGAAATCCCAGGGCTGATCTTCAGAATGGACTGGTTGGATCTCCTTGCAGTCCAAGGGACTCTCAAGAGTCTTCTCCAACACCACAGTTCAAAAGCATCAATTCTTCAGCGCTCAGCCTTCTTCACAGTCCAACTCTCACATCTATACATGACCACTGGAAAAACCATAGCCTTGACTAGACGGACCTTTGTTGGCAAAGTAATGTCTCTGCTTTTGAATATACTATCTAGGTTGGTCATAACTTTTCTTCCAAGGAGTAAGCGTCTTTTAATTTCATGGCTGCAATCACGATCTGCAGTGATTTTGGAGCCCCAAAAAATAAAGTCTGACACTGTTTCCACTGTTTCCCCATCTATTTCCGATGAAGTGATGGGACCAGGTGCCATGATCTTCGTTTTCTGAATGTTGAGTTTTAAGCCAACTTTTTCACTCTCCTCTTTCACTTTCATCAAGAGGCTTTTTAGGTCCTCTTCACTTTCTGCCATAAGGGTGGTGTCATCTGCATATCTGAGGTTATTGATATTTCTCCCAGCAATCTTGATTCCAGCTTGTGCTTCTTCCAGTCCAGCATTTCTCATGATGTACTCTACATATAAGTTAAATAAGCAGGGTGACAATATACAGCCTTGACGTACTCCTTTTCCTATTTGGAACCAGTCTGTTGTTCCATGTCCAGTTCTAACTGTTGCTTCCTGACCTGCAGATAGGTTTCTCAAGATGCAGGTCAGGTGCTCTGGTATTCCCATCTCTTTCAGAATTTTCCACAGTTTATTGTGATCCACACAGTCAAAGGCTTTGGCATAGTCAATAAAGCAGAAATAGATGTTTTTCTGGAACTCTCTTGCTTTTTCCATGATCCAGCGGATGTTGACAATTTGATCTCTGGTTCCTCGGCCTTTTCTAAAACCAGCTTAAACATCTGGAAGTTCACGGTTCACATATTGCTGAAGCCTGGCTTGGAGAATTTTGAGCATGACTTTACTAGCGTGTGAGATGAGTGCAGTTGTGCAGTAGCTTGAGCATTCTTTGGCATTGCCTTTCTTTGGGATTGGAATGAAAACTGACCTTTTGCAGTCCTGTGGCCACTGCTGAGTTTTCCAAATTTGCTGTCATGTTGAGTGCAGCACTTTCACAGCATCATCTTTCAGGATTTGAAATAGCTCAACTGGAATTCCATCACCTCCACTAGCTTTGTTCGTAGTGATGCTTTCTAAGTCCCACTTGACTTTACATTCCAGGATTTCTGGCTCTAGGTCAGTGATCACACCATCGTGATTATCTTGGTCATGAAGATCTTTTTTGTACAGTTCTTCTGTGTATTCCTGCCACCTCTTCTTAATATCTACTGCTTCTGTTAGGTCCATACCATTTCTGTCCTTTATCAAGCCCATCTTTGCATGAAATATTCCGTTGGTGTCTCTAATTTTCTTGAAGAGATCTCTAGTCTTTCCCATTCTGTTGTTTTCCTCTATTTCTTTGCACTGGTCGCTGAGGAAGGCTTTCTTATCTCTCCTTGCTATTCTTTGGAACTCTGCATTCAGATGCTTATATCTTTTCTTTTCTCCTTTGCTTTTCGCTTCTCTTCTTTTCACAGCTATTTGTAAGGCCTCCCCAGACAGCCATTTTGCTTTTTTGCATTTCTTTTCCATGGGGATGGTCTTGATCCCTGTCTCCTGTACAATGTCACTAACCTCCATCCATAGTTCATCAGGCACTCTGTCTATCAGATCTAGTCCCTTAAATCTATTTCTCACTTCCACTGTATAATCATAACGGATTTGATTTAGGTCATACCTGAATGGTCTAGTGGTTTTCCCTACTTTCTTCAATTTCAGTCTGAATTTGGCAATAAGGAGTTCATGATCTGAGCCACAGTCAGCTCCCGGTCTTGTTTTTGTTGACTGTATAGAGCTTCTCCATCTTTGGCTGCAAAGAATATAATCAATCTGATTTTGGTGTTGACCATCTGGTGATGTCCATGTGTAGTGTAGAGTCTTGTGTTGTTGGAAGAGGGTGTTTGCTATGACCAGTGCATTTTCTTGGCAAAACTCTATTAGTCTTTGCCCTGCTTCATTCCATATTCCAAGGCCAAATTTGCCTGTTACTCCAAGTGTTTCTTGACTTCCTACTTTTGCATTCCAGTCCCCTATAATGAAAAGGACATCTTTTTTGGGTATTAGTTCTAAAAAGTTTTGTAGGTCTTCATAGAACCATTCAGTGTTAAACTTCTTCAGTGTTACTGGTCGGAGCATAGACTTGGATTACTGTGATATTGAATGGTTTGCCTTGGAAATGAACAGAGATCATTCTATCATTTTTGAGACTGCATCCAAGTACTGCATTTTGGACTCTTTTGTTGACCATGATGGCTACTCCATTTCTTCTAAGGGATTCCTGCCCACAGTAGTAGATATAATGGTCATCTGAGTTAAATTCACCCACTCCAGTCCATTTCAGTTCGCTGATTCCTAGAATGTCGATGTTCACTCTTGCCATCTCCTGTTTGACCACTTCCAATTTGCCTTAATTCAAATCTGCCACCATCAGTGGCAGCATCTCCTGCCTGTGCTTTTGACCCCACTGCCCTGCCCAGCTTGGGAACCGATGTATTTTTTGTCTGGGGAAATTAGAAAGGCTGTACTACTAGCTGAGTGGCTCAGCATCATATTGACTTCTTTGGAGACCCTGCTTTGACCTCTAGATTCAACATCTGTTCTTATTTCTTGAGCATCAGCCGTGCGCCAGTTAGAGGAATACCCTGAAGATGTGGGTTTGCTTCCAGGTCACCACAATAAAGTGAGTCTTAGTGCCTATAAAAGTTATGTTCACACTACAGTGTAATCTGTAGCTTCCCTTGTAGCTCGGTCGGTAAAGAATCTGCCTGCGGTGCAGGAGACCCGGGTTCGATTCCTGGATTGGGAAGATCCCCTGGGGAAGGAAATGGTAACTCACTCCAGCATTCTTGCCTGGAGAATCCCATGGACAGAGGAGCCTGGCAGGCTATAGTCCGTGGGATCACAAGAGTCAGACACGACTTAGTGACTAAACCACCACATAGTGTAATCTACTAAGTATGTAATAGCATTATGTCAAAAACAAATCCATGTATATAACTTGATTAAAACATACTGTATTGCTAAAAAATGCCAACCCTCTTCTGAGCCTTCAGTGAGTGATTCATAAGCTTTTGCTGGTGGCGGGTCTTGCCTTGATATTGGTGGCTGCCAACTGATCAGGGTAGTGGTTGCTGAAGGATAGGGTGGCTGTGGCAGTTTATCAAAGTAAGACGGCAATGCAGTTTGCCGCATTAATTTACTGCTTCCTTTCACGAACGATTTCTCTGTAACATGCAGTACTGCAGTACTCTTTGAAAGGAATTTACCCTCAATAGAGCTTATTTCAAAATTGGAGTCAGTCCCCTCAAACCCTGCTGCTGCTTTATCAGCTAAGTTTATGTAATATTCTAAATTTTTTATTGTTGTTTCAGCAGTCCTCACAAAATCTTCACCAAAAGTAGATTCCATCTCAAGAAACTACTTTCTTTGTTCATCCCTAGGAAGCAACTCCTCATCTGTTAAATTTTATCATGAGATTGCAGCAATTCAGTCACATCTTCAGACTCCACTTTTAATTCTAGTTCTCTTGCTATTTCTACCACATCTGCAGTTACTTTCTCCATGAAGTCTAAGCCATCCACGAGGATTGGAATTAACTTCTTCAAAACTCCTATTGATATTTTGACCCCTTCCTATGAACCACACATGTTCTTTATGGCATCTAGAATGGCGAATCCTTTCCAGAAGGTTTTCAACTGCCTTTGCTCAGATCCATTAGAGGAATCACTATGGAAGCTGTAGCCTTGTGAAATATAGTCGAGTTCACCTCCGCTACTGCCTCCAGGTTCCTTCCTGAGCAAATGAGGACGTGGAGGGCAGACACTGTTCTTTCTGGCCGTGACCTGCAAGCTACAGCTGTTGACCAGCACTAGCTGCAAAGGATGTTGGTAGATGCAGCCTAGGTGGGTGACAAGAGACTCAGCTGATGCTCAGGGGCTTCAGTTGCTAAAACAAAAAAGGGAGTGGCTAGTGGGAGACATTTCAGGCTCTGCCCTGTTCCCCGTTACCAGCCAGAGCCCCACCATTGGCTTTGGCCACTCTCTGTCCAGACTTCCTTCACTGGCTCTCTGACAACCTCTCCTGTTAGTTTCCAGACCCACATCTTCACACTTACCCTCTCTTGCCACCATCCGAGCCCCCAGCCACTTTCACTTTTGTTTGCTGCGTAAGAATTCTGCCCCATCTCGTACGCACACAGACAGTGTCGTACACACAGATTCTCAGAAGGGCCACTGGTTTGGTGTTGGGTTCTTAAATGAAAACACTACTTGCCTCCTGTCTAGGCTGTGGCCTTCTGTGCTTGCTTTCAGCTTCTGAAAATAAGCAAAAGGTTTGCTTTCCTGGTGTTTTCAACATCAGTGTTTTATTACTTACGATCAGTAAAATTTTTACCTGATTTTGGGATATTGGGGTGCATGCATCCATGGGTATATGTAACTAAATTATAAGAACTTTATGCCCCAGGTCTGGGACCTAATAGCCCTCTGAATACCAGGCCTCTGTCCCTGTCTTGCCGGAGTCTCATCTATCTTGGCTGGTGATTCAAGCTCCCTAGTCTACAGCTCATGCAGACTCAGGCTGGCCTTCTACCAGGACTAGTGAAGCTGACCACCTGCTAGAGCCCACCTCCTATCTTCCCTCTGTGGGGGTCCACTCTGGGCAACGGCCTTGTTGTCCCCACACCTTGGATCCAGAAGAGGTGTCCAGTTGGTTGCAGAACTTCAGGCCTCAGCCCTGTTGCCTGCCCCTCATCTCCCTCCCCTGAGGCTTTCGTGGCTCCAGCCCCAGCACCCTACTGTCTTCCGTGTTGGGATATCCTACTAGCTAGACCTATGGAAGCCTCCAGAAGTGAGAGCCAAGTAGTCTGATATGTTAGCCAGCTGGCTCTTAAAACTCAGGTTCTTCTCATGGTTCTAAGCTGGTTTCTAAGCCAGAGCTCTGAGGGCTGTGACCTTAGGAGCAGGCAAGGTGGACTCCAGGTCCGTTCTGCCACCATCAGCAGAGAACATCCATCTTTCCCCTGGCCTGAGGCTCAGACTCCTGTTGGCCCAGCTTCTGGGTCCTGTAAGGAAAGCCCCCTACCTCTGACCTCATGTCACTGGTGATTTTTACAGGTATGTTCACCAGTTCTCTGCAGAGGCAACTTTTCCTTTTGTTACTTCTAGCTAGTATTAAAATTTTACACACACCTTCAGAAGCACAGAATGTAGAAAAGAGCCATTTTCTTAGCATCACTTGGTCCCAGAGATTGGAAATGGTCCTTCTAAAGGGGTTAAAGAGTTAAGTAAAAAAATGTTGATGCCAGTGTGAATTGTAACCCATTCCAAGGCTGAAGCCTTCTTAGTTCTTGTAGGTTTTCCCCTGTTCTGCAGCCAGTCCCAGCTGCCCCCTCCCACTGCCTCCTGTATCAAGGACCTCTGACATGTCATGAGGTATGGAACCAGGCAGCAGAGAGCACTGGCCCAGGAGTCCGAGGACTTGTGTTTCCTGGGCCGGTCATTGTCTCCCGCAGCTCAGGTGCCCTCTGTGCAGAATGAAGGGGTGGGCCTTTCGGCTCTCAGGCCTCCCTGACTCCATGATCTAGGCGGCCGATGGTGCTGATATGTCCTGCCTGCTCCTTTCCCAGAGGCTGCCAGCAGGAGGGCCCTCTCCAGAAGAGTGCCGGGCCCTGCTCACAGGTGCAGCCAGGCAGGTGCTGACCCCAGGCAGGTGGTGCTGGCCCAGTGAGTCACCTAATGACACAACAGCCACCTGACTGTCTCCCTCATGCACCCCACCCTCCTGCCTGGCCTGGGAAATGCTCCAAGCCCCAGCCTCTGGGCACTTCTCCACCCACCCCTGTGGCTTAGTGAAGGGAGAAACACAGGACTCGACAGTGTAGGGTCCTCCTTGGCCAACTGACTGTCACTCAGACTCATCACTCCCCATTCAGTCATGCAGAGGGGCCCATCCATCCATCAGAAGAAGCGAATCTCACCACTAGCTAGTATTTGCGGGGTACATTGAGATCCTTGCATGAAAGGGTCAATAGACATAGTTAGTATAGCCAATGCTTTATTATCCATCCACAGCACCCAGGGGCCTCCTCCCCTCACACAGGTACAGCCAAGCCCAGGAGTCACAGACCAGCCCAGAGCACAGTTCTGTCTCATCTGACTTTTCCATGACTCAGAGCTTTGGCCCACATTAGCTTGGATAAACAAGGCCTGGGGTAATGCCACCAGGATGGACTCCCCAACCTCAGTCTTCTCCCCATTTCTCCCATCCAAGAGTCACAGTGAGGTTAGGACATAAGTTGAAAGGGCCCTTTGACTGTTAAGCCTCCGGACACTGTGGTCACTCCTCGCCAGGGATACAGCCACCTCCTGTGGGGCCAAGCCAGTGCCTTCACAGAACAGGGAGCCATAGACTATGGTGCCCAATGTGCCACAGAGCCATAGGCTATGGTGCCCAGTTATTCACGGAGGTGGGGATGAACTCTGGCCAGCAAGCAGTTGGTGGCACAGGGTGGTCTTCCTTGGCCACCATCACTCTGCAGTCTTTAGGGAAAATCACCTTATTTCTCTAGGCCTCAGTCTCCTCGTTTGTCAAGTGAGGGAATGAGACTAGATTCCCAGTCTTTAAGGACCCATAGGAGACCATGGTGCCAGTTCAGTCCTCATAGCAGAGGTCAAAGTTTATGCCAGACTCCCAGAGATGGCGCTTGTGCCTGGTTTGGATCACAAGGTAAATATTGATCGTAAGGGTAACCATTCGTTCTGGTTTGCCTGAAATGACCTGGTTTATTCCCATTGCTCCTCCAGAATGGTTAATTGTACCCCTTTTACTCTCCAAAGTGCCCTAGTTTGGGTGACATCTTACATGGCCACCCTATTGACAGTAATATGATGAAATGAAATTCCCCTGCCTTTCCCACGTTCATCCTGCTTTGGGAGGATGCTCTCTGCCTAGGTCAGAGGAGGCCTTTGACTGCTCAAAGAATAGCCTTTGCTGAGTTGTGACCTTCCACTGAAGAAACTCAATCACTGCATTTGCTCAGTTCAGTTCAGTTCAGTTCAGTTGCTCAGTCATGTCTGACTCTTTGCAACCCCATGGACTACAGCATGCCGGGCTTCCCTGTCCATCACTAACTCCCGGAGCTTGCTCAAATTCATGTCCATCATGTCAGTGATCCATCCAGCCATCTCATCCTCTGCTGTCCCCTTCTCTTCCTCCCTTCAATCTTTCCCAACATCAAGGTCTTTTCCAATGAGTCAGTTCTTCACATCAGGTGGCCAAAGTATTGGAGTTTAAGCTTCAGCATCAGTCTTTCCAATAAATATTCAGGACTGATTTCCTTTAGAATTGACTGGCCTGATATCCTTGCAGTCCAAGGGACTCTAAAGAGTCTTCTCCCACACCACAGTTGGAGGAAAAAAAGCATCAATTCTTTGGCACATGGCTTTCTTTATAGTCCAACTCTCACATCCATACATGACTACTGGAAAAACCATAGCTTTGACTATATGGACCTTTGTCAGCAAAGTGATGTCTCTGCTTTTTAATATGCTGCCTAGGTTGGTCATAGCATTTGCTGGAGGGATATTATTTGAAGACATAGGTGATCTCATGCATCATTTGCTGCCCCTGTCTGAAGTACCATATGAAAAAGTTCTTTTCAGGTAATGCTTTGCCTCCTGCAAGGAACTTACATGTTTTCTTCTTTGCTGGTTATAATGACTCTGCTGCTGCTGCTGCTGCTAAGTCGCTTCAGTCGCGTCCGACTCTGTGCGACCCCATAGATGGCAGCCCACCAGGCTCCCCTGTCCCTGGGATTCTCCAGGCAAGAACACTGGAGTGGGTTTATAATGACTCTACAAGGGACCATGTCTCCCTTTTATCCTTGGCTGCCAAGAATCTCAGATATCAGTGTATAGTTGAACTGTAGAAGCACTGTAAGCCCTCATGATTATTATATCAGTGCTCTTTCCATCTTACCAGTCCTGACCTCCTACCTTATCTACACTTTCCTTTGTTCTGATTTGTCATTCTTATTTACAGATTTTTTTAATCTGGATTCATAGCTTGTCATTCTTTTAAAAATATTTATAAAATTTTATTATAGTGATATTGAAGTTTTTATAGAATTGAGATGAAAAGGAAACCAAAAGAATAAATTTATAGAATATACCTTTTGGCTAGTTGCTGAACTCCTTGCCCTTCCATGGCATGTCACTATGTCTGAGGTCCTGCCATTTGAGCAACAATTATTTGAGTCTTTCAGAGTACTCTATGAAAGTAGAAAGTGGGAACTTTTCAAGACTGTATCAGCAAACACCCAGTGAAAATAAAGGTGAGGCCATGAAGGGTGCCTGTGGTCAGTATGCCAAGGGCAGAGCATGCCTACAGGAGAGAGAAGAAGGCTATAGAGATGCACCGGTCAGTCTCCCAGACCCTCACCCTGGGTATGGACACCTGCGAGGTGGCTGGGGAATCAAATCTGGCAGTAGGGAGCCTGGATTCAAATGCAGGCCCTACCTCTTAGGACCACAGGACCTCAACAGGCCCCCCTCCCCCTGCAGTGCTTAGATTCATCCACTGGAAAGTAAGATGGCTGGCAGGACAGAGTTCACAGTGACTTCCAGCTTTGAAATTCTGTCTGTGTTCTTGGGAAAAAGGGCCCTGCAAGGCCCTCAGAGCCCAGGAGGCCTTGGCTGCCCAAATTTCAGCTGACCCTGGCAGAGCAGACATACGTGGGGCTCCACTCTGACCAGCTTTGTCCCTCAGTTTGACAAGGACCTCTATTCTGAGCCACTTCTAGGGTAACCCTGGGCCACTGACTAAACAAAAAAAAAAGGCTGGAAAGTGGAAGAAGCTTCCAGAATGACCTTCTAGCTATTGCTTAGTGGCCCTGATGGTCACCCTGTGTTAGACTGTGAACCACCACATGGATGGTGGTTTTAGCTTTTTCATTAAACCCCAGGCTTGGAAGGTGGGTTAGCAATGGTTTGCAAAGCCATAAGCCTGGATACCTTCAGAACCCAGGGCCAGATAGAGAGAGAAATACTAACCTGAGAACAGTCCCTCTCATAGAAAGCTCATCTCCAGATAATCAACCAGCCCCAACTCTTGCACTGGCCACGGGACCAGTCAGCATTCATCCAGTGGCATCCATGTCCATTTTCACATTGGATGCACTCTCGAGATGGAGTTGAGCCAGGAATTGCTATTATTTCATAGATACTATTTCATTTCATAGGTGACGCAACTGAGGCTTAGGGAGCTGAAACCCATTCAGAGTTGCTCTCTGCGCAAAGACTGGAATCCAAGCCTGTCATTCCTAAGGGCCCCATGGTTCCCAGAGTCTACTCTGCTCCTGACGCCCCACAGAGTCACAGTCCTCAGAACCACAGTGGACATTCAGAGTCACTGGCGCCTCTGGAAATGTGGGCAAAGGAGGTGCCAAGTGCTTTGGTGCACAGGGTCTGGGGCTGTGGGTTTGGGTTGAGTCTCCCTTGTTAACCTTTAGGGATCACCCAGGTCTCACCGGAGCTGCATGAGCTGTAGATGAGTTACAGTAACCCTCTCTTCTCTTCTCTTTGTATATTTCTGTGTGTGTGCTCTGGTCAAGTAGAAGAGCGTGAGTTCCCCTCTGCGACTGTTCATCTCCAACACGGGACGAAAGAGCAGAAGAGGTGGGACGGAGCTGCCCACGGCATCCAGCGTGGCTTCTCTCGTGCCAGGACCAGGGATGCCTGGACCATGCACACAGCCATCTCTAGCCGTCCACGGATCGCATAGCACACGGGGGACTTGTGGGGGGCCACTTGCCACTGCCAACTGAAACAATATGATGGCGACTCTGACATCCTTCATGACGTTTCCACGACAGACATTCAGGCAGAAAGTGCTGGTGCATTTTCTATCTGTGAAGTAGAGGGCCATGCCTCACCGATGTGAATAGTCTGGGCCCTGATGACCTGCCCTGAGTCCACTTGCCACCAGTGACACTTGGAAAAAAATTTTTAAAACTCCCCAAACCACCTTGGGTTTGACTTCCGTAGCTCTTGACCAATGTTACCCAAGCCAGACGCCTCCTTGGGACGTTTGGAGTATTCATAAATGCGGCCTGCTCCAACCCTCCCTTAATAGCATCTGAAGTCCTGTGGAGGTCATGGATCCTGAACAAAGTGTCAAGGGCACCAAGAAGGCTGAGGGAAGTCCCCGGAAGCGGCTGACCAAAGGAGAGGCCATTCAGACCAGTGTCTCATCTAGCGCCCCGTATCCTGGCAGCAGCACAGCCGCCACTCAAGAGGGCCCCCTCCAAGAGATACTAGCCCCGCAGCCCTTCCCAGGCCCCTCGTCGGTTCTTAGGGAAGGCTCTCAGGAGAAAACTGGTCAGCCACAGAAGCCCCCCAAGAGGTCCTCCATCGAAGCCTCAGTCCACATCTCCCAGCTTCCGCAGCACCCTCTGACACCAGCATTCATGTCGCCCGGCAAACCCGAGCATCTCCTGGAGGGATCCACATGGCAGCTGGTCGACCCAATGAGACCTGGACCCTCAGGCTCTTTTGTGACCCCTGGGCTCCATCCTCAAAGCCAGCTCCTCTCTTCCCATGCTTCCATCATTCCTCCCGAGGACCTGCCCGGCATCCCCAAAGTCTTTGTGTCCCGTCCCTCCCAGGTCTCCTTGAAGCCCACGGAAGAGGCACACAAGAAGGAGAGGAAACCACAGAAGCCCGGCAAGTACATATGTCAATACTGCAGCCGCCCCTGTGCCAAGCCCAGTGTGCTCCAGAAACACATCCGCTCACACACAGGCGAGAGGCCCTACCCCTGCGGCCCCTGTGGCTTCTCCTTCAAGACCAAGAGTAACCTCTACAAGCACAGGAAGTCCCATGCTCACCGTATCAAAGCCGGCCTGGCCTCGGGAATGGGTGGCGAGATGTATCCCCCAGGGCTGGAGATGGAGAGGATCCCTGGGGAAGAATTTGAGGAGCCCACCGAGGGAGAAAGCACAGATTCGGAAGAGGAGACGGGCACCACTTCCACACACCCCACAGAGCTCTCCCCGAGGCCCAAACACCCACTCCTGTCCAGCAGTTTATACAGCTCCGGGAGCCAGGGTTCCAGCCACGAACGCTGTTCCTTGTCCCAGTCCAGCTCGGCCCCGTCGCTCGAGGACCCAGCTCCCTTTGCGGAACCCTCATCCGAACACCCCCTGAGCCATAAACCTGAAGACACCCACACGATAAAGCAGAAGCTGGCCCTCCGCTTGAGCGAGAGGAAGAAGGTGATCGACGAGCAGGCGTTCCTGAGCCCGGGCAGCAAAGGCAGCACCGAATCTGGGTATTTCTCACGCTCTGAGAGCGCTGAACAGCAGGTCAGCCCCCCAAACACCAACGCCAGGTCCTATGCCGAGATCATCTTCGGCAAGTGTGGGAGGATCGGGCAGCGGACTGCCATGCTGACGGCCACCTCCACCCAGCCCCTCCTGCCCCTGTCCACCGAAGACAAGCCCAGCCTGGTACCTCTGTCCGTGCCCCGGACGCAGGTGATTGAGCATATCACCAAACTCATCACCATCAATGAGGCCGTGGTGGACACCAGCGAGATAGACAGCGTGAAGCCCAGGAGGAGCTCACTGTCGCGGCGGAGCAGCATGGAGTCACCCAAATCCAGCCTCTACCGGGAGCCACTGTCCTCCCATAGTGAGAAAGCGAAGCCCGAACAATCACTGCTGAGCCTCCAGCGCCCGCCCAGCACCACCCCCCCTGTGCCTCTGCTGAGAAGCCACTCAATGCCTTCTGCCACCTGCACCCTCAGTACCCCCCACCACACCTTCCGAGGCAGCTACTCCTTCGACGACCACGTCGCCGACTCGGAAGCCCTGAGCCGCAGCAGTCAACTGTTTACCTCCCACCCCCGGATGCTCAAGCGCCAGCCGGCCATCGAACTGCCTTTGGGCGGAGAGTACAGTTCTGAGGAGGCAGGGCCCAGCAGCAAAGACGCAGCCTCCAAGCCTGCAGATGAACCGGAACCCAGGGAAAGCGACCTCACCAAAAAGACCAAGAAGGGTTTGAAAACGAAAGGGGTGATCTATGAATGTAACATATGTGGTGCTCGGTACAAGAAAAGGGACAACTATGAGGCCCATAAAAAGTACTACTGCTCAGAGCTTCAGTTGGCAAAGCCAGTCACCGTGGGCGCTCATGTATCTTCGGAGGCCGAGAAGAGCCAGGCCGAGCATGAGCCCTGGTCCCATATGATGCATTACAAACTGGGGACCACCTTGGAACTCACTCCACTGAGGAAAAGGAGGAAAGAGAAGAGCCTTGGGGATGAGGAGGAGCCGCCCAGCTTTGAGTCCACCAAGAGTCAGTTCGGCAGCCCTGGGCCTTCAGAGGCTGCTCGGAACCTTCCCTTGGAGTCCAGCAAGTCACCAGCAGAGCCGAATAAGTCAGTGCCCTCCCTGGAGGGATCCGCAGGCTTCCAGCCAAGGACTCCTAAGCCAGGGTCCAGTTCAGAATCAGGGAAGGAGAGGAGAACCACGTCCAAAGAAATTTCTGTCATCCAGCACACCAGCTCCTTTGAGAAATCTGACTCTCTGGAGCAGCCTGGCAGTTTGGAAGGGGAAGACAAGTCTGCGGCCCCCTTCTCATCACCCCCGCCTGCCCCGCACGGACGCTCGGCCCACTCCCTGCAGCCCAGGTTGGTCCGCCAGCCCAATATTCAGGTTCCCGAAATCCTGGTGACCGAGGAGCCCGACCGGCCAGATACAGAGCCGGAGCCACCCCCTAAGGAGCCAGAGAAGACAGAGGAGTTCCAGTGGCCCCAGCGCAGCCAGACACTTGCCCAGCTCCCAGCTGAAAAGCTGCCACCCAAGAAGAAAAGACTGCGCCTGGCAGAGATGGCCCAGTCATCGGGGGAGTCCAGCTTTGAGTCCTCCGTGCCTCTGTCTCGCAGCCCGAGCCAGGAGAGCAGTGTCTCACTGAGTGGGTCCAGCCGCTCTGCCTCCTTTGAGAGAGATGACCACGGAAAAGCCGAAGCCGCCGGGCCTTCATCAGACACACGCTCCAAACCCTTGGGCACCCACATGCTGACCGTCCCCAGCCACCACCCGCATGCCCGTGAGATGCGGAGGTCAGCCTCAGAACAGAGCCCCAACATCTCCCACTCCACCCATATGACCGAGACACGCAGCAAATCCTTTGACTATGGCAGCTTGTCCTTGACAGGCCCTTCAGCACCAACTCCAGCAGCTCCAGTGGCCTCAGCAGCCCCACCAGAGAGAAGAAAATGCTTTTTGGTGAGACAGGCTTCTCTGACCAGGCCTCCTGAAACCGAGCCAGAAGCCACCCCCAAGGGAAGACAGGAGAGTGAGGAACCAAAACCCTCATCCAGTAAATCTTTGGCCAAAGGCGCATTGCTCCCAGTTTCCTCTGCAGCCACCTCACACAGCGGGCACCCAGGAGGCAAGAGCCAGGTGCAAGACAGACCAGCGCTGGGGGCCACTCCGCCCTACACAGAAGCACTGCAGGTGTTCCCCCACCCCATCGCTCAGCTCCCGTTGCAGGAGAAACCCTACCTGCCCCCGCCTGTCTCCCTTTTCTCCTTCCAGCACCTCCTACAGCATGAGCCAGGACAGTCTTCAGAGTTCTTCCCCACCCAGGCCATGTCCAGCCTGCTCTCCACACCTTACTCCATGCCGCCCCTTCCTCCCTCCTTATTTCAAGCTCCCCCACTTCCTCTCCAACCTACTGTTCTACACCCGGGCCAACTCCACCTCCCCCAGCTCATGCCTCACCCAGCCAACATCCCATTCCGACAACCCCCTTCATTTCTCCCCATGCCTTACCCTGCCTCCTCAGCACTTTCTTCTGGGTTTTTCCTGCCTCTGCAATCGCAGTTCACCCTTCAGCTCCCCAGTGAAGTGGAAAGCCACGTGCCCCAGATCAAAACTAGCCTGGCCACACTGGCAACAGGAACCCCTGGCCTCTCCCCCAGCACAGAGTACAGCAGTGACATCCAGCTGCCCACTGTGGCTCCCCCATCCAGCTGCTCAGCACCCACATCAGCCCCTCCACTGGCCCTGCCTGCCTGTCCAGACACCATGGTGTCTCTAGTTGTGCCCGTCCGCATCCAGACCAACATGCCATCCTATGGGAGTGCCATGTACACCACTCTCTCCCAGATCTTGGTTACCCAATCCCAAGGCAGCTCAGCAACTGTGGCTCTTCCCAAGTTCGAAGAGCCCTCATGCAAAGGGACGTCTGTGTGTGGGACAGATGCGTATGAGGTCGGGCCCAGACTGGCTGGAGTAAGTGAAGAACAGAGCAGAGGTTTCCCGACTCCATTCTTGAGAGTGCCTGTGACATTACCTGAAAGAAAAGGCACTTCCCTGGCATCAGAAAGTGTCTTGAGCCTGGAGGGGAGTTCATCAACAGTGGGAGGAAGCAAACGTGTCCTTTCACCAGCTGGCAGCCTTGAACTTACCATGGAAACCCAGCAGCAAAAAAGGGTGAAGGAAGAGGAGGCATCTAAGGTGGATGAAAAATTTGAACTTGTAAAACCATGTAGCGTGGTGCTTAGCAGCACCGAGGATAGCAAGAGATCGGAGAAGTCCTACTTGGGCAGTCAGGGCCAGGGCAGAAGGGAACTAGAAACACTCTCCAGCCTGTCCTCAGATCCATCTGACCCAAAGGAAATTCCTCCCCTTCCTCAGCCCTCATTGCCCCATGTGACAACCTCAGGATCAGAGGCTTTGAAGGAATATGCCCAACCATCTGGTAAACCTCACCGAAGAGGATTACTCCCATCAAGTGTGAAGAAAGAAGATTCCAAGGAACAAGCTGACCTCCCTCCACTGGCACCTCCCAGCTCACAATCTCTGTCAGAAACATCCCCCAGACCAGCCAAGTTGCAAGAAGGTACGGACTCAAAGAAGGTACTGCAGTTCCCCAGCCTCCACACAACCACTAATGTCAGTTGGTGCTATTTAAACTACATTAAGCCAAATCACATCCAGCATGCAGATAGGAGGTCCTCTGTTTACGCTGGTTGGTGCATAAGTTTGTACAACCCCAACCTTCCAGGGGTTTCCACTAAAGCTGCTTTGTCCCTCCTGAGGTCTAAGCAGAAGGTGAGCAAAGAGACATACACCATGGCCACAGCTCCACATCCTGAGACAGGAAGGCTTGTGCCATCCAGCTCCCGCAAGCCCCGCATGACAGAGGTGAGTTCAGTCTTGTTTTTCTTCTACTCCCTGATTGTAAAAGCCTTTGCTGAGCTTTTAAAGCCACATTCTCCTCAAGGTCCATTTGCAAAACGAGAGCCAACTGAGTGGACAGATTTCCTCTCTATCAGCTGTGACTGGCCACCTTATTTATTGGATTTCTTTGTTAGTGTCCCTCAAATCATTGGACTAGATGCATTTCAATAAAGTGAACTTTAAAGTGACCCACTTTCCCATTAGCTTCTATTGAAATATCAAAGAAACAATCTTATCCAAAAGACTGAGTTCGTAAACCTTGCTGATGGGAATGCCTGCAACAGTTTGAGAATTTTATGCCACTCCAACATATATTTCTTCCTTACAGTGTTAGTCTTTTCCTGCTTTTCGTATTCTCTGCATCTACTATTTCTGTTCTCTGGTGCCACTTGAGATTTTCTCAGAGAGTCTAGAGTTTGACAAAAAAGACTCCTGAAATATTCCTTTTTTCTTTTATGTGAGTAGAAGAGCAAATAGACCTTAACTGTAGTATCCCTCTTTACCGGTAGGTGACAGTTCCACAGCTTGACTCATCTTTGCTGATGGTAGTGCACAACGCTGGCAATGCTCATGTTTTCTCCTCCATTGCCTCTGACCTGAGGCTGCATTAGGAGGCATGAAATCTTGATCTCTGCAAGTTCAGGAAGATTGACATTTGATAATTCCAAGTTTGTTTCGGACTGGTGACACCTCCATATCCTGGTGTCACCTTGTCAGGTGACAAGGGCAGCGTAAGGATTCAAGTCATGATGTGCTATGCTGACTTGATATTTGTGGAATAACAGTTGGTCTTATTGGTTGAGTAGCCTCACTGTGCCA